>NW_003852555.1:3458571-3488463 GCF_000181295.1 Otolemur garnettii | reverse complement strand
AATTGTTCCTTCTTTGCAAGAAAAGTAGAAACAATCTTTAAATGAAGTTGGGCTTTTTACTTTAATATACTTAGTAGCCTTGTGCAAGGCCCCATCTGCTGATGCTCCAGAAGTGGTGTGAACTAGTGCTCTCTCCAGGTATGTTTCCCATTCTTCCTTCTGGAAAATTCTTTACTTTCAGTCAGAACTATTTGGGGGGTGAAAACATATTTTCCCACTTGCATTGTTAAAAATCTGTCTCTAACAGAGAATTATCAAGCAATCCATGCCCCAGCCCATCTCCAAAGTTGCCTTGGATTTATTGGCAGGGAAAAAGCATTGCAGATCTTAGGATGTGGAAGAAATGAATGACATCCCTGTCTGCTGTTTCAGCTTGCTCCATATTCATTTTCTGGTCCATTGCCATGCCTTGCTTTGCTGCCTTTCCCCTGGGCTCAGGGGTGTGAAGACACCATTGTTTCAGTGAACTCCTGTGACTGCAGATGCCAGAATGCTGTGTACAGCCCCTGTCCAAGCCATGGCATCCCCAGATGTGGGTGGATTTCTACCTGCTGGTCAACCGTGCTTTCTGAGAATACTCAAAACATTTCATGTTCAAACTTCTACCTCTGAGTGCTAACATTAACACTTCTCAGATGCTAAAATACCTACACCCAAGTAGCCAAGCTCAGATTGTCTGTGTCATAATGGTATGAGTCCATGGTGATGAATCAGATGTGAACCAAAAGACTTACAAACAGCAATTTTAGTGTGAATTGAATAGGAGTGTATCAATAAAGAGAATATTAGAAGGTAAAATCAAAAGGATTTTGATTGGGTAGAAATAGTGAGATAGAAGGTTGATTTTCAAAAGGTGTTTATGTATTTTTTTATTTTAGCCTCATCCATGAGGTGTAAATTAGCATTGTTATCAAAGAACTGAAAATCAAGAGGAGGAATAGGTATGTGTTAGACCAGAGAGAGATGCAGTATGCTTAGCACTGGACGATGTGTCTGTAACAGGGATAATGAAATTAGAATGCTTCTATCTTCATAGGGTATTGAAATAACCAATGAGTTATTATTGAGTGCATAGATGCTTGGAAATTGTTTTCAATGTAGTTGAAAACAGATTAATTGACTTAGCAGTGATGAGGTCAGGAGTCACATTTAAGCACACAGTTATGACACCAGGCAGAGTAATTTAGATGTAGTGGAGTGGGCCCCCCACCCCTGCTGCTCACTCAGCCTTTATGCTATTGATGTAATATGAACAAGATTAACAGCTTTTTAAAAAGCTGCTTTCTATGAACATATGAAATCAATAGACAAAGACAAGTGATAGTTTCATCCTTGATTTGGGCTTTACGTTCACATTTCCTTTTCTGAAATTCTACAGACTTGCTTAGCTAAATCCCTGAAAGATCTTTAATTTAAAACCACAAAAGGTCCAAAACATCTGCTTTTCTTGGGCCCAATTGTCAGTGGCCTTTCTGAGTAGTAACATTTGTTCAGTAACAATTCACTAGAAGGATTCACAGAACTCACTAGGAGCTGATAGGGTTATAATTTATTTCAGCAAAAGGATACAGATTAAAATCAATCGGGGAAAAGATACGTGGGACAGAAAGAATTGTAAACTTGAGCTTCTAGTTGTCTTCTTGTGGGGGAGTCGTGGACAGGGAGGGTTAATTCCTCCCAGCAGTGAAGTGTAATAATTAGCACAGAATATCGCCAACCAGGATGCTCATCTGAGACTTGGTGACCAGAATCTCTACTGGGCCCCATCACGCAGACATGTTGACTACCCACGTGGCTCACCCTAGTGTCTAGTCTCCATGGATGTTGAGCTAAACTGTATAATTCAAACTCTCATCATAAATCACACCGTTAGACATAGAGCATCAGCCCAATCTCCTAGGTAAACAAGGGCACTTTTATCAGATGCTCCAAAAGTTCAGAGATTACCTCCTAGAAAATGAAGGCAATGGCTTGATCTTTCTTTGGGCAAAGTTAAATTCTTTGCTATATAATAATATGTATGTATAATGAGTGTTAGATGATGGTAAGTTCTAGGAAAAAAATTTAAAAATAGAACAAGATTGGGGGAATTGGATGCATGAATGTATGGAGGTTGGAGGCAAAGGCAGTTTGCTTTATTGAATATGGTATTCAGAATAAGCTTCTCCTAGAAACCAATACGTTAAGAAAACCAAGGTCCAGAAATATAAGTGACTTATCCAAGGCCAAGTGAAGTCTTCTGCTTGTTACATGGAGGTGAGCAAAGACTTTTACCAACAGAGTCTGGCATGCATAGCAGCAGGTCAATTTTTACACATAATCAAGAAAGTTTTGGCACGGCAGAATTACAGAGATTTAAGTGTAAGATTTGATCAGGAAGAGTTAGGAGCTAGCCCAGGTAAATTTAAAGCTTTAAAATCGAGAAGAAATCAAGGCAAGAATTGGAATGAACAGATAAGCATCAACCAGAAGAGTATGACAGGGTCTAGCTCATACAAATTTCAGACCATTTTGTACTATCTGTGTTGGAATGTTTCCATGCTCCTACTCAACCACCTGTGCCCACCTATGGGAGGAGAGTCCTACGTGTCATTCACCCATTTCCTAGAATGTCCTACACTCCCCTTTTCTTTTGGAAAACTCACATTCATTCTTCTAAGAAGATGGTTCCCATCTCTTCTCTGATTTTTCCCTTGTCCATTTTCCCTTAGCATTTGGAGCTCACTTCTATAGCGCTTAAAACATTGTATTATGACCTTTTCCCAGTTTTTTCAGTGATTAACCTCTGAGCTTATAATTAGTAGGGACCATATTTTATGCATATTTCTATCCCTAGCACCTGTTAACCAGGACATTTTTGGTAATCATATGTGTGGAGTGAGTAAATAAGTGAATTCTTGAATCCGTGAAGGGCCCCAAAGTAATTGTTATTGGTTATATGGTTCAGATATACTCTCAGTAAACAAAACTCAGTCATACAAATGCTGTTTTGTGTATAATGATATAAAATTAGAGATGTCTTCATCATGGCAATAAATAGAGGTGGATAAACCTGGGAAGCTAGGAAGCATTCTGGTTACTGGCCTGTGGTTGATTTTTATCAATAGTCCTACAAACAATTTTGAGTTGTAATTCTTTATGGTTTCTTTTTCAGCCTCCCAAGAGTAGCAATTACTTTTTGACACAATGATTATTTATTCATGTATTAATAATTTTTCCCTATAAATCAGGTATTCTGTAATAAAAAAATGAACGAGATATGGCCAAGCCCTTTTGAAGAGTACAGTTTTAAGTTTTAGCTTTTAACAGAGCAATTGACATATGATATGTACAAATTGAGACAGGAATAGAGTAGTAAGTAATTAGGTGTAATTTCACTCTGTTTTTTCAATAATACTTATGGAACAGTCACACCTAGTCACATGTAGAAACAGTGCCTCGAAAGGTATAGAGAAAAACATTCTAACCTTTCTAATTTGGCTTCTTTAATCCAATTAAATTCAACAAAAGTGATTTGGGGTATGATTGGATGAGTGATCTGAGCCTTGGTTTTATCGTTTATCTTTTGAGAACTTACATGTAAAGCTCCAAGGGTGGCTTTGACAGACTCCAAGTCTCATGTGTTACACTTCATAGCATCTGTATAAAATGGTAAAATTTAGAAACTGAAGATCAAGAATGATTGTAAAGAGTGATATTTCATTTTTATAATGCCCAAATACCTCATTTTCTACTCTGCAAGAAAAGTGGACATACTTTGAGTGAGTAGGAAGATGAAAATTCTTGTATTAAAAGTCAATGCATTTATTAATCTTATTCCTAGCAGAATCTCTATTTTCACATTGAAAATAACATTATTCTTTATATTTCAGAGATCAGGCTTCTGTATAGAATTGTTATATTTTACATCTTCTTTCAATTAAGGCCACCTGTGCCATACTGTATGACTGAATTTATTTATTAAAGATATGGTCTGATTTTACCAGTGAATTAAAGAAAAACAACAATGTAGTGATAGGAAAAGTCAATTTTCTAAGGGTCAAAGAAAAAATACTACAGTAATGATAGTTCAGTGACAGTGTATTTTTAACCCTCAATGTCATGTATTTTAGTGTGTGTCTAATTTAAGTGACATATCTTTTTTTTTTAATTGCAGTTTTTGGCTGGGGCTGGGTTTGAACCCTCCACTTCTGGCATATGGGGCTGGCATTCTATTCCTCAAGCCATAGGAGCCACCCTAAGTGATATATCTTTAAAGCAAGCTGAATTATACATCCTTATGTAAAAACATGAAACAAAATTGACTTTATGAAAAGCTTCTGTCATTGACTTTTAACCCAGTAAGATCCCAAGAAAATTAGCTTTTCCAAACCTAAATTCACAATGTTTGAGCAATAATTTTATAATATACCTCATTCATCTATTTTTATGAATAGAGTAATATAATTTATACCTTGCCTTTAGAGGATACCACATTCTTTATAAAAGACAAAAATAAAGTATTGAATTTCAATTAAACTGAAACATTAAGCTCTAGGAAAATATTAAATTTATATGGAAGGTTTGGAACCTTTTGGGTGTATTTATTATTTTTGTTAAAATGTTCCAGTTGTACTTTTTATGAGTGTCAACCATACTTTTCTAATGTTCATTGGGCTTAGTGGCACATGTCATGAACCGTATCCATTTTCAATGTCTGTGGTTTTACAAAAGGCTCTAGTTGATTTTTGCAGGCAGCGCGCTTTGTCTTTTTTGAGCTTTGGGGCAACAATAACCTCTCATCATGATTGCAGAATCTCTTGCAGAAAGACAGGCCTAATCCCAGTGTTCCCTCAGCCCAGTAATCTATTCTAATCAGTATATGATGGATTTGACAGGCAATCTCTGGTCAAGTGAGACAGATTCGGGCAGGTCAAGAAACCTAGTGGTCTGCTGCAAAATATCGAGCAAAATCTTTGTGCTACATAAATAATTATGGACACTACTAACATTGCTTCTGGTTTCTTCTCTGATGATAGAGAATGATTATAAAAAGCAACCAGGTCCATTATTCAGAATATCTTCATTATTTTAGTTACTGTACCAAGTTCATCCAACATGAAAAATAGAAGAAAAATAACCTAGTATTACATTTAACCAACAGTAATAATTCGAGGTTATTAAACAAGCAAGTTATTTCAAAACATGGTGATTGCTTACTATTTTAGCTTTACTTGATTCTGATTTTTGAAAATCATGAACGAACTCTCACAATTCATGTTCAAAGGCATTCATAAATATTTTCAAAGATATAATGTAATCTACAATAGTAAGCATAATTTCTATTTTTATTTATTTATTTTGGTGCCAGTATCTCACTATGTTGCCCGTTTTGCCCAGGCTGGCCTTGAACTCCTTTAGTCATATGGAGAGAGGATAACTGAGAAGGTGAGGTCTGGGAGAACAGGTCTTCTCAGGGAGACCACAGGATGCACCTGCCAGGTCTTCTCCATGGTGACTCAGTTCTTGGGAATTTGTAGACTTAACTTCCTGGAACCTGGAAATTTCCAAGTTCTGTGAAACCCCGAAGTTCTGTAGGGGCTGGACTAGCATCTCCCACTTGATCCAAACTGGCCAATGGGAAAGATACCTGTGGGGTAGAACTTCTTGACTGTTAATAAAAGGAGAAAGACCAAGCCAGTTGGAGAGTGCTGCCATTTGGAAATCTATGCTGTAAGCTCCTGGCTGGTGAATAAAGCCCTTCTTCTTATAAACGTGCTGTTTGGGTGCTTTTTCTCTCCTTTGAGCCTCGTCTTCCTGCAACCATATGATCCTCCCACCCCAGCCTCCTGAGTACCTGGGATTATAGGCAGATGCTACTTTGTGATTGGATCATGTATTTTAAATGTAATAATAAAGATAAAAAGAGAGTCATTAAAAAATGAATTGCTGTTTACTTCAAATCTGGCTCTCTCTTAGACTAAATGTTCACCAATTCCAAAGACTGGGGGACATAGAGAGAGACCATCTGTGTAATATGGCACTCTTGACCATCACTTTAGTGAACATTTGTCTTTTGTAAGTGTTTCTTTTTCTTTCTACAACAGTACTCATAACACAAGAATAGAACTTAGAAGACTGTAATTTTTCATTCTATGTCTATTATCATAGCTGATAGTAATATTCAGGTGAATACTGAAGTAAAAATTTTCTTCTAGAAGAAAGAAAATCAAAATGTAAAATCTACATGTAATAAACAGTGTCTCATGTTTTTGTCCTAAGACCAAATTTAGCTATGTGTCTGAAGTGTTTCTTAAGATGAAAGAGAAGTGACGTATGATAGTTAAGCATTGCTTATCCTATTTCAGAAGCCTTTAGTCTTTATTTTTAACATACACCCTGGCAACTTACTTTAAGTATGTTTGATTCAACTACCACTTGAAGATTTCAATGTACTCCAAATAGTAGAACAAAAGACTACTTAACTGTTAAAGGGCTCCTTCCTGGGACTTTAATGTCTGATGAAAAGCAAGTTTCAGGAAATGTATGAGGACATATCAATTTAAAGTGCTTGCTTTTCTCGCTATTTCCTGACTTTTTCCCCTAAGAGCTCAGCTGGCTCCTGTGAGTTAACAGCAAGATTTAAATAAAAAAGAATTCCTAATCTTTCTATCCTTCTTTGCCTGAGGGCTAAACTGCACACAGTAGCTGTTAATCTAAAAGTTTTATCTAAGATTTCACAAAAAGCAACCTCACCTGTGATGTGAAAATAGCACAACCTCAAAGCACTAGAAATGATTCTTTTCTTTCTTTATAAGCATACCAATCATAGAAACAGAATTCTTGTACAAATGTCTTGAGTCTCCAGTGGGCCCCCTATGTGTCAGTGTGCACGCCTGAACAGGTGATGACTCCTACTGTGTGGCTCAGCACCCAATGGGTGGACTTGCTTGAAGTAGCTGGAGAGGGGTAGAGAGTTTGTTAAAATCACCCTGAAAACACGCTGTTTTGTAGTAGTACTGAAAAGGGTTTTATATTGTCATAAGTTTCTATTACCTTTTGTATACTAACGTTTCTTGGAATATATAACCTTATTGGACTTCCACTCAAGACTCCTTCTCAACCAATAGAGATTGGAAATTGCTCTTTGGTTTGAATTAGTTTTGGCAATGTAATCATGGTAGTCTATAACCAATTTTCCCACTGCTTATAATGAAGGAAGTTACTAATTTAAAATAAAAGAACTATTCATATAATATTAGGTACAACCAAGGAAGGCATAGTAATAGGTCTTGTATTGTAAACACAAAATAGCTTTGTGCTGTAATTGGGCTGCTGATCACAAATTGAGAATATATTTAGTAAGATGAGCCCAAGGCAAGCAGGAAGAATAGAGGGAAATGCAGCAGTTAGACAGGTTGTGGAGATTAGGACACATCTTTGTTTTCTTCTTTTCTCTGGAAAGAAGGGAACATCAAAAGCCAGAATGAATTCTTCTCTGGGCATTGACCCGTCATTGTTGTGTTTATGAACTGTTATTACTTCACAGGTGCAAACTGTAGAATTGTTACTGGAGCATTTGCATTGAGTGAAGTGCTAGCAGTAGCTTCTCCCTTAAAATTCCTACCAACAGATTTCTACCAAAGCCTGTGAAGATAGGTGGGGCAACCGTTGCAGCAGAGAAGCTAGCTGGTCTCTTGAGTCCTGCAATTCCACCCTCCACCGCCCGTGTCATCACAGCCCCACAGAACCTTGAACGGTGCTTGCTGGAAATCTCCATCTAGGAGCTGTGCTGACTCCCACGGCTTTCCAAGTGGCTCTGTAGGGGAGCAAAATTGAGATTAATATGCGTTGAAAAATAAAATGCCCTTACCACATTTCTGTTTGACCTTTGCACAGTTAAACGAAAATATCTCCTCACTGGGAGTTTTTGGCTTCATGTCAGGTTTGTAGAAGGGAAGAAAAAACTGTCCTCACTGCTTAAGGAGGGAGGGACACTCACAAGATGCCTACAGAGGTGACTCCAGGCAGGCTCCCCTCCTTTCCTCCTCTCTGCCCTTTGTGCTACCCTGGGGCAGAAAACTGATGGAAAATTACATTTCTAGGAGAAATGAATATCGCTTTAAAATAAATAAGCTTGGGAACTGACAATAGAGGCTTTGAGGCTTTCTTTTCTTTTTGCCCAGGAAAACTTTCTATGCCAAACGTCTGTGGCACAGCTCGGTGAGCAGGAGGAAATCAGACTTGTAAAAAGTTAACCTTGAACAAAGAAAACACCAAAAGCTTCATGTTGTCTGCTACACTGAAAGCTTTTACAGGGACAAAGCCGAATCAATTGCCATAAAGTATGTGGCTGACACACATGCAAAAGACTTTCCTCACTTCTTCTCCACAAAGGTTCTTCCTAGTTTATTTATTTCTTCCTTTTTTTTTTTTTTTTTTTTTGTCAAAGTGCCCAAAGGTAGACTGTCTGCTAGTAGTGAGAGACTAGCACTTCCTTAGTTTTGTGAACTCTGGCAGGCTTTGAGAGCTGAGTTGGATCTAGCCCAGTGGCTTGGCTGCTCCCTTTGCTTCTGTCCGATCCTTTACCCATGGAAGTTGGGAGATTCTATTGTCACTTTCTTCTGGGAGTGGGTTTTGAAAAGAATAGTGAGCAAGTGAAGGTCACCATGTGTGGAAGCAGAGAGAAGGGAGGGTTAAGAATTTAAAAATAAAAGTCCTGAGAGGAAAATATGTCTCTTTCAGAGAATGCAACCCTGGGAGGGCCTGGACAGGCTGGTCTGGGGCTGCAGGAAGCCCTGGAGAATCTGGTCATGTGGCTGCAGTAGGAGTATAGCCTTTTCCCAGTCTGCAAGCCTAACCTTGGATTTGTGTAGGTCATTGCCTGAGCCAAGCAAGCAAGAGTGGGGAGGTGCCCCAGAGCCTGTACTGAAAAGAGATTAAAAAAAAAAAAAGATTGAACAAGAAATCTCACTTAGTACTAGAAGCAAAAACAATCTCCTTTTGAATAGAAATGCTTTCAAATTGTTTTGGCTATTAGAAGAAAGCCAAATTAGGAAAATAATTTTTATTTATTTATTTTTATTAAACATAACTGTATACATTAATGCATTTAATGGGGTACAATGTGCTGATTTTATATACAATTTGGAATGCTTATATCAAATTGGTTAATATACCCTTTACCTCACTTACTTAATTATTGTGTTAAGATATTTATACTCTACACTTAATAGATTTGACATGTACCCTTGCAATATGCACCATAGGTGTGGTCCCCCCCATTTACCCTCCCTCATTTTATTTTACCTCCCCCCTTCCCTTTCCTCTTCCTTCCTTCATCCTGGCCTATAGTTGTGTTTTATCTTTTATATGAAAGTGTGGGTGATTATACACTGGTTTCATAATAATACTGAGTACATTGTATACTTTTTCTTCCTTTCTTGAGATACTTTAGTAAGAAGAATATGTTCTACCTCCATCTGTATAAACATAAAAGAGGTAAAGTCACCATCTATTTTTAAGGCTGCATAATATTCCATGTTATACATATACCACAATTTGTTATTCCATTCATGGGTTGATGGGCACTTGGGCTCCTTCCATGACTTGGCAATTATGAATTTGGCTGCAATAAACATTCTGGTGTAAATATCTTTGTTGTAAAGTGATTTTTGGTCTTCTGGATATATACTTAGTAGAGGAATTTCAGGATCGAATGGTAGGTCTACTTTTAGACCTACCAAAGATCTAAAGATGATTAATGGTGAAAGGTGTGGGTCCAGTTTCAGTCTTCTGCAGGTCTACTTTTAGACCTACGTAAGAGTTCTCCAAACTTCATTCCAAAAGGAAAATATTAGTTTGCTTTCCCACCAGCAGTGCAGAAATGTTCTCTTTTCTCCACATCCACGCCAACATCTGTAGTTTGGGGATTTTGTTATGTGGGCAACTCTTACTGGAGTTAGATGATATATCAAAGTGGTTTTAATTTGCATTTCTCTGATGATTAAAGATGATGAGCATTTTTTCATGTGTCTCTAGACCACCCGCCTATCTTCTTCAGAGAAGCTTCTGTTCAAGTCTCTTACCTATAATGAAAGGGAATCACTTGTTCTTTTCTTATTAATAAGTTTGTGTTCTCTGTGGATTCTGGTTATCAAACCTTTGTCAGAAACATAACCTACAAATATCTTCTCCCATTCCGAGGGCTGTCTGCTTCCTTTATTTTCTGTGTACTTGGCTGTGCAGAAGCTTTTTTGTTTGATCACATCCCAGTAATGTATTTTTGGTGTTGCTTCAATTGCCTGGGGGGGTCCTTCTCATAAAGTATTCTCCCAGGCCAATTTCTTTGAGTGTTTCCCCTGTACTCTCTCCAAGTATCTTTGTAGTTTCATGTCTTAAATTTATCTAGTGGGAGTCAATTTTTATTAATGGTGAAAGGTGTGGGTCCAGTTTCAGTCTTCTGCAGGTTGCCAGCCAATTCTTCCAGCACCATTTGTTAATTAGGGAATCTTTCCCCCAATTTATGTTTTTTATAGGCTTATCAAAGATCAAATGACAATAAGTGTCTGGGTTCAACTCTTCATTTTCTATTCTGTTCCATACATCTACCTCTCTATTTTTATGCCAATACCATGCTGTTTTGATCTCTATCGATTTATAGTATAGTCTGAAGTCTGGTAGCATGATTCCTCCTGATTTGTTTTTATTTCTGAGTAATTCCTTGGCTATTTGAGTTTTTTTCTCATTCCATATAAAACAAAGTAGTATTTTTTCAGATCTTTAAAGTATGACAGTGGTGCTTTAATAGGGATTGCATTAAATTTGTATATTGCTTTGGGTAGTATGGACACTTTAACAAGGTCGATTCTTCCCAACCATGAGCATGGTATGTTTTTCCATTTGCTAACATCTTCAGCTATTTCTTTTCTCAGAGTTTCATAGTTCTCTTTATAGAGATCTTTCACATCTTTTGTTAGGTAAATTCCCAAATATTTCATCTTTTTTGGCACTACTGTAAAAGGAATAGAGTACTCGACTGTTTTTTCAGCCTGTTTTTGGCATATATAAAAGCTACTGATTTGTGAGTGTTGATTTGTATCCTGAGATGCTACTGTATTCCTCCATCACTTCTAAGAGTTTTGTAGTTGAGTCCCTGGGGTTTTCCAGGTATAAAATCATATCATCTGCAAAGAGTGAGAGATTAATCTCCTCTGATCCTATTTGGATACCCTTGATCGCCTTCTTTTGCCTGATTGTGATGGCTAAAACTTCTATTACAATGTTAAAAAGCAGTGGAGACAATGGGCATCTTTGTCTGGTTTCTGATCTGAGTGGAAATGTTTTCAATTTTACTCCATTCAATATGGTATTGGCTGTAGGTTTGCGTAGGTGGCCTCCACAGGTTAAGAAATGTCTGTTCTATACCTATTTTCTTAAGTGTTCTAATCATGAAACTATGCTGGATATTATCAAAAGTTTTTCCTGCATCAATTAAGAGAATCATATGGTCTTTGTTTTTTAGTTTGTTTATGTGATGTATTGTTATATTTATAGATTTACATGTATCGAACCAACCTTCAGACCCTGGGATAAAACCCACTTGGTCATGGTGTATAATTTGTTGGATGTGTTGCTGGATTCTGTTTGCTAGGATCTTATTGAATATTTTTGTATCTATATTCATTAAAGATATTAATTTTCTTTCCTTGTATTGTCTTTTCCTGGTTTGGGAATCAGGGTGATATTTGCTTCATAGAATGTGTTGGGCAGTATTCCTTCTTTTTCTGTGTTTTGGAAAAGGTTATGTAATATAGGTTCTAGTTCCTCTTTAAAGGTTTGGTAGAATTTTGATGAGAAGCTGTCTGGTCCCAGACTTTTCTTTTTTGGGAGATTTCATATAGTTGATGCTATTTCAGTACTTGATATAGGTATATTCAATAATTTCCAATTCTTTCTGGTTGAGTCTAGGAAGGTGGCGTGCTTCCAAGTATTGGTCTATTTCCTTTAGATTTTCATATTTCTGAGAATAGAGTTTTTGTAGTATTCATTAAGGAGTTTTTGGATTTCTGAGGTGTCTGTTGTTGCCTTTTTCATTTCTGATTGATATTAGGGATTTTACTTTTCTGTTTCTGGTTAGGTTAGCCAAAGGGATATCAATTTCATAATCTTTTAAAAAAGACAACTTTTTGATTCATTGATCTTTTCTATGGTTCTTTTGTTTTTAATTTCACTTAATTCTGCTTTAATTTTGGTTATTTCTTTTCTTGTGCTGTATTAGGGGTTGGAATGTTCTTCCTTTTCCAGTTGCTTCAGATGTCGTATTAAGTTGTTGACTTCCTCTCTTTCCGTTCTCTTGAGGAAGGCTTGCAATGCTATAAATTTCCCTTTTAGGATTGCCTTTGCAGTATCCCACAGGTTCTGATAATTTGTGTGTTTATTATAGTTTTGTTCTAAAAATTTTGTAATTTCCTTCTTAATCTCATCTATGACCCAGCTATCATTCAGCATAAGATTATTTAGTTTCCATGTCTTTGTATGGGTATGAAGATTCCTATTTTTGTTGAGATCAACTTTTATTCTGCCATGGTCCAAGAAAATACAAGGAATAATTTCCATTCTTTTAAATTTGCTGAGATTAGACTTGTGACATAAGATGTGATCAATTTTGGAGGATGTTCCATTGGTGGATGAGAAGAATGTGTATTCAGTTTTGTTAGGATGAGATGTTCTGTAGGTATCTGTTAAGTCCATTCGTTGTAGGGTCAAGTTTAAATCCAAAATTTCTTTGTTTAGTTTATTGTTGGAGGATCCTTCCAATACTGCCAAAGGTGTGCTAAAATCTCTGACTATTATAATGCAGGAAGATATCAAATTGTTCATGTCTGTTAAGCTCTCCTTTATGAGAAGCATTCTGGTTGGGCACATAAATGTTAATAACTGAAATCTCTTCATGTTGAGTGAAATGAGACAAATATGAAGTGGCCATCCTTATCTTTCCTTACTTTTGTTGATTTAAAGCCTACTATATCTGTGAATACAATTGCAACCCCTGCTTTTTTCTGATTTCAGTTTGCCTGAATTATAGATCTCCATCTCTTCACCCTGAGTCTAGTTTTATCCATTAAGGTAAGGTGAGATTATTGTATGTAGCAGATATCTGGTCTGAGTTTATGTTTCCAGGCAGCCAACCTATACCTCTTTGGAGCACAATTTAAACCATTCACATTAATTGAGAGAGCTGATAAGCCTGGTAGTGTTTTGGGTGTCCAGTTTTTCAAAAGTCCATTGGATTTTTTTTAATATTTTTGCTGCTGTGGAAGTTGGATTTTGTTCAAAAATTTCTGAGTGAGTTTACTTTGGTGGTAGAGCATTGTGCTGGTCATTATGCAGGATGGGTCTGAGAATATCCTGGAGAGCTGGTTTATTTATGGCAAACTTCTTCAACATGTGTATGTCATTAAAGTATTTGATTTCTCCATCACAAATGAAACTGAGTTTAGCAGGATACAGGATCCCGGGCTGAAAGTTGTTTTGTTTTAGCAGATTGAAGGTCAATGACTATCCTCTTCTCACTTGAGAAGTTTCAGCTGAGAGATCTGCAATCATTTTAATATTCTTCTCCTTGTAGGGTATGATTTTCTTATGTCTGGCTACTTGCAGAATTTCCTCCTTTATGTTAACTTTGGCAAAGTTAATTACAGCATGTCTATAAAATAAAGTGATACTTTATTTGGATTGATTTGTGCTGGTGTTCTGAAACTATCTGCTATCTGACTTTCTGTATCTCTTGCCATACTTGGGAAATTCTCCTCAATTATATCATGGAAAAGAGCATCAGTGCCTTTCAGACCATCCTCTTCTCCTTCAGGAATGCCTATAGGGTGAATGTTTGCTCTTTTGGAGTGGCCCTGCAACTCTCTCAGGAAATGATCTGTTTTTGCTCTCCACTTTTCTGCCTCCTTGAGCATTTGGGAGTATTCAAAAGCTTTGTCTTCAATGTCAGAGATCCTTTCTTCAGCCTGCTCCATTCTGTTACTGAGGGATTTTACTGTATTTCTCAGATCTTTGAGGACTGCAAATTCTTGCCTCAATGTGTCAAAATCTTTGGAGATTTTTGTCTTTGAATTCATTGAATTCTTGAGACCTCTTTTGAAATGCTCCTTGAATTTCTAATTCCAACTTTACTTCTATTCTATTAATCTATTTGCCATCCATATTCTGAACTCAATTTCTGATATCTCATCCATTTGTTTATGAATGGGATCTTCTGTTGTGTCTCCTTTGTCATTTCTTGGGGGAATTGATCTACTCTGATTATTCATTTTGCCAGAGTTTTTCTGCTGATTCCGCCCCGTGATTATTTTTCTCAGTTTTGTTAGAGAAGCTGGTTAGGTGAAATCCGATTGAGGGCTCCTGGAGTTGTAATTAACCAGCTCTTTGTCAAAGAGCTGGGACTGGTGACTGTGGATTTTCCCCTATAGCTTTATAAAGGTACCATTCAGTACTGCAGCCTGAGTTTCTGGGGGCCTGCTTGGTCTGATAGGGCTAGTGGCTCTGTCTTGTATTAAGCTACTCTCTAACTGATACTAGTGAATTAGTGACTTTGAGCTGAAATCTCAGCTGGGGAGAAATACAATCAACTAAGACACCCCTCTCCTGATGGGCTACAAATGGAAGAAGAGAATCAGACCCTCCCACTACAACACAACCAGGGCTCATCCTTGGAGGGTCTCCAGGTGACTGGCCCAGGCCAAGAGTTCCAAACCAATTGTCCCAATCAGCACAATCACAGATCAAGTGGGAGGGTTCAAAAGTTCTCCAGCAACTAGACAGCAGGGGTCCACTGGAAGCTCAAGTGTGACTCACTTCAGTTCTCTGTGGAGTCAGAAAAGCCTGCCCAGCAAAAGAATTAGTCCAGGGGGGTTGGTGCCTCTTTCCCCACCTAGCACCTCTGCCATGCCTAGTCACTGGTAGGCTGTGGGCCAGTTCCCTCCAATGAGCAAATGTGGCAGGGATTTGTGCCTGCCAGAGTCAAAGCATCCTCAGCCAGGCTGCTACACTCTGCCACCAGCCAGCAGGGGAAGCTAAAGCCTGACTTCCTCTGGTGCTCAATGGAAACTGGGGAGTGTTCCACCTGAGTTTGTTCCAACAATGCAGCAAATGTTTTTCTCCCTCAGAGATCATGCCTCTGCCCCAGCCACATTTCTCCTCTGGTACCCCTGCAGTGTGAGGTCTGGCTCCCTCTGGCAGTCCACAGAATTGGGAAGGTGTGTCTCTGAAATTTGACCCTGGTGGGATGGCTCTATTATTGCTGATGGTGTATAGCAGGTCCCACGCCTCTGCCCACTGTTGATCTACACTTTTGCCCTCACCCCTGTGCCTTTCTCCACTGCTACTGGATTTACTGTTTTAGCACAGTTGCACTGCTGCAGCCCATGCAATTCCCAGCCCCTAGCAAAGAACTGTGGACATTCTGGTCTCTGCAGGAGTTGGTATTCTAGACTGCCAGACAAGGGTGAAGGGTGGACTGGGAGTTCAGATGTCAGGGAAAATATTTGTTCAATTTTTATGATGGACAAGAGAATGCCACAGCTCACAGCAGGGTCTCTCTGGAGAAGGAATCCCAGCCTTCACTGACTCTCTCCCATGGGGTGAGACAAAAGGTTTTCCGTTCACTGCTCACTTATAGAGATCATAGAGCAAGTCACTCTCTTGGGGGAGGAGATGGACTCTTGCCCTCCTTGGGATGGGTTTTATACCTGAAATTTGCTTCTTTGGAGTCACAACTTGCCTCAGCAGTGATGACATGCAGTTATCAATCTTGTCTCATAGCTCAATTCCCAACCTTCAGCTTAAATGGGTTCAAAAGAACCCAATTATCTCTTCCTCTAGATGAGAACTTCTGTTGAAAGGTGGCTTCTATTGACCATCTTTCCCCTCCCCCTGGAAAATAAATTTTAGTACAGATTCTCTCTTCTCTTCTTTCTCTCCCTTCTTTCCTCCATTTCTCCCTTCCTCTCTCCCTCTGTCTATCTTTCTTTCTCTGTTTTCCTTTTCATTTTTTTTCTTCCTTTTCTTTTCTATTTAAAAAAAAATAGACTGTGATAGTCTTTACTAGGTAGAGAAAGGAGTTGAATATATTTGACATTCAGAAATCCGTTTCATTATCCATTTATAAAGAGAACTTATTCTTTCAAGACATGGCAGCTTTGGGTGATCCAATTTAATTAGTCATTTGATATTTGTGTGTCCGTGTGTGCATATGTGCATTCATTTATGTCTTTGTCTCGTGCTATGGTTTGATGTGTGCTCACTAAAATTCAGGTATTGATGCTAAATGGCCAATGTGATGGTGTTAAGTGATGAGATTTTTAAAGGGTATTTAGGTCTTTAGAGCTCCTTCTTTGAATGGGAATGGATGACCTTATAAAAGTCCTTGAAAGAGAGAATTCATCCCTTTTGCCCTCCTGCCTTCTGAGAACACAACATTCTTTCCCTTCAGAGGATGCAACTATCACCAGACAACCTTAAACTTCACCATCTCCAGAACTGTGGGACAATAGGTTTCTCTTCCTTATGTTACTGAAATTTCTTTCTGCAGTAGGTCCTCAATCTCAGGGATTTCAAGAATGAACCCATGGGCCACAGATAAGTGGTAAGATAGAATTTATTAGACAGAAGGGAATACAGAGCTTCTGGCAGAGGGAAAGACCCAAGTAGGAAGTGTCCATGTGGTTCCATTGTCTAGGGGTATAAGGTCTTAAGAATTACATTTGGCCAGGACTTTGTAGATGGGAGATAAGTTTTCAATGTTAATGAGCATATTAACAAATAAATGAATGCAGTTCCTCCAGCTGGGGGCAAAGTGGCAGGGTATTCTTTTCATGAATTGCCCAGGCCTAGAAGACTGGGGTCCCCTGTCTAGTCTTGAATGAGCGAACCCTATATCACTTATAAATTATCCTGTATGTGGTATTCTGTTACAGCAGCACAAAAGAGACTGATATATCTACTCAGTCAGAGTTATCACAGAATGTTTCAGATGGAAATTTCTTTTTGTGGTAAAACACTCCTGGGACCACTGGATGAGACTTGAGGATAAAGTTAATATGATGAGATCACTACATGACTTACAAAAAGAGTAGAATTGGCTATCCTATCAGGAAAAAAATGGAAAAAAAAATGGAAGCTATCGTGACAAAACATTATTGAGCAGCAGCCTGAAGGGTCCTTTCCTCTATTGATATTGATAATAATGTGATATCCAAATATTTTCTTTTCAGCTGTTAGGTAATATGAAGATTATTTGACTTGTTAAAACTTGTTTCCTGTGGATGATTGTTTACTGAATTAAAAAGGGTTTGTTTTGTATATTCCTCTTTATCATTCAAATAATTCACATTGCCAACACAGCTTTAAAAAATTAAATTGGCATACTTTGAGCTAATTAACAAAGAGGACTTATTTTCATAGACAGAGAGTGTTCTTTCTCTTTACTTTTCAAACACTGGTGCTTTTTGAAAAGAACGATTCTGCTAGCTTAGTTCAGTATACTCTTCTTACTTTTTCCCCATGAGGAGACATTAGTCAGATTTACAAGTCTTCAGCTTATAAAGAGGTGAATGGAAGTTTTAAGAAGAGTCTAGGAGAATTTGTAGTGTCTAGCTTGGGGTATTGAGTAAATGCCTTAAATCTAGAAAGTTAGTCACAGGGTAATGGGTTAGGAACGGTATTTAACTACATGCACTAAAAATAATACTTTCTTTAGGAGCTCAAAGAAACATGGTAGTGCTTTAACTAAACTGCCTACATTTTTCTTTTCCTGAAAATTTGGGCTTTTAGCTACATAAAGACTACAAATTTTATATAAAGTTCAGAGAAAAATATGAACTTATAATTTAATAAAATAAAATACAATTAAAAATCAATATTAAGTAGGATGAAATTATCTATACATTTTCATTAATGTATCTATTTCTATTCTGTGATGTATACTTGCAGCTTGAGTAAGTCCCAAATTCAGTTGTTTTTTCTTTTAACTTAGAAAATTATTATTAGTTTTTATTTGTGATTGAGAATCTCAACAAGGGCATTCTTACTCTGGAAGGCAGTTCTGCATTCTGCATATTTTTAGATCAAGTATTATCTTGAAATTTTTGAATGATTTCTCACTGGATACTAAGTCAACATTCATACCCCATTTTTTTTTCTCCTACAAAATGAAGGTGTAATGTTATTGTCTTACAAAATGCCAACAAATGTATCCTCAATTTACTACTCAATGATAGGTTACAACTTAGACAACTTAGAAACACATTTCATCATGTGTTAAAGTAATTTGTATATTACTGAAAATTATTATAGATTCCTTTCACTAATAAGTGGAAGATATAGCTAATATCTGGAGTCAAAATCCAGATGATTGAAACATTTGCATCACAACTTAATCTTCTTAAGAAACCTTATTATTACCATAGTACATATCAAATTATGTTTTGATTTTTTTGCCCTGAATTCATTATAAGTGGAAAGTATTTAAGATATTAATATATTGCTGAGACATGTCATTTGATCAAACCAAGTGAAAGGGTGGAAATGGTACTTCCCAGAAGGATCATGAACATGAAGAAACGTTTTCACCAATTGCTACACTCTTGCGCGGACCATTCTGATTAGCTGCTTCTATACTTCAGGGTTGATTCATAGTCTTTGTTGTTGTTTGATGTTTAGTCCCTAAAAGGTGTATATGGTGCAATGGATTTGGTTTTATCATTTCCTTAATTTCACCATTTGTTCAATACTAAATGAATATCAGAAGACACATATTGTTGGGTAAAACAAAACAGGGTAAGGATTGATGGTCAGAAACAATGCTTTGTTATTCATTGGGCAACCTCTGACTTTGTTAGCATATGACTGCTGCATCAGTACTGATTTCCTATGCACATTTCTGAGTCTAACTCATAAATAATTGTTAGCTGAAAGTAAAAAAAAAAAAAAAAATCTTCCATAGTATGTGCTTTTGGAGGTAACTAATAAATTTACCAAATGCCTCTTCTCCATATCTATCACATTTATACCAAAAGCTAGTGTATAATATAAACATTCACTGTTCTATCCAAATGTAAAGTAAGATATCCAGTAACATGGTTTCCAACATTCAACATCAATATTAAATGTACTATATAACATCCCACACTCATTAAACATAAGAGTCTTGCCAATATTCTAAGCTGCTTTCTCATAAAGGATGGTACTTTTCATTTAATGAGTAGGTGACTTTGCTTTTTCATATTCTGATGAGCAGGAAAACCTTAGATGATGCCTCTGTAGTTTTGATTTATCCCCACTGGTACTGACAAAAGTCATACATTTTACATTAGAAAGGTGTATTTAGGATTTGTTATATTAAAAACTCAATTATTTGTCAGATAGATTACTATGTTCTGCTGGGAAAATGTGGCGGGAGGCCCACATGATTGTCTTCTTTCAAATGAGTCTTAAGTGCCAGCTAGATAGATGCTAGGCACTAGTTGCTCACAAGACCAGTGAGTGATATAGATGTGGTCCTTGTCCTTGGAAAAGATGGATATGAACCAAAAGTCACAGCACAGAGTAAAAAGTACATTGCAACAAGTAAGAGCACTTTTCCTAGCCTGGGAAGGTCAAAGAAAGACTTCCAGAGGAATATCTCTTTGACTATAAGAAGGAAGGAGGGAAAGGTGCAAATGCTTTGAAGGCTTGAGAAAGAACAGTTGCACCCTGATGACTTCTGGCTTCTCTATGAAGTAATTTCTAACACTTCCACTAAAGGGTTTGGGGGGAACAGACACTTGTTAAAATGGAGAACATTTGAAATAGTTTTGTTAAGGATGAGAAGCAATAATGTAAGATTTAAAGAGAGAGAGAGTTATCTGTTTTGTTCATGTATGCATCGTAAACATGGAATGCTCTTACTAAGTTTCCATGAAATGATTACCATGCAGGGTTGGAGTTTTCTGCTCGTTGTAGACTACAGAATTATGATAGTACAATATATGAATTGCACATGACAGTGTGATTTTATCCAGTGGGTTTCAGCCACTTCTACCAAAAGGCAAATTTCTAAGCGGTAGAGAGTTTGAATTTTGACAACTGGGAAGATGGAAGTAGAATGGGACAGTGATAATTAGGATGTTAAGATGGACCATTAATGTCCCATAGAGGATGAAGAGGAAGACTAGAGGTTGCTGGTGGACAAGACTGAGGGTTCTGAGGACTGGCACTTAATGGGCATAAATTTGAAGGAGCAGAGTTTGAGTTAAAGGGTGAGATGTCAGACTTTAGAGTGCAGACCAGCACCTTGGTAACCGGGCCCACTGTGTGGCCGGATCTGAAATGATATTTCTGAATTGTAGCTTCTGTCACTTTCATCCAAATCCTTCCCCGCACTGAATAGGGCTTTGTGATCTATGGTTTCTTCTGTGCTAGGCCATCAAATATGTATTAGCTCCTTTGTGCCTCGGTTTCTCTTTATGAGAAAGGTAAACAAAATTCATTTAAAAAATTGTAAAATGTAAATGAGATAATAAATATAAAAGGATAAATTTGTCTGCAATGCTGAGATAGAAGGAATACCACATTATTTAATTTCTTAAAAATTGAACTGAATCTGCCTCTAAGCTCCCATTTAATATGATGGCAAGCCATTTTAATGTGGGCTCTTTTCTCTTTTAGCAATGGAAACAATGTCAAGGGCACATAGAAAATATCCTCTGGCCTCTGGTCCATCAGGATTGTGCCTGGGGTGCTCAGTATAGAAGGCAACATGGTACATTTCAAGGCAGGCAGCTCCACACCCTGTCTGCCAGGTGGGACACTGTGTCTTCTGCTGCAGAGCTCAAGCCTCTGGTGCTTGAAGAGCAGCTCCCTCAGAAAACACTTTGGCCCACTCATCAAAGTCCTGCTACCTCCTAGGACACTGGTGGGACTCTGACATGGAGGAGTGCATCACCATACCCCTTTCTCAAGACCATGGAGACATGGCTATTTGGGAACAACTCCCCCTCTTTCAACACAACACTTCTCGCACCCCCAGAATTCATCCCCTCCACCTCAGAAACCAAAATTTTTCTCCCACACAAGAACTTTAATAGAAATGTATAAGAGGTATCTAATAGCTTTTGTCTGGGGTAGAAAATTCCAAAGCCTTCCACAAACTCTGAGATCAGAAGCCTACGTAGAACTCTCTAGAAGAGAGAGGGAAAAGTGACTTTTCTATTCTTTGGGTATCACTTCCAGCACAGAGTAGATATAGCAGTTAGAAACTTGGGAAATTATTCTGTCCTGAAGGTAAATTACATAGCATAAAGTAATTAGGTAGATCAGGATTGATCCAGAGAAAAATTGCCACTCATGTCATTGTCAGCCCAAACTCCCTCCAGTGAATCATTGGACTTCATGAGGGGGTCAATTTTCATGAGAAAGTTATGATCCTAAGAGAGTGTGGATATGGATATGAGGTGAGGAGGTGAGGTCCAAAGATAAGGTAGAGAGCGGAGCATGGTTGTCTGTGGCTGTTCTGTTGTACCATGCAGGACACAAATCTTGCTATATTTGCTCCAGAAAGCTACCACCAAAAGGAAAAAGAAAAGGAATAGAAAAAAGCCTTTCTAGGCACTTGTAGGAGTCAGGAGATATAAAGTTGATCCAAGAAGAAATGGGGACAGAAGGCCCTGGCAGGCCTTCAAGTGTCATGTACCCCCATGTCCCTGGGTTTGTGAAACCCCCTATTCCTTACAACTGGTTTTCCTATTTCCTGCCTATGGGTTCTCCCACTCATGTCAATCCCAGGCTGCACTGAGGCCCTGGAATTCCGTGGGACAAGCTTAGAGGAATATCTAAGTGAACAGAAAAAATCAATTATGTTTTACAAAGAGAAATTTGGTCTAATGTTATCTTAGTCCCCTGTGCACAAGCTATCCTAAGTAGGGAAAATGATAGCCCAGCTTACAGCAGGTGAAGGTGGGAACAAAGGCACCTGGCAGGAGTTTTTATTTGGAATAAACTCAAGATTCGATTCTGAGAGGCATAGCAATCATGATTCAAAGTCCAAGGGTTAACGACATCAATAGTAAGGCTCATGTTCTGGAGAGTACTATATATTTTACAAAGCGTTTTCAAACACCTTGTCCCAAGCAACAGCCCCGTGAGATTTACAGGCATGGTGCTCTCTCAAGGGAGGAATCTAAAACTTAGGGAAATTAACAATTTGTTCAAATGCTGGACCTAGAAATTTTTCCTCCAAACCAACCACTGTTCTTTCCATTACATCTCACATCAACATTTAGTGAGAAAGACATTGCCCAGCCCTATTAATAATTCCCACAAAGGGGCAGAGCATTGATCGGAAGCGTCCTAAGTTCTGACATGCTCCCTTTGGGCCTTTTCTCTGAGAGTTCTGTTTTCTGAGGACTGCCTCTAAAACCTGACTTTCACTAAAATTGTGGCTCTGGGACCTCATAACAAAATGGGAGAGTAGATTATCCCTAGGAGGGCTGGTATCAAATTGTAGAACCTTACCTTTTAAAGATACTCTTTTTTCTTATCGTTTCTGCACTGATGCTGAAAAGAAGAAAGAAATTGCAGAATAGAACCCGTTTCTGTCTAATCAATCACACGTTTATTATAAGTGAATAATGTGACTTTCTACATTGGTTTAAAGATATGTATTCTTTTTAAAGTGGATACGAATATTTTGTACTAATCTGTTTCTGGATAGCTCAGCTAAAGAAGATCTTTCCGTGTATGGTCTTAAATTGGTATTTCAGTCAGTAGTCCTCTGCTGAGGAGGACACAGACTCTCAAGTCTACAGGATTATGTATTTTCCTTTGCATGGGGTTCTGGTCCCTGAGGAAAGACCAGGTAGTATTTGCTATCTGCTAAGAGACTTTCAGAGGCTCAATATTTTCCTCTGGGTCAGCCCTCACACAAGGGATAGGTTTGACCCAGAGACACCTGAGAGAGAAAAGTGTCTACTGATAAGGGTTGAAGGCCTGTTCTTGCTGAGCAAGCCAGTCTGTGGCCCCAGTGTTTGGGATTCTATTCTGGAGCCCTCTACCACAGGTGGGTGGTCCATGAGCTTTGGCAGAAGCTTCATGACCTCTCCCAGGGTCAACCTGTTGCCCTAGGCTGCAGATGTTCTAGTCTTTTCTGAAAGGGCAAGTTCTCATTTCTAAAGTCTCTCTGTTCTAATAGAAAGGTGTAGAAGAGGACATATGAACATAGAAACATTTAGAAATATGGGAAAAGGAAAAAGACAGCAAGAGTCAATCTCATTGGTGGTCTGGGCCGAGGGCTTCCTTACCTGATTGATGTCTCTGAATTTTTCAGATATTGGTAAATATGGATTCTACTGAAGGTTGTCACATTACAGGCAGGAGATACCAACCAAAAAGTAAAATACAAAATTCACTAAAGCACAGAAGAAACCGTCCAATATTTTCCATCATCTTCAGATCACTGCTGAGTCAGGCAGCTACACACAGAGCATATAAGCTCTGGTCTGGAGTTCTAGGCCAACATTGTAGGAGAGAGGCTCATGGGGGAGGAAACAAAACTAGATGACAAACCTAATCACCCTTCTAGAAACACAGAGCTAAGGGGATCTCCCCACTATGATCCCTCCATTCTTCTCTGGGTCTTCCTGTTTTCCACCTCTAACCTTTCCATGTATTTGGATTCAAACCTTAGCTTTGTTCCAAGTGACCTTATATCAGTCACTTCATCTCACAGAACCTTATTTCTTCCTTTATTAAATGAGATTGATAGTATCCTGCTTGTATGATTTATGATGGCACATAGGGGCCTTAAATACAGTTTGGGGGATCTCTTTTTTTATATCATCCTCTTCACTAAACTCTTGTCTTCTTGATACTGATTTAGAATGAGCATTGATGGATTTTCTTTCCTTGCAAGAGACAAATATAAGAAACATTATATTTTCTTTTAATGTCTTCTTACCGCTCAGTACTTTCAACCGTCTTGCATGACTAATAACAAGGAGTCACTTTGACATGGTCAACGTGTAGAAATGAGCCCTGAATATACAGCCTAAGCTGGCTGTGCTTTTATCTCCACCACTCACCACTGCTGACGAGGTGTGTGACCTTGACCTCATCACCTACTACTCTGACCTAAAGATTGGCTTACATCACCTCCAGCACCTCTTGGAGATGCTGGATGAGGGAGGACTCTAAATTGCTGAAGGATGTATGGGCCTTATGACTAGAGAAATAGAAAATCAGGGAGCTGAGAGACCCACAACATAGTGGTTTTTTGGCATCCTCTCAGTAGTAGCAGAGTATGGTTTCCCAAAAATGTTTCTGTGCAGGCAAGGTCTATTGCACCTGCCCTTTGCTGAGATGGCCATCTTTTACTCAGCCCCACAAAGTTGCTGGGCCTATAGAATTTGTATCTCTGAGGCCACAGTGGGGCGAGTATGATGAATGAACTTTCAGCTCATTTTTCTGCTCTCCCTTCAACAATCGTTCAGATACATTTAAAGATTTTTAGGCAGGATGATCAAGCTTTTGCTTCAGATATGATTTGGTGACAGAGGATAATGGTAGTGACATTTTTAGCTTGATAACTTATGAGAAGATAATGCCTTTGACCTACTTAGGGACTCCAAGGAGAGAAGCATGATTAGACTTTTATTTTGCCAACCCTGAAATGTGTCACAACTGCTGAGAGAAACGGGCTCAATGACACAGATGTCAAGGATATCCAGCCTTTCTAAGCATCAGATACAGGGCATGACCTTGGAAAAATTACTTAAGTTTGAATGTTCTCATCAGTAAAATTTCCTTTCCAGGGTCGCAGTGAAAGTTTCCCTATGCCCAGCACACAGTAGTCTCTGCTATAGAGTTAAGAGCAGTCCTTGAGTTCTGGGAACTTAAGAACACACTCATAGGCTGGAGCGTGGGAACAACTACAGCAATATCCATCAACCGTGTCCAGTTCTCAGCCATCCCATCGTATGGAAGAGCAGGCCGGGAATGCTGATGTCATCAGTATCGCAGAGCCCCCCATAGGATCCAAAGTGGTATTTTCAGTTTTCTTCTACTTTTCAGTTTTTCTGATCATAAAATGTATGACATCCACACCCCATGAAATGAATTGATAAATATTATTGGTCACACTTTCCTATAAGGACAATAAGCTTTAGAAATGTTAAATGATGTGTCCAAGAGCATTTTAGTCACCTGGTGATGAAGCCACGATTCAGACTCAGAAAAGTCTGTCTACAAGTTCTAATCTCTTCCAATTAGATAATACTGCATATTTTGATAATGAACTCATTTGCATAAAAGTACAATAAACTAGAGTAGCAGGTGCTGTTGTAGTTTTCCTTTGTAGTTAATCCCAGAAAGTGGTTTTCTCAGGTTCTTCTGAGAGATGGGCTGCAGCAACATGGCCCAGCTTTTCCCACAGCAGTTGAGGGGGCTCCCAATTCTCTGTTTTAGTCACAGGGAAACAATAAAATTGCTCTTCCTTCTTGGCCCCAATTTTACTACAGGAAGGTTATATACTTTTAAAAATATCCTAAGCTCTGGATTGAGAATCACTTTGGCTGCTTATTCGCTTGGGTAAGTTTCATCCCTTTATCTTTAGGTCGTACAACCATACATCAGAGGGCAGTTGTTAGCATCAACTACTAAAAAGTATACATTTCACCCCATTCCCTACTACGCACATGCTCAAAAGGGCTTGTCCTCTGAAGAGAGCTAGGCTGGCATGGAATGGCAATTCATCCTGTGAACATACTCATATTTATTTGTGTTTACCAGGAATTCTGAGAGCAAACTGTAAAAGGAAGTATCCCATGACATTTAATTCAGGTTTATGACACTAATGTTACCAATGAAAAGATGTGATTATTTAAATAAACTGAAGTTCAAAGCAAAACTTCCAAATGACAGGGACATGGTGATTTAAGAGGGCAGCATGTTTCCAGCCGCCTGGGACAGCAGGAAATGTAGTATTCGACCCACTTATTTCACAAACAAGGTAATCGAGCCCACAGATGCTTATTGACTTACATTTTGGAGTCACACTGCAGGTTAGTGGGAGGCACGTCTGGAATAGTCTCTATTGGGTGCTGGTTTAACGCAGTGATCCTTACTTGTAGTCGTTACAGAAGGTCTGTCTGGAGAAGTTAGAGAGCTTCTGTAACTTGTAATCCTTAGATTAGAGAAATCAGAATTGCCAAGTGAACTTCTGAAATTAACATCTGATTGGGGTAAAATCTATTAATTTAGTTCTCTTTCAGTTACCACTTTTTGGGGAGAGATGTTTAATTTGCATCACAAATCCATGTCCTCCACCCCCCACTTTTCAGCCTTGTTGCATATAGAAAGGGACAAATGACTAGTTCAAACTAATGGACTAGGAGGGGAAGGGACACGTGTCACGTCTTGGCAGAGGCAGTGGAAAGTCTCGGGGAACCCTCCAGCTCACTTCCTCTTCTGTGGAGATCTAGAGGGCTCATGTTCTAGAAATCACTGCTTTATCATGTAAATAGACTTGCATCACCTTGTGGCTTCCTTGGAGAGCCACCTGATCTGCAGAGATGATGCAGAAGTTACAAATAAGCCACCGGAATTTCAGGGTTTGAAATTACTTTATGACTGAAGTTTCTAGACTAATCTGATGTACATAATTTTAATTTTCCCTGTTACAAAGTTATATTTTACTCACTAAAGAAAAATCCAGCCATATACAAAATAGCCATTCACAATCTCACCACTGACAGACTGTCTCTTTAAAAATTTTGGTGAATGCTTGGTCATAGACATACGTTTAATACAATATGTGAATATTACATGCATACGATATAAAACAAAATATGGCACCAAATGCACATGTTATATAATAAGAATTATGACAAAGGTTAACATTTATTGGGTACTTACTCTATTCGTGTATTATACTAAGAGCCATATGTCAATTATTTCATTGAAATTTATGAAAGCCCTGAACATTTAGAAGTTTCTTAAATTAATTTTATAGAGGAGGATACTGAATTTTGGAAAGGTTAAAGCAACATCTTAAAAGTTACATAACCAATAAGTGGTGGAGCCCAATCTGGAATTCATTTGTCTGGCTCCAGAGAGGAGTAGTTTTGACCTGCAAAACTATATTGCCTCTAAAGTAGGACTGTGTTATATGAATAATTTCAATCTTCTTCTTGCTCCTTTTTTGTAAAAATTTAACTACATATCACATTTGTTTTGAATGGCATACATTATTCTCCTATAACATTACTTTCAGTGTGTGTAATGCTGTATCATTAAATAACTAATCGGAATTGGCCAGTCTTCTGTTTTGGGACCCTTGGATTGTTCCTTTTTCTTTTCTTCTTTGATTTTTGTGCCATGCTTGACAACAAAGCTAAAGACATATTTAAACCTGAGTGTTGGCATACTTACCTATGATTGTTTACTTTGGAGAAATTCTAAGTTGAATTTCTGAATTAAAAGTAGATGTTTTTATAAATTTCCTTTAGATTATGGTCAGAGTGCCCCGTAGTAAGGTTCTTATCAATTTAAATGCAGTCAGTCCAATAAAGGAATGTGTGTTTCCCTCAAAACACTTTGCTCTTTTATTTAAATTTGCACTTCTTTGGTTATTTTGTGAAATTAAATATTTTTTAATGTGAATAGGCTACTTATATTTCTCTTTTTATTAATTGCTTATATATATTTTTTACCCATGTTTTCACTTTAGAGGTTAAGGTATATTTTAGAAGTAATTATTTGTATGCCATCCTTCTATGGCAGGCCTTTCCATGATAAAGTAGATTTGAGACAGAGTCTCACTGTGTCACCCGTGGTGGAGTGCTGTGGCATCACACCTCACAGCAACCTTGGGCTCAAGAGATTCTTTTTCCTCTCAAGTAGCTGGGACTACAGGTGCCCATCACAATGCCTGGCTATTTTTTGTTGTAGCTGTCATTGTTGTTTAGCAAGCCCAGGCTGAGTTTGAACCCGCCAGCCTCAGTGTATGTGGCTGGCAGCATCACCACTGTTTTACAGGCACTGAGCCGATAAAGTAGATTTTGAAGCTACACTATATATCTATCACATTTCTTATGGTTATATAAACCACTTACACTTTTAATGCGTAGAATTATGATCTTTTAATTTATTTTAGTGGGAATCACAAAAGACTGACCAGGTTTATGCTGTAGGATCCTTTCTAGCTATATGACCTTGACAAAAACAGTCTACTTTAATTCACTGTTTTCTCAGTTTATAAAACACAAGTAATACCTTTATGAAGTACCTCGAAGGGCTATATAGAGCAATGGTGGAGATAAAAACTCTAAAAGCAGTTTGTACCATACCAGAAATTTTAAGCTATGCTTCTCCTGCGGCATATTTCTTCTAATTGTAAACAGTCCAAATGATTAGTGAAATTGGGTAATTGGGTGCAGATACAAGGGTAAAGCAAGCATCCAACTCTCGGGGGAATCGTTGGGTAAATAAGTAACACATATAGTATTTACACAATATTTTACCTTTTTCCCAATTGTATTGTCATTTTTACTTACGGTTCTCCATCTTATGCACAGGGGTGTGTGTGTGTGTGTGTGTGTGTGTAATATATATACATTTTTTTTTTTTTTTTGGCCGGGGCCGGGTTTGAACCTGTTACCTCCAGTATATGGGGCCAGCGCCCTGCTCCTTTGAGCCACAGGCGCTGCCCCACAAGTGTACATATTTACACATATACACAAAACAGCTCCATTTTATTCACAAGTACCAAGAATCAGTTCTTTTTGTTTGTCATAATGAAAAACCTTTTTTGGTTATGATTATGCAAAAAGACCCGAGCTTTAAAAGCAGACATGCCATTTTAGTAACTGTAAGTATGTAAAAGCGGGTAGGTAGGTAGACTTATAATTTTGAAAATGATAACAATTTGCACTGATTAGTTGTAAATCTCAGGTATTAACACAACCTTATATAAAGAACAAGACGTGTATTCTTTTTAATATTGGCACTTGGCTTTTAGCATACATTCATTTAAACAAAATGCATGCTATTTTAGTATTTCAAAAGAAGAGTTGTTCTTAATTATAGCCTTCGTTGAAGGAGTGATCCTGAAACTCAGTTTTATGTGGGAAAGAAGAGGTTGGTAGCAACTGAGCCCCAGATGAATTTGGTGAAACACTTCATCAGTGTATCTATCCCATGGTTAATATATTAGGAGATCCTCCTGGTATACTAGGTCTGAGCAATTTAAAGATCCTGTAATTATGTTTGGCTACAAAGAAAGATGACAGATAGGTCACATTTTGAGACTGTAATTTAGACGAGGCTTTGAAATCACATGCTTTGTCAATGCGATCCATTTATTATCAATGCCCTAAACAGTGACCTTTACTTTAAACATAAAAACATGAAAATTGTCCTATTGACAGCTAGAATGAGGATTCTATGATATCCCGTTCTTTGAAATGTTTACATTAAATTTTTAACTGTTAATTTTATGTTTAGTGGTATGTTTTCATTTGGAATTGTCCTTGCTTGGAAGTACGAGAAACATTTCCAAAATACTCTGTCTACCACTAACGCACTATTTTTTTCTGAAGAGTTATTATGGGTTTAGATGTCACCTGTTGATGGGAAAGAAATTGACATGATAAAATATGAATGTTAGGCCTTAGTTATATTGTATATGTTAAGAGAAACCAGTACTGTCATTTCCCAAGACAATATATCAAACCTATTTAACATGTGATAGGGTCTTTTTTTTTTATTGAATGGTAACTATGTACATTAATGCACTTCTGGGGTACACTGTGGGGTTTTCACACACAATCCGAAATACTTCCATCAAACTGGTTAACATAGCCTTCATGT
>NW_003852555.1:3452580-3455055 GCF_000181295.1 Otolemur garnettii | reverse complement strand
GTATCTTAATTTTACTTTGGTAAAATTCCACTGGATTATAGAAACAGTGTAGGATTCGATTATGAACATGAAATGAACCTCATTAAAAGGCTAAGATATTTATTATTCAAGTCATGCCCACACTTCATTAGAAGCTGTATTAAGAATAACTTACTTGCACTCAACACTGATTTTATAACATCGGAAACCAAACATCAATACTGAGCACAAATGGGAGTAATAAATTTCTCCAATCTTGAGGTCATCCTGTGAAAAGTAGATGAATTATTTTAAAAACGATTCTGAATAATGCCACAGTAGCCAACCTTCCAAAACATGATGCTATATTAATTACGTTGGTTTCCTGAAAGACATATTTTAAAATGCCGTATCTGTCCTGAAATGGTATACTAAGAAAACACAGGGATAATAATAAAACACAGCTCTTAATATCTCAGAAAGTATGAAAATAATAGCACAGGTATTTTCCCCAATGGGTATAGTAGCACTTTAAGTAAACAGAGAAAAAGAGAAACCCAAAATGGATATAGTAAAAAGAAATCCTGGCACAGTATTCAGTATAGACAAAAGAGTGTAGAAACTTAGGCTCAGAACTACCCTAGAGAACCTTTTGATTTTACAACCTGACAGGGCTGTAAGAGGCAGAATGTTGAACAAAGAAATTACAGGGTACTCAGGGTCAGTAGTCATCTCACTGGCAGAGTTAAGCGCCAATATTTATAAAGAATCTTTGTTCTCTTCCTTTTCTTTCATCTATTGTCTTTTTGTAGCAAGGAATGCCTGAAAGGGCGCTAGCTAAAGCTAATGGAAGGTTCTTCTAGCAGCATCCTTGACCTGAATCTCTTATCAGACCATCTTCATAAAGACATTATTGCTGTTTAGTGGTAATTTTAATTGCACATCTTGTTCCAGGGCAAGATGCAGGCCAAATCATTCCTGATTTGGCTTTATTAGTTTATCTGTTAAAAATGTACATCAGACATGGATTATTTATTATAGACTTAATGATTATAGTTAATACTGCCACGTACCAAGAGAATTTCATAGGTTAACACGTCTAAGGAATCTTTTTGCTGTTATTACCTTTATAAACTTAAAAATAAAATGCTGTACAATTAGATTTACATCTTAAGTGTGAAAAATAATACATTTGAATCAAATATGGCGTCTTTAAATAACTGAAAGGGATTTTTTAAATTACAAGCCCTGTAGATTATGTTCTCCTTTATCTGAGCTAAACTCTGTTCATATTCTGAATATATTTAAACCTCAACAATGAACAACTGGTAATGACCTCATGAGTCCATTCAATCTCCTTTGACCCAAGGATAAAGGGCTTGAGAAACTGGAATTCATGATTTTTCATGATCCATGGGAAGCCAAAGATGGCAGCTGAGCAATTTCATCATCTTTAAAACAAGATATACCCACGGAAATGATTCTCTAAGAGTAATTTAGGGAGTTTAGCTGGGTCCATTTGTTCTTTTGGGTTATTAAGAAATCAATTGGTAAGTAGCCACAGTAGTACAATAAAATTTTCTTTTACAGCATTTTGTTAAATGTCAACATTTATATTAGTCTTTAACATTATAATCTTTCTCTTTCGGTATAAAACTGTCAGAATTAATTATCATAGAGCTCAACTTCACTCTTAAACCACAAATTCAAGAAAATGATCACACCAACACTAGTGACAGAAATACTTAAAAACAGAATATTTTCTACATCGTTCAGTAGTGTGAAGATGTTTAAAGCCTGCAACCAACTATTTAGTGTTCTGTGTTGGAGACTATAATAAACATATTCTAAATGTAAAGGAATTGCATAGAATTCTATAATTAAGAAATTTTGTCTTTTTGCCATCAACAATAAGATTTGTACATAGGAATTTAAAACTTTTAATGTGTGGTAGGATGTAGATTAGATAAAATATTGAATTGTGTTTACTGTTACCAATAATTCTTTCACTTGCATTAGTGCCACTGATTAGAAATCTCCCCACATTTGTCCATTATTATGGGCCCCTCATCCCCAAATACACATTTTCCCCCTTTTTAATAGTAGAACTTCCATTTGTGAATTTTAGTCCTCATTTATTTGTTAACATTTATTGCTACTTTGGGTTTATTTTCCTCTGTTATAGTCTATATTGACGTTCTAAATCATGCTCGTTTTTAACCCGTTATTTCATCACTTACTCTCGGTACTTCTTGTTAAACTGTCTAGTTTTACTCCCTCTTGGCTTTGATTTTGTTGTTAGGGAAGGTAACCCTGTGTGACGCAACTGACCTGTTTTCTTTTGTATGCTTCTTCCTATCAAGGTCTCTAAGCATATATTTTTTTTACTGCTGCATATTCTCTGTACATCTAAATTTTATTTGTCTTTTTTTTTTCAAGTATTACACTGGGGTGCTGGACTTTGAAGCTTCCAGAAGTCTATGAGTTTCTGTTTTACTTTTTAATTTTATTTTGGAA
>NW_003852555.1:3450328-3451449 GCF_000181295.1 Otolemur garnettii | reverse complement strand
AAAAACTGAAAACCAGCATACTATGTTTATAATATTATATATAATTATTCATTGTGCTTTAAGTTATGCAGAAGGTAGAACAATTCTATGCTATTGAAATTTTGCAGGGAGTATTCATCCATTTAAGTCATTTGAATATTTGTCCAGTTCATTCTAGTTTCCTTTATGTTTCTGAATTTTCAATTGCTGTCATTTGTATTTCATGCTCTAATTTGTATTTCATGTTTTCTTCTTTTTGTATTAAATTATTTTCTTTTGCAGAAATATCTGACTCAGTAATACATTGAACAGAAGATAAGAACAGAAATTACGAATTGTAGCTTAACCATATAAGAATAGATCTATCTTTTTCAGTAAAATTTTGGAGTTTGGGAATATATTTGGAGTATATATTAAGGATTGGAACTACTGGGTCATGTGATAATTTTATGTGTAACGTTCTGAAAATGTGTCCAGTTGTTTTCCATAGTGGGTGTACCATTTTTCATCCCTACCAGCAATGCCTGAGGGTTCCAATGCCTTTTTATCTTTGTTGATACTTGTTATTTTTCAGTTTTTTATTGTGGCTATTCTTGGGTGTGCTGTGATGTCTCATTGTTTTGACTTTCATGTGCTTGTTAGCCATTAGTTTCTTCTTTGGCGAAATATTTATTCAAGGCCTTTGCTCATTTTTCAATTTGGTTGGTTGATTTTTGTTGTTGAGCTAGTTCTATAGTTTTAAGTCTTACTAGTAGGCCTACAATCCATGTTGAATTATTTTTTTGTATATGGTGTAGAGATAGGTTAGAAAGCCACACTTTCGCGTGTAGATATCCAGCACCGTTTATTGGAAAGATTTCTTTCTCCATTTAGATTGTCCTGGCACCCTTGTAGAAAATATGTGACAAAAAATGTATGTTAAGGTTATTTCTGGAATTTCAGTTGTATTCTCTAGGGCATTTGTCTATTTATATGTCATTATCACATTATCTTGATTAGTGTAGCTTTATCGTAAGTTCTGAAATCAGGAGGTGTGAACACATAAACTTTGCTATTCTTTTGCAAGAGTTTTCTGGGTCCTTTGCATTTCCAAATGAATTTTATGATCAGGTTGTCAATTTCTTCATTTTGTTTAACCATGA
>NW_003852555.1:3444469-3450225 GCF_000181295.1 Otolemur garnettii | reverse complement strand
TTTCTGATGGGTTTTCATGTTTTTAACATACAGATTTTATATCCTCTTTTAATTGTTTCTTCAACTGGGATTTTCCTTGCTGTTTTAACTTAGTGCCTTTCTGTTACAGTGTTTTTTAGACTTCTCAACAAAAGTTTGTTGATTCTTTTTCTGGAAGTGAGGGTCTCATATCTTTAGAATTCCTATGCTATTCACGGTGTACATAACTCCTTATCTGAGGATAAGTTTTAGCCTCTGCTGATTTTTGTGGGAAAGAATTTGGTTCTACAGGGCACTATTTCCTTCTTGGTTGTGGTCTTTCAATATATCCTAGAGATTCAGGAACTCCCTAGGAAAATGATCAGCATCAAGATTTCTTCACTCTCATATCTGGCCTTTGATAACTAGTATGATCTACTCAACAGCTGAACCAGGATATGGAAAGAGAAGACCAATCCAGAGGCTCTGACAATGGATTATTTGTCATTTGCTGAATACTTGCTTTCGTGTACATTCCTATTCATTTTGTTCATTACCTGTGGTCTTGGATTGCTTGCAGTATTGTACCGGTCTTTTGAACCCATTGATCAATAAGGTTACATCTCCTTTCCAGTTCTCAGAAATTTATCATCATTTCTGAGCTATCAGTGGCTGTTTTTGTTCTTGTCAACTCCTTTATGTCTTAATTCTCTTAATAGGCTTTCTATTAGGTTATAATTGATGACTTACTGTCCTCTTATTCACCATTTTGATATAAATTGTATATACAACTATTTTAAACATACTAAATCCCAAAAGTTTTCAAATGGGAAGCTATCATGTATGTATGTGTCTACTTGTGTGAAGATTGTATTTTCTATGTGTATAAGTCCCTGTGTTCTTCTATAGTGATGAATATTATCTATGTGTTTAGACATGTACCTGTATGTATGTTTGTGCCTATGTGTGTATATGAGAGAGAAAAAACAGAAGTATATTCTGTACCTTGGTTATCGTCCTTAAATTATCATGGCTGCATGTATAATAACTATTACATTTAAGATACTTGTATTTAAATATCTTGAATTCAAAGTCTTTATAGTAAAGTATATATAGGATATTAAAAGTTAAAAAAAAAAGAAAATTAAAGAGAAACATAGGAGCAAAAAGAGAGTATTCCAAACACATCCCAACCATGTCAGAGTGGAAGAGAAAAGGTAAAGTTAATGGGAATCAAACCACAGAACTACATCTACCTGGCTCCCATCCCATGTATTGCAAAAACTATTCAGGTTGAATATGGGTTTCTCTTTGAATATGACAGTGTTTTCATATTTATTACATATAGATGATTTCCTTGCTCTATCTACCTGACTGTATACGTTTGTGCTTTCCATTATATCCTTTCATATGAGTTGTCAATTTTAAAACCCTGTGCTCTTCTACTCAGAATTGTTTTCATCTCCAATTTTCTGGAACTCTTCTCCAGATGACCATGTCCATGAAAGTTTAGTTTTGTATAATAAATAACATATAACTGTATTCTGTTGAAGGAGAAGAGAATTTGCTTTTTTAAAGACGTCTATTACCAATGGCCAAACTTAAAAATAAAAACTGCTAGCAGGCTCATCCCTGTGAGGTTATTTCTAAATAATATAGTGTTTGAAGAGGGAAATACAGGGTAGAGTGAAATGATATTAAGTATAGTTGCCACAAAAGATGATTTTTTTTATTGAATAGATATTATCATCAGACTTGATAAAAACTGTATTGATCACCCTCTGGCACAGTTTCTCCTTTATTTCCCATGAAAGGAAGAACAAATAAAAAAAGGCATTTTAGAAGTAAGTCACACATTTCATAGAAATCCACATATCAAGAAAGCCAGTGTACCCTCTGGAGACAAATGGTTAGAAGGTTCAGCAACAATTCTGAGCTGCATTGACAGAGCTCTCCAGAGATAAGCTCGCTCTTTATAAATGTAAGAGCGAGGTAAGATTTTGGTTCTGTTCTACAGACTCTAAGAGGCCAGAACAAGCCACATATCTATGGGTTAAGAAAAGCAGACCTGATTCAAGACTATGGTATCTCAGCATTAAAACTTAAAGAGTAGAAATCTAAAAAGCTCAATTCAAAGCAAACTACTTATAAATGGACCTCAATAATAACATTTTAATATAAACCTTGTTGTTATAATTTTATAAGTCTTTAAATTGATTTTACTCTTGCTGGGTTTTCATGCCTACATTTATATGTGATAAATATTTGTATTTATTTGTGAATAAACATTTGGACATATATATGTATATATAGAGATGTATACCATTCATGTGAGTTCAGAATATGTACAAGGCAGGAACTATGATAAATGCAGAGAATAAACATGATTATTGGACTCATGGAGTTAAATGTCAGTTGAAACTAGGGTGTGAACCAACTTAAAAATAGACAGATACATGCCACAAGGAAAGCACAAGGTATGACAGCAGCAGAGAGCAGTGGTACCCCTCTGAGTATGTGAGTGGGTGAGGTTCAGGAAAGGTGTCTTAATAGAAATCATTGGATAAGTAACTAAAGAAAAGGAGTTTGCCAGATAGGAAAAGTAAGAGAGGTACAAAGGGAAGGTGCATTGTTTCAAGTAAGGAAAACAGCTTGTGCAAAGCCTATAAGAAGAATGTTATTCATTTAAAAGACCAGGAGAAGTAGCTCTGGATGGACAAAAGGCTATGAGGCCCAGAAGAGCAGGTAATGAAAGCTCAGGGTGCACAAGGCCAGGTAACAAAGGGCTCCAAAGCCATCCTAAGGTATTTAAACTTGATCCTAACGAAAATCGAAAGCCACTGAATGTTTTTAATTGGGTGGCTGTCATTAATGGTTTTCTATTTCAGAAAGATGACTCTGATTGCTACATGGAAAATGTGGTGTGGAGAGGCAAGACGGCAGGAATGAGAGCAATTAACAAGCACTGGCTTTAAACCAAGTGAGGGACACGGATATGGTGATGTCTCAGGCTGGGATTCAGTCATTAATGACATGTGGAGTAGCTGAACAAAGAACGAGCATTTGATGATGGCACCCAGGTTTTTGACTAGGGTAACCCAGGGAATAGTGGAATAATTCACTAAGTTTGGACCTATTCATACCAAAAGATCAATCTTACAATTCAGTGTTACTAGGTTATGACGTAAGAAATGTCTGATTTCCTTAAGTACTAAGTTTGACAGTTGATCCCTGACATTTTGCTTTGATACTTTTTGTTGTTGTTTTTGTGAAGGTACATTTTCATTTTTCAAACACAGCTTTTGGCTGGTGATTATCGTTTAAAAAAATGTAGAGAAATTTTTCTGAAACCAGGGATAAGTCGAAACTTCATGTTATTTTGAATATGAGCTCCAATGTAGAGCTAATGCAGTGCCCACAGACCAGTGTATCAATGAAGTATTTGACAGGAATGTGGCTAATGAATGGACAGTATGTCATGGGTTTAAGAAGTTCCATCCTGCTGATTTTAATCTTGAAAATGAGCCATGTGGGTGACCTGAGACCAAGGTGGACAATGATGAGCTGAACACTGTAGTGGAAGCAAATCCATTTCAATCTACATGTGAATTAGCAGCAAGGTTTGGCATTATAATTCCAAGAATGTTGGACCATTTGAAGCAAAGTGGCAAGTTAAAGAAGCTGGACAGATGGGTTCTGCATGAATCAAAGGAGGATCAGGAGAGAAAGCATCTGGAATCTTGCCTTTCATTGCTGTTATGACATAAAGGTGGACCATTTCTACACCGCATTTTTATGTGAAATGAAAAATGTATTCTTTTGATAGTCACAGGAGTTTGCACAATGGCTGGATAAAGATGAGGTGCTGAAACATAGTCCAAAACCAAATATTCATAAAAAAATGAATGGTGTCTGGGGGTCCAGCATTGATATTATCCTCCACAACTTTCTGAATCCTGGTTAACTGATTGCCGCAGATGTCACCTGGAAGCAGATGGATGACACGATGAGGATGTTGTGATTAGCAGAGTTTGGTCAACAGAGACAGGCCAATCCTCACACAAAACGACACTGTCACAAAAGCAACTCTGCTCAAACTACGGAACCTGGATTTGGAAACTCTGTCATTCAAAGTATACACCAGACTGAATACCAACTGAATACCACTTCTTCTAGGCTTTGGATCACTTCGTGTAAGGAAAAATATTCAATTCTCAACAAGCTGTGAAAAACACCTTTTGCAGTTTCATCGCCTCTCACTCCCCAGGCTTCCTTGCCATTGGTATGAACCAGCTAACATTAAGATGGCAAAACTGTGAAGATAGTTCAGGTGCATACTTTGATTAATTGTACTGCTTCTTCTTGGAGACATCAAAACTAAACTTTTGATATAAAATCAGACATTTCATATTTAATACCCTGATATCATAGACTAGCTTATTGCCCCAATTCCAGAAGGAAGGACGTTGAGCCTCGAGAATTTGAATGACTTGCACAACAGCCCTAGTTGCTAAGTGATAAATTAAATGTCAATCTTAGTTCTCTAACGTCTGGGTTTATATTTGGTAAGAATGAGACTTGATACTTGAGATTACTTGGATCTCAAGTTAGCCTGTTTCATTTATTCATTCAGTTGCCAATACATGTTCTTTGCATTTATAATAGATTAGCACTGAGGATTAATGTCAACAAGGTACAGTCTCTGTCCTTAAGGAGCTTTAGTCTCGATTCCTGATTTGCAAAGCAAGTAGTGACTAGGGAGAAATAAACAGTCTGTCCAATACATGCCTCAAAATCACATAGCTATTTAGTGGTTCCAATGCATTGTCTAAGAATCCATGTTAAATTTCAGTCTTAATCTATTTTCCTTTGCCATTCTATTAGGATTTTTTTTTAAACCAAGGTATGTAAGTACTGTAGCACTTGTTGCTTTGACTATCTATTCTCCCCACCAGGACTTCAACGTTAACTGGGTACCTTGCTCCACCATTTCCAAATTACATTTCCTGGTATGTCTTCAGTTAGATACGGCTATGTGAGTAAGTTCTGGAGACATGTCTGTAAGTTCTGGACAACGAGAAACAATGAGAGCTGTCTTGTAAGACACTGAAGATATCTCCTGAAAGAGAAGAACCACACGTGTCCCCGCCCTTTTTTCTAACTCCCACCTGCTCCCAGGTAGGAGCAGAAGCTGGAGTGACCATTTGGACTATGCAGATAAGGGTGGCACTCCAGGGTGGCACCAGAGTGAGCTGGAAAGGCACTTAGGTGCATGATGACATTGCTAAGATGCCATAGAAGTCCAAGATCAAAACACCAGACTTCCTTTACATGAGAGAGAAAAAAATTCTATTTGGCTTTAGATATATACATATATATGTAATAAATAAATAAATAAATATATATATATCTATAACTAGATTAAGATAGATTCTTAAATAGATTAAGAAAAATCTATTTAGATTTTTAATTTTAAATCTAAAAGTAGATTTAAGAAAAACAGATTAAGACTGAAATTTAACATGGATTCTTAGATAATGCATTGGAACCAGCAAATAGCTATGTGATTGTGAGGCATGTTTCTGACAAGGCTGTTTATTTCTCCCTAGTCACTACTTGCTGTGCAAATCAGGAATACACACACACACAATTATAGATATGTATATACATATTATGTATGTATGTACACACACAATTATAGATATGTATATACATAGTATGTATGTATGTACACACACACACACAATTATAGATATGTATATACATAGTATGTATGTACACACACACAATTATAGATA
>NW_003852555.1:3433951-3443729 GCF_000181295.1 Otolemur garnettii | reverse complement strand
AATTATAGATACGTATATACATAGTATGTATGTATGTACACACACACACAATTATAGATACGTATATACATAGTATGTATGTATGTACACACACAATTATAGATACGTATATACATATTATGTATGTATGTACACACACACAATTATAGATACATATATACATATTATGTATGTATGTACACACATACACAATTATAGATACATATATACATATTATGTATGTATGTACACACACACACAATTATAGATACGTATATACATATTATGTATGTATGTACACACACAATTATAGATACGTATATACATATTATGTATGTATGTATATACACACACACACACATATACAATGCTACCAAGTCTATTCCTAATATCCCTTCCTCCAAACAACAAACCAGAGAATCCACAATTATTTGTTCAGGAAGAGTTTTTAGGCTAATCTCATTAAAAGTGAAAACATTATCAGAACTCTGAGATTTTTGTTATGCAAGTGGAGAACAAGGAACAGGAAATCACTTTCTAATTAGAAAATTTGCCAGCAGTGAGGAAAGGTTGCAGGATTTTGTTTCCCAGTATTCCCAGAGAAGCAAGTTGCCTGTGAAGTGATATACACATGTACTCAGGCTCCAAGAGAAAGGGCAGGAGTGATGCCCGTGTGCAGCAAATTCCAGGTACACATGATGAGAGCCAAGCAAAATGCTCTTCACAGTTCTCTCACCATCAGCTAAAGAATAACCCCTCTTAGTACAAAGCTAAGAATTGATCATCTAGCTCCAGGAATCCAATTACATGCTCTATATACCTTGTCCTACCTGTCACTTCATCAACTAATCTAAATGGGATGAGTTTGTAAATTTGCCATGTAAATATTTTTGGCTTGGTTTTGTCATCTCACTACTACTGTGCTTGGATCTAATCTCTATGTCTTTATAAGAAAGTTGTATATAAGGAAAAGTCTTAATATTTATTTCAAATGATTTATAATTATTTTCACGTTAATCAAGTTAACTTGAACTTTCAAAAATAGTGTGTATTTATTTAAAAACAGAATGTTTGCTTTCTATAGTGAGAAAAAAAAAGCGTGGTGGTTTCCCCAAGTCATAGCATGTTTTAACATACCAATTTTAATAGTAAATCATGGCAATATATCTGTAGCTTTTACACTAAAGATATATTGCCAGTGATGTTTTCTGCTTTGCTACATATCTTAGAAGGGTAAGTACAAAAATCGATTTATGATTAACATTATACATCCCTATCAATTGCAATTTCATGTGTATAGTATAAGAATTAACTTTACAGTTAAGGGAAAATAAATTGTTGACAAAACAGGTAATTACTCAATATTCACAATATCCAACAGGTAATTGATCTACAGCTTTATCTTCATTATTCTTTTGAGAATAATTGTCTAAAAATGACAAACGTTGCCAACCACTTTTTCCCTAGACAATATAATTGTGAAATAGCCAATTAGACTTGGAGTTTCAGATCAATATTTTGATGGCTCTTTAAGACGAAGCATTCTTTTGATAGTGGCCAAAATTAAGGGCTACATTAAGAGGAAGATTTTTCAATAAGCGATTTAGTGCTGCGTCCGGCCTGGTATAATGAACGACCTGCCTATAACGCTACCAGAACATTAAGTGGAATTTACTAACAAATGCTGATACGTTTTCATTTCCACTTTGTTGATTTACTTTACATTAATATAAATGAGGTAAAATTAACACCAACTCACAGTACCGCAGCCCATTTAATTTGGTTGAGTATTTTTTCAGCTGCTTTCAAGTGATGCATTTAGTGTCAATGATAACAAAATGAGATTATTTATCATTTGTAATTAAAATAAATTATTTTGTTTATGCTTTTAAAATGGCTAATCAATTGCTGCCATACTCTGAGATGCAAGACAAACCATCTTAAACTATTTTAAAATTCAACTCGTAGTCAAAACTTTTGTCTTACATAGTAAAAGGGGAAAAAGAGAAGTCCTGAGGAAGTCCTTTATTTTCTAGGAAAACCACCTGAAGTTGATTCACCGCATTTCTCTTGTAACTAAGTACATGTCACTGTATTTATCAGTAAGCTTTTTTGCTTGCTTTATATATAAAAAAAAATAGTTTGTTCATTTTTTTCTCCCATGTGCTGAGAGGTTTTATTTACTGCAAATGGAGCCCTTTACTGGACATTGAGTCACCACCCCCCTGTAAAAAAATCTTTCTAAACAAACACTTTATTTAAAGAGGAAGGCAAACGAAAGAAAAGCAAAGCTGCTGAGAGAGCTGTTTTAAAGCAGTCGTTTAGGAAGTATAAAACATATGATCGAATTTATGAGAAAAAATAATATGTGATATTATCACTCATAGGAGTGATAAGGGCGGGTAAAGGTGGTTAGGAGTTCTGTGGGAGGGAGAGTTGAGTTTGCCAATGATGAACACACGTTCTGATCTTGGTCACAGCGGAAGATGAAGCCTTGTTATAGGACAAAGGGCTAGGGACAAATCATTCCAAAGCTCATTCCTGTGCTTAATTTTAAAAAATGTTTTTAAACTACGAAGAGAGGCGAGAGAGTGAGAGAGAGAGAGAGAGAGAGGACTTTTAAAGGCATGTGTTGCACTTCTTTGAGGGAGCTACAATTGAGTAGCTTTATACATTTAGACCCCAAATGTCTAGTGGCAATTTTTTGTCTGCACTTTGCTTTCACATTTCTCTAATAGCTAATGGCTAAATGTTCAACAAAAAAATTGATTTCTCAATTCACAATTTTGGAAGAAAAAATGAAGGGAAAATTGTCCGCGCCAAGGTAGGCATTTTCTGAGGCATGCGTTGGGCGTTGGCGCTGCTCTGTTTTACCAACATGAGGGCCCCAGGAAGGTGTGGGGGTTGAAGGTGTGTTTCATGCAACAAAGAACCAAGAGGGCAGACCTGGTTCTCAGGAAGGAAGGAGAGCATGTACCTTGGGTAACAGGTGTGTGGCCCGTGGAAGGTTCACTGTCTTCATCCAGGTTCTGAAAATTCAAAATTCCTTGGATGCGTTCTGAGCTCATGCTTTGTGCTGTGTGGAGAGGAGTGTGCACTTTCCTTAGCTTGTATTTACTTATAATAGAGAAGCCAGGGCTGGCTCTAAAGATAGGAAAAGAAAATGCCTAGAAGGGGACCTTTGTGTTTCTCTTTAACTCTGAGAACTCTTAGCTTTTGACTGCGGCCCCGAGTCTATAATTTTTAGCCTGGTGCGTATCGGGGGCTGACAATGACAATATTGCTTTACCTAATCCCGAAATCATAGGAAAAGTTCCAAGGTGTGTGACCTGGAAGGTGTGTTAAAATATATTTTTAGCGGTTTCTCCCTGTCAAATGTTGGAACCCGTGGTGTGAATTTGTTTTTTCCATGACATGTAAGAGAGGATTAGACCAACTTTAATAAATGCAAATTTAGACTTACTTTCAAATCCATGCTATCTTGCAAAGCCATGGTTACAAAATAATAGCAAAGATACTTTCTATAAGTAGTTGCCAAAAACAAAACAATACCTTTCTCATAAAAACTTTAAACTGTTTCTCTTTTTCTCTCCCCATTTCTGTCACTGTTGAGAAGATGTTGTTACACATACAGACACTGAATTCCCTTCTGCTTGGTGGGTAACTCCTGACCCCATAAATGCCACCTAGAATGCGGGTCTTATGTTTGCTTTTTTTGCTCTCTGGAACACTGACCCTGGCTGGTGCTTCTTATTTCAGGGAGTGAGATTAACAGCAGGATTAATTGGGATGATAAGGACTTTGACTAAGGTACTGTGGGCAGGTATGAAGGGAAGATTTAAAAGGCTTTTTCATGAAAGTGGGTTGACAAGCCCTGATAAATAATTCTCCATGCAGGGAGAGGGCGACTCCCTCTCTCCCTCCTATCCATTCCTACCCTCCCTCCCTCCTTTCCTTCCTTCCTTCCTTTCTCCCTCCCTCCCTTCCTCCATCCCTCCCTTCCGTTTTCTTTCCTGAGTCTTACTCTGTCACCCTGGGTACAGTGCTGTGGTGCTGTGGCATCCTCATAGCTCACAGAAACCTCACACTCTTGAGCTCAAGCAGTCCTGTTGCCTTAGCCTCCCAAGTAACTGAGACTATAGGCATGTGTCACAGTGCCCAGCTATTTTTTCTATTTTTAGTATAGACAGAGTCTTGCTCTTGCTCAGGCTGGTCTTGAACTCCTGAGCTCAAGCAATCTACCTGCCTCAGACTCACAAAGTGCTAGGATTACAGGTGTAAGCCACAATGCCTGAGTGACTCAAACCTTTCAAGCATGGCTTCCTTAGGAAAAAAATAACTGGCAGCAGTAAGTTAAGAGGAAGCTAAGTGGAAAAGAGAAATAATGAACTTTGAAAGATTAATGTCATGAAAGTTGTGTTGAAATGACTAAGCCAGGATTTCTAGGAGGCAGTTGGGATTATAGCTTAGGGTTGAAGCTGTAGGAAAAAAAATACAGGGTATATTTTTTACTTTAAGGTATAAGCGTGGATGTCATGGAAATTCATTTAGGAGAGTCAGGCAGAGAGCAAGACCCTCAATTTCTGCTCTCAGGGTTGATGACTTCTAATCTGAGCCTTAGGAAGGGTACATACATGGGCAGGGCTAGGAGAAGGACTGAGGCTGGGAGAAAAAGTCATGTCAGAGATGGGAGGAGACCAGTGTGATTTCTTTTTAACTCCTGAAAGATGACAACACAATAAATGTAGAGGTGACAAAACAGACATGTCCTCCTACCCCCACCCCCAGTTTTCCTCCCTTATCTATAATATACATGTCCATGGATATTGTTTCACTTTGGAATATAACTCAGTATAATGAAGTAATAGTGAAGAAGAAAATTTATTTGATTGAGAAGTTTATTTTTTTGAGACAGAGTCAAGCTGTCGCCCTGGGCAGAGTGCCGTGGCATCACAGCTCACAGCAACCTCCAACTCCTGGGCTCTAGGGAGTCTCCTGCCTCTGCTTCCAAGTAGCTGGGACTACAGGCACCCACCACAACACCCGGCTACTTTTTGGTTGCACCCGTCATTGTTGTTTGGTGGGCCCGGCTGAATTCAAACCTGCCAACTCAGGTGTATGTGGCTGGCACCTTAGCTGCTTGAGCCAGAGAAGTTTTTTCTACATTTCTTCAGATGCTGACATAGACCTGACCAAGTATTTAACTTTTATTTTGGTGATAAGAGACCAAGAATTTATTTTTATTTTGGCAATATTCTTTACCAGGTCCCAAGTTTTCTTCAATTATATAAGTAAGGCTATTGTAGGTTGTCCAATGTCGAACCCATAGACTATCTGATTGATTAACATATGCTCAAAAGTCTATCATAGCATTCCTATCATGATGACAACTATGCTTCCACTCTCCAGGTGGGTTAAATACCACATCATGAACTGCTCCCTAGAATCGGGGAGGCATTCCATTAGGAGTTCCTCCTGGGAGCATCCCCCATGGAATAATAACAAAGACACCCAAGATGCTGGTGTTGTGTTCACCAATGTGTATCACAAAGCTGGGTGGAAGGAGATGAATTCTGGACCCTCCCAGGGGATTCAGGGAGTAGGAAGACAACAGGCACATGGTAAATCCATTGTGGTTTCCTATTTTCCGAAGCCTTTTCATTCAGTCCTTTTAGATGTACCAAGGAATGTCTGGCATTGCAATGGGTGGGGCATGGAAAAATAAATCCTCACTATGCCTATAGTTTCACTAGATGGAAAAAATTTAAATTAAGTTATACTTTTTATTAAAGTGAATGCATGTATATACTTTTTTAAAGGCCAAGCAAGACAAAAAGGCTTCTGACAGCAAACAGTGGTCTCCCAAACACATCATGACCCTCAATTTCTGCTCTCAGGGATGATGACTTCTAATCTTTAGCTCTTTCTTATGCCATATTCCTAAATAACTTGTTTTTTGTTTATTTTCATTTTAACATTTTATAAATTATTAGTTTCCAATTATAAAAGATTAGTATTTAATTTTTTTTTTTTTTTTTTTTACCAACAATCACCAGCAGGTGATTTCTAACAACATTTTCTATTTCTCTTCACATTCAATATAGTTATAGCATAATTTTTGGTTAAACTAATGATTGTGCATTCCTGACAAAGTCTAATGCCATTATACTTCTTCATCTCTTTTGTACCTCGTTTTCTAAAATGCATAGGATCTTCTTCTTTATTTGGAATGTTCTATGATTTGTTATAAAAATGTTTATGTAGAAAAGTTCAAAGAATTTTACAGTAAGCATTTATACACTCTCCCTAGATTTTTCCTTGGATTTTACTATACTTTAATTATCACCCAATTGTCCACCTATTTATTCATCCTTCTATCCAGCAATCAAAACTCTTGCTTTTTTTTGAAAATTCTCAAAGTAAATCAGTATCTTCTTTATACATTTCAGCATATAGATGACTAGAGTTCTGTGTCTGCTTCTTGTTTTGAGGTTCCTCATTATTTTTTATCGTTGATGATTAGTGTTAGTCTGGGTTCCCCGAAAAAAAGGTAGAAAGACAGGATTAGCTGTGTAAAAGATTTGTTGATGGAAATGCCCATGAAGGATAAAGGGAAGGGAGTCAGAGCAGGTAGGGGGATACTCAGGCTGTATGCTGCTCTGACTCCTGGTAAGGAGGGTGTGGCAGAAGGAGGATTGCATGAGAAGAGCCTCAGATTCTAGAGCATCTCTGAGAAAGTCATATATAAATATACAGACAGCTGTGGAAATGTGCCACTCAGTTGCTTTGAGGAGCACATTGACAGCCCCACCTGCTGCCTCTCTGGATCTGCCAGTGCACTGAGGCCAGGCTTCCTGGGGCTGTTCCTGGTCGGTGACTAGTTACGATGGGGTATTATGCTCAACACTGTCTCCCACACAATGTTTGCTTTAGACTCCCATTGCCTGATTGAGGTAGTCTCAGGATGGCATTGCCATCTGAGGCTCTTCTCCCTCTCCCCCCAGCCCTTGTTCCTGTAGCCTGCGTTCTCCCTGCTCTTGGAGGCTGCTTCTGTTTGCTTTCCCTTTATGCCTCATGTGCATTTCTTCCAGTGGAATATGATTTCCATAACACCCAAAGTGATCCCTATTCCAACTTCATTTATAGTTGACCTGGGAAGCTCTGATGACCCTCATCCCTCAGAAATAAGAGACAAATACATGAAACATTTGTTTATGATTAATTTGTTTTTCCCAGGGTTTTAAGACTCAGTTACTTTTTATTTGGAATCTGTATTATGGGGATGATACATAAAACCACTGTGAAAATTAAATAAAATGATGGTTTGGTTTTATGTATCGTTTCTTCCACTTCACTTGAAGAGAGTAGAAAAAGGTTAATATATCCCCAATTACCCTGATATTAAGAGATGGAGTCAGAATTCACACTCAGTGAAACTCATTGGTGTAACAGGTCAAATATGTCCCAGCAGAACAGAGAATCATACACTTGATCTTGCCTTACAAATCTTTGAGTGAATCCCTAAATGTGGGGTCGTTCGTTCATCAGCTAGTGAGGAGCTCTGTCCTTGGTGCTGATTTGCAGAAATTCATATAAGTCGTCCAGTGAGAAAAACAGCTTCTATAAACTGTAAATAAATCGGATGACTTCATTTCTACCATTTATTTAAAACAAAACAATCCATAAGTAATATCTAGAGTATATATGATGCCTTGTAAATAAAAATAGAGTTTTCACTCACTTAAAGTACTGAAAAATTTTATCTGGAGGGGATATCCTTAAACTGTATAGAAAACAACAAATGGCAAAATATGAAAAGCATCTACATTGTGTATTAGAAAAATGTAAACATAAAAACCCTGAATAAATGAAAATACATACTATGTTTTTAATTAGGAAAAATATATTTATCCTTCTTTGAGTGTATTAAAATTTAATAACACCCAATGAACATACCATGGGATATCATGGAAGTTGGCATCTAAGGAGAAAAACATAAAGAATAACAATTAATTTTTGAAAAGAGATAATAGGAAGAAAAATATTTGACAGGTCTTGATAACATCAGATATAAAAGAAACTATAAAACTCCACCATTTAAAAGAATGTTGCCTTACACCATTCAGGTTGCTGTAGCCTTAAACTGAGTGGCTCATAAGCAACACAAATTTATTTCCCATAGTGCTGGAGGCTGGAAAGTCCAAGATCAAGGCTCTGGCAAATTCAGCGTATGACAAGGGTTTACTTCCTGTTCATACAGATTATTTCTAGGATAAACTGGGTCCCCCTCTTAAAATGATGATAATGGCAAGCTTTCCAAATCTTAGATCAACTTCAAGTCGAAGGCATAAAGGGGCAGGGAAAGGAGATAATCTAGAGTTGACTCAGTTTAAATCCAGAGTTAAACGCATTTAAATCAGGAAATGTTTGGAATAAAGAAGAAGTGTGTGCATATACATGAGGGGGTGTGGGGAAGAAAGACAGAATGAAAGTCAAAGAGACAGATAGAAAGAGACTCTGGATGAGGCAAAAAGTATGTTCGCATGATCATTTAAATCGCCGCTTAGTAAGAGCAATTTAGATTTACTTATTGCAAACGTACATTTAAGAGTTTGATATTTACACTTTGGTATTAATATATTGGGTTCATTTTCCAGTTTCTACATGATTTTGTCTCAAAGGATTATATCAATTTTATTAGAGTAAACAAAAAATAAGAATTCTGTTTTCGAAGGAATTAATGTTTTATGAATTTCCTGCTTAACTGAAAACTACTATTGACTTTAACTTCATTAAATTCTGATAAGTTAATATTTTAATATTAACATATTTAAGCAGTATGTTTATAATACACATGAAGAAAATTTCACAAAGCCCCTTTCTTTGTATGTCTCAAAACAGCAGTGGTATTTATTAGTGTTTTCTGGTTATCAGGCAATATGCACACACGAAGACCCATATAATGAAAGAAAAAGCTATTTGTTATTTATTGGTGGGAAAAAGTCAAAGGAAAAATGAGGCAAATACATTGAAAAAACATACTCTAAGCTATGTTTGCTTTGGAATCTATACAGATTGACATTTCAAATTGTTACTAGAAAAACAAGTAATAATTGCATTCAGTCTTTTGTAACTATATATTCTGGTGTTCCATAGAATGGTGTTCCATAGTTAGGGGTGCATTAGCGTGGGTCCATTTAGGTGTATTCCTCTGTGTTTTTAATGGCATCCCTGTCTTTTTATTGGCTGTGGTTTCAGGTATATTGTCTGCAGCCTAACCCCAGAGTGAGATCTTACTATGACGCAGTAACCTTTTTTATTTCTTTTCTTACATTTCCTATAATCTTTTCAATCTGTCTAATGTGACAAGTTTATGTCAGTTAGCATTATCTTAAACTAACATTACTTTGCCAGAATTTTCCAAACAGTTTAACAATTTGCCAGCTGTTGCTTTTCATAAAAAATGAAAGGTTGTATGTATTATTTAGCTGGCTGTGGAGCAGAGGAAAAAGGAAAATCACGAGATGGAAATTGTACCTTCCTAGTGCCCTAGCTATTTTAACTTTGTTTATGTTGTGAGGGTGCTAATACAGGGTGAGAGAGAACCAAAGTGAAAACAGAAAGCGAGAAAGGGGTAATTTGGGGGTATTTTCTGAGGTTACTTAGCAATCATTTTCTTTTTGGAATACTTTACATTTTATAACTGGAAATCAATTTCTTTTATGTTAGAAATGAGTTTCTCCAGAATTGACTTTTATAAACATACACAAACACACGTTCACACATATGCACGCATACA
>NW_003852555.1:3429092-3432152 GCF_000181295.1 Otolemur garnettii | reverse complement strand
GAAGATGTGGGAGCTCCCAATCCCTTCTCTCACACACTTCTGTAAGTGTCTCTTCCATCTGGTTGTAATATTCTTTATAATAAGTAGGCAAGTATAAGTAGCATGTTTCCCTAAATTCTGTGAGCTGCTTCAGCCAATAAATCAAACACAAAGAGTGGGATGGGCACTGCAGTTTATATCTGGTTGGTTAAAAACACAGGTCACATCCTCTGTACCTTATTGAGGAGTTGAGTCTTTATCCTGAGGGTTTCCATGTGGACAATTTAAAATAAATTTATGTCATCTTCCTCCTAACTCAATCTGCCTGGTGTCAGTGATTTTTCAGTGAATCTTAGAGGGGTAAGAGACTTTGTACCCTACAAGTTGCTAGTGGGGAGAAATCTCCACACATTTTGGAGACTAGAGGTGAAGTATTCTGTGTTGGCTGTATGAGAGAGGAAAAAACACTCTAGTTTGTTCTGTCTCTTCAGAGCTTTAAATGTAATCACAAATACTCATCTAAGGTTGAGGCAGAAACCTATCATAAAAGAGAAGGTAATGTGACTAAGGAAGTCCCCAAATGGTGACACAGCAGAAACCAAAGAATGCCAGCAGGAAAGACAAGGAATAGGGTTTCCCTTGAAGCTATTAGAAGGAACCAACCTATTCATGTTTGACACGAGGGCTGATCTGCAGAACTATAAGAGATCACAGATCCTACTTTATTTTTAATGGAGTTACATCTTGAAAAACACATTGTAAGCTGAAAATTTTATAAGTCAAAAGGTCATAAGTTCAAAGTTCATAAGTCATAGACCTAACCTACTCAACATCATGGTTTAACCCACCCTCCTTGACACAAGCACAGAACACTTTCATTAGCCTATAGTTAGGCTGTATATTTATGTTGTTTTGAGCCACTAACTTTATGTTAATCTATTTTATAGTAACATAGGAAACTGCTGTACTTAAGGTATGTAAGCATTCAATGAGTATATGTTGGAAGAATGAATAGTAAACCAAAAAAGATTTCCTTTATAAGCCCATATAAATCCCATAGAGTTATAAGATTTGAAATGGATTTCAAATTTGATAAGGAAAATATACATTAATAAAATCTCTTTTGGTAAAAAATTATTTTAGTAATTTTAAAAATTACTAAAATTAATATAATTGTAGATTTCAATTGTTCCAAAATTAATATAAATGTAGATTTAATATTGATGTTGAAAAGTTAGCTAGAATTTTATATAATCTTTAAATATACTTTCATTTGCTGCTACGAATAATATTATTTATTACCACATTTACTCTCAGTTATGATACTTAAGTTTTTACCTCGTCATTCAGCTTTGGTGTAACAGAATTTTATTTTGAATTTGTATGTGGAAAAAGACCTTCAATAAGTAGAGTAAGTAGGAATAATTTAACCACAGATACTAGGGTACTCCTATGCCCGCTGCTGAATGGGAAGTGGTGAGAAATAAAATTTAGCAGTGCCCTGGTACTTGTTGCTTTGGCTTTAGTAGGATGAAACTCTTATGTGTCAAGTCCAGCATCACTGAAGAGACAGTGAAGACATTGACCAGAACACACCCAAGGCACACATCTGGACATGGGACTGCTGGATACTCTAGGACCATCCATAGTGTTTTAAGAATCAGAAATAATAGTAATTTCACAGGGGGAACTATATCAACAATTTTCTTCAAGTCCCTGAATAATGAAGAAGGTTTCAAAAGGAAAAAAAATGTCTCAAAAGAAAGGACTGAAGCTTTACTTAGGTAGACCCTTAGCAGCACCAGGGTTATACATTGCTCTGCCCCTTACCATTATGCTAGATAAGTTAGACTGTTTCTGGTTTTTCTAAAATGTAGCTCTGTTTAAATCTTATTTTTACTTTTGGGTATATAAGCCAGAAATACCCACCAATATGTCTACAAAGATACTTTCCAGCAGCTGGAAAGGAGTCTCACTCATTAAAGGGTGCTAAATCCTTTTTATACCTTTTGCTTTATAAACCTGTTATAAATCTTTTTATCATGTTATTTTTACTTTTAAATTTATGATTGTTGAATTTAATTAATGTGGTTTTAATGTAACAGCCACAATTTTGTCATGGTAACTCTTTTCCGAATTTGATGACTACAAAAATCTTACTCTAACAAGTTTTACATATAAAACTTAAGTTGTTACTTTCCCAAATGAAACATATACTCAGTAGCCAAGCCTCCAAATCCTATACTTTTCCCAATAAATCAAGCTGTAAATGTTCATATAGTAACATTATTTAGTCAACAAAAAGCCTCTTCAAATGTGAATCAGACATGGTTATAAATATATATTTAAATAAATGATGGTTAGATAAATGAATGATATAAATATTAAAATAGTAGTATAAAAGTAACTTCAATACTTGGTCTTTTGTTCTTCAAAATCTATGTTCAATTAAAGGGGGTAAAACATTACTAAATAACTTATTCAACAAGTATTTATGGTGTACCTTATATGTGCATAGTACATATCTTACCAAAGAGATTATAGTTCACATCCTCCAAATAAAGCATAAGGACATGAAAGAAATTTGTTATGATACCAGCTGTAGTTTTATGTCTGAACAGGTGATAAATATAAATGTGCAGGAGAACAGGAAAAGTGAAAAAATGGTGGGCAGGAACCATTAGGAAAGGATTAATGGTTGAGTCATTTGATTCAAGTTTAACCTTGAAAGATGGAAAAGTTTGGCAATAAAAGGATTAGGCAGACCATCCATTTAAAATGGCATTACAAAAGTACTGAAGTGATGACTGAGAATGGTTGTAATATATTTTGTGATTGTTGAGAAATATTCTTCTTCTTTCCTCTTATGGTAGGTAGGGTTAAAATTTTCTACCCCACTCATTGTGGGCTTGGTTGTGTGACTTATTTTGGCTAATGGTATTTGACAGATGAGACATCTCTCATCTGAGTTTGACTTGTGATTTTGTAGTTAAGTTTGACCTCTGATTTCTCTCCAAAAAGAATAGGTACATCACATACCTGGCCTCTGGCCTGGAGCAGAGTTATAGTCAAATGCAATTT
>NW_003852555.1:3426533-3428881 GCF_000181295.1 Otolemur garnettii | reverse complement strand
CCTTAGGTGTACGTGGCTGGCGCCTTAGCCGGTTGAGCTATAGGTGCCGAGCCAGTCAAATGCAATTTATATAAAAGTCAAGCAAGAAATAAACATTTGTTGTTTTAAGCCACTGAAATTTTGAGATTATTTCTTACACAGCATAGCCTAGTAAATACTGTTGTGAGGAAATTGTGTAAGTAGTCATATACTAGATTCTAAAGTTAAATAAATCAGTGAACTTTAAAGATTTGACCTTTATTCAACAGAACCTAGAATTGGCTGTCAATTTTGATATCTATTTCTATAGTTAAATAATGAAGTGCTGGTTCCATTGTAATAGTATTGTCAACAAGAGACTTTTTTTTTTCCTGACAGTGAACAAATATGACTGTTCTCAAATATTTTTGTTATGGCCATAATTAATGTCAATAGGTCCTATGACTCTACTTTTACTTTCCTGTGTAACACTCATCCACTTTTCTCAATGTCTTGGGCTGGCACTATGGATTGCAGAAGACTAGACTTCTACTAAGATAAGATAGAATTGGGCTGGTGTATTATTGGCTTGGCATTTTCATGGCTTTCACCTATTTCTCTATTAAATGACTGGTAGGAATTGCCACACATAATTTACCTTTACAAATGTTTCATTTTGATTTAGAAATAGTTTCTTTGAAAAGCTATTCAACATTTTTAGGTACTAAACTGAATAAATTTCAAAACCTATCTAGTTTTGTTAATCAACTTTATATTCCCCTTTATCAACAGAGCAAAATGGAACATGACTAAGGGTTGTCCTATTATAAGAAATATAAGTGAAACCATTTAGGGAAAATCTAACTATATAGTCATTCTGAGTATGAAAGAACCAAACTATCACATTCATCACTGCTTTCTCTTTCTTTCTTTCCTGGAAAGAATAAAAACAGAGACTATGCCAGTGACATTGCCCCTTTCTAACAATTATCTGTCATGTACATAGGTCCTGCCCCCTCCCTCACCTTCTACCCACTCAATCAGCTTTGGAGTGGAGTGAGAAAAAGGGTTATTATTGCTATATTCTGAATCTAGTGGTTAAAAATTCCATCACAGCAGATCTTCACTGAATGTATAAAAATTTTAACTTATTTGTAATATAATAAGAGAAATAAATATAAATGTTCTTTGTTTTTCCCAAAAAAGCATGGAAGTAAAGATTTTTTATTTTGAGGAATTAAAAAATTTCCATTTAATGTTTGCTCCCTATTTTTTCTAATGTGAAATGTAGCAAAAGCAATGCTATTAGCAGTACTAAGAAAAGTTAGCTTTCTTTAATTTTATGTATTTTTTAAAATGGAATATTCAAAGTGGAATTCAAGTTACTTAAGAAATTATACTTAATATAAGCTCTTTAAGGTCAGTCACTATGGAATTTTCATTACTGAGTCTTAGCACAATTCTAAGCACAGAGTAAGGACTCAGAATATTTGTTGAATCCGTGAAGAAATTAAATAATAACTCTACGACCATGTGAAGTATACCAAAAGGTATTAAGAAATAAAGACTACTTTGACGCCTATCTAGAGTGGTGTTGAAAAAGTTTTCAGAGATAAGGAGGCATGACATTGATTTTAAAATTTGAAGTTATTAAATATGCATTAAGAATAGGAAAAGACATGGAAATGTATTGAATAAACTCTGAGAAATCAAAAAAGAGAAACATGTTCACTGTACAAGGACAAGGGAGTTATTTAGAACAGATGATTTGTTTTTCTGGAATGGCAATGATGGGAATATCTACATGTCATGAAAAATATTTATATTTGTATATTCCTACATTTATATTGTCATCATGGAGGATTTCTAAAATGCTTTTAGAATCTATTTTAATTCTTAATCTATTTTAATTCCTTTTCCCCAAAAGAAAAGAATTATATTGTATTAGGCTAGGGATGGACATAATAATTATAAGAGACTGAGAGAGACATTAGCAAGATGGCTGACAAGAGACACATTGCCCTCATTCCTTTTATAAGAGAAGACTGAAGCAAAGAATAAATAACTAAAATTTGACTGGAGCATCAGAGGGAGAGTGCTAGAGTGAAGCAAGGTCATGTTGGTATTCAGAAGACCAAAAATGCCTCATAGATAAGGGAGTGTGGCAACCTGCCTCAATTTGCCCTTTTTGTGTTACAAGGATTGGCTTGTCACCTGGAGCAATTTACCCATGTGGGAAAAAGATAAACAGAGTACATTGACCAGCCCTTTTTGTCACTGTATGTACTGGAAGTTCTTGTTACAGGAGACTCCCCCAGTTCTTGTAAGCCCTGAGCCAAGTTTGAGGAGCTTCCTTAAATTCATATAGCTTCAGGGCTCCAGATAAGGAG
>NW_003852555.1:3410952-3426452 GCF_000181295.1 Otolemur garnettii | reverse complement strand
CAAAAATGGCTGTGACTGGTCCTATATGGTGGTGCAGCCACACTCAGGTCTATTGAGTCATTAATTGCCCATGCTTCTCAAGGCTAGAAAAATAGCCTGGTGAGCCTACTTTTGGAAAATATGTGCTGCCTCTACCACAAAGTCTCACAGTGTAGGCCATGGAGAAAAACATCACTAACGTGGATTATAGCGGATGATAGCTATATAGACACTACACTATTGTGTCTACTCAGAATCAAAGCCAGTACACCTCACCTCACTGATACTCCAGAACCTATGTTTCTAAAGGAATAAGTCTTTTCTTATAAAACCTACTCCATAAAATTGAAGACATCAATAGTTCTACCAGCTGTTCGGGTATCAATGTAGTGATACTGCAATCATAAAAAGTGAGAAAATGTAACATCTCCAAAGGAACACAAAATATCTCCAAAAATAGACCACAAACCCAGAAATATATGAATGCTAATAAAGAAATTCAAATAATACCCTTAAGAAACCCAGGGAAATACAAAAGAACAATGATTACCTAGATTCAGAAAGTTCAAAGATCCCCAAATACATTCAATCCAAATGAGTCGTCTATGAGGCATGTTATAGTTAAATTGTGAAAAGCCAGACAGAGAATTCTAAAAACACCCAAAGTGTCAACTTACATATAAGGAATTCTTAGTAAACTAACAGTAGATTTCTCAGTAGAAACCTTATAGGCCAAGAAAGAGTGGGATGATATACTTAAAGTGTTGAAAAGAAAAAACAAAAAGGCCGACGAAAAGGGCTAAACCCAGCAGAGCTATTCTTCAGAAATAAAGGAGAAGTGAAATCTTTCCCAGACAAGCAAAAACTTAGGAAATTTATTACTACTAGACCAGCCTTACAAGAAATGCTTAAGGGAGTCCTACATCTTAATGTGAAAAGATGACAACTAAAATCATGAAAACAAACAAAATTATAAAATTCACAGGTAGAACATGTAACAGAAAGGAGAAAGAGAAAAGAATCAAACAGTGGCACTATAAAAAACCCACCAAACTGCAAGATAAATAATGAAAGAGAAAGAAAGGGCAAAGAATGTAACAAAACAACCAGAAAAGAATTGATAAAATGACAGAAGTAAATCCTCACATATCAATGATAACCTTGAATGAAAACATTGAATAACCCAATTAAAAAATAGAGGTTGGCAAATGGATAAGAACACACGACCCAATTATATGCTGCCTACCAAAAAAAAAAAAAAAATCTGACTTGTAAAGACACGCAGACTGAAAATGAAGGAAAGGAAAAAAAAATTCTATTCAACTGGGAACCATAAGCAAGTAGGAATAGCTATCTCTAAATCATATAACATAGACTTAAGAATCAAAAACTATAAGAAGATATGAAAAGGCCATTATATAGTAATACAGAGATAAATTAAAAAGACAAAATAACATTTCCAAACATATATGTGTTATGTACCCAATACCAAAGCACCCAAAGAGATAAAGCAAATATTATTAGATCCAAAGGAAGATATAAACCTTAATATAATAATAGTCAGAGACCTTGACATCCTACTCTCAGCCTTGAACAGATCATCTACATGGAAAATCAGTAAAAAGACAATAAATTTAAACTGTACCAAGGATCAAATAGGGCTTACAGATCATGTCATTGAAAAGTGGCAGAATACACATTGTCCTCATTAGCACATGGAACATTTGCGAAGATGGATCACATGTTAGCTCACAAAGCAAGACTCAAAAATCATATCAAGTATCTTTCTTGACTACAATAGAATAAAACTAAAAATGAATAATAAGGAAAACATTTGAAATTGTACAAATACATGGAAATTATACAACATGGTCCTGAATGATCAATGAATCAAGGAAGAAATTAAGAAGGAAATATGAAAATTCCTTGTAGTAAATTAAAATATAAACACAATACACAAAAGCTATGGGATAGAGCAAAATCAACATTAAGAAGCAAGTTTATATTGGCTCGGCGCCTGCCACATACACCAGAGCTGGAGGGTTTGAAATCAGCCTGGGCCTGCCAAACAACAATGACAACTACAACCAAAAAATAGCCAGGCATTGTGGTGGGCACCTGTAGTCTTACCTACGAGTTTAAGGTTGGTGTGAGCTGTGATGCCACAGCACTCTACCGAGGGTGACATAGTGAGACTCTGTCTCAAAAAACAAAAAAAGGAGTTTATAGCAATAAATGCCTACATCAGAAAAGTAGAAAAATTTCAAATAAACAACATAATAATGTACATTAGGGAATTAGGAAAGCAAGGACAAGTATTCTCTACTAAACTTAAAATTAGTAGAAATAAATAGCAAAGGTCAGAAAAATACCAAAAATACTAAAAATTATCCACAAAAATAGTTTCCTTCCTTCCTTCCTTCCTTCCTTCCTTCCTTCCTTCCTTCTGCAGTTTTTGGCTGGGGTTGGGTTTGAACCTGCCACCTCCGGCATATGGGGTTGGCACCCTACCCCTTTGAGCTACAGGTGCCGCCCTTGGTTTTCTTTTAAAAGATAAAATCTACAAACCATTAGACAGAAAAAGAGAAGATCCAAATGAATAAAATCACTGATTTTTAAGTGGCATCACAACAGATACTGCAGAAAGACAAGGAAGATGATTATGTTCCAAGAAATTGAAAATCCTAGCGGAAATCAACAAATGTTTGGATACTTACAACCTACCAATATTGACCTAAGAAGGGATAGGAAACCCGAACAGACCAACCAATGAGACCAATGAGTAACAAGATTGAATCACTAAGAAAATGTCTTCCAACCAAAAAAACAAAAAACAGGCTGGGTGACTTCACTGCTGATTTCTATCAAACTTTAGAAGAATAATTAATACCAATGCTTCCTAACGTATTCAAAAAGAATTGCAGGGGAGGGTACACTTCCCCACTCCGTCTTCAAGGCCAGCACAATGCTGATACCAAAATCAGACAAAGACACAGCCAGAAAAGACATTGCAAACATTCTTAACTAAACACTAGCAAATCAAATCCAAAGTACATCAAAAGTATATAGTATGATCTAGTGCAGTGGTTCTCAACCTTCCTAATGCTGCACCCTTTAATACGGTTCCTCGTGTTGTGGTGACCCCCAACCATAAAATTATTTTTGTTGCTAGTAGCAAAGCGATCTATAAATTCAATGCAATTCCCAACAAAATACCAGTAACATTTTTCATAGTAATAGAAAATCAAATTTTGTATGAAATCAAAAAGCATTCCAAGTAGCCAAAACAATCCTGAGCAAAATGAACAAAGCTAGAGGCATTACACTACCAGATTTCAAAATGTACAACAATGCTATAATAACCAAACAGAATAAGATTGGTGTAAAAACAGACACATAGATAAAAGGAACAGAATGTGAAATGCAAAATGAAATTCACTTATTTACAGCCAACTGATTTTTGACAATGGTGCCAAGAACATTCACCGGGAAAAAGACACTCTCTTCAATAACGGTGCTTGGAAAACTGGATCTCCTCATGGGGAGGAATGAAACTAATTTTCTGTCTTTCACATTATAAAAATATCAACTCAAAATACATGAAAAAATTAATCTTAGGAATGTATATAGAAAGTCTGCTTGAGTGCACTAATTACAGAGAAGCTCTATTATAATAAGTAAACTGACATGAAGTTCTAATATTCCCAAATTATTTATATTTGTAAAACTTTAGAACTTATTCTTCGCTGCAAAACTTTCAACATTTTTATTTTTAAAAAATCCTTTTTTTTCCCAAAAATAATCTTGAAAACCATTTGAAGTTAAAAGCACTCTTTGAATTAAGGCTGAAACAGAGAAGACTCCCAGTACATTGAAATGATTAAAAGAAATGTGATAATGGATTTCCTGGAACTCACAGGTGTGTGTGTGTGTGTGTTGTGAGGATTTCAGCTGAGATTGAATTAGAAAAAGATGATTCCAGAAGCTGATGTTCTTTCTCTGCTTTCTCTTACCAAGAAACCCATGGATTTGTTACAATATCCCTAAACCAGAAATAGCAAAACAAAGTTACATATATGCAGTAAAGGTTTTAGCTATATAATTCTCTATCATTCTCTAGAACAAAAAAATTTTAGTTATAAAATTCTTAGTTGTTTTCTAGAGTGCTAGATGTTTAAGATTTCATATTTCTCTTTTTTTCTTCTCTGTAGATTTAGGTTTAGAGTCAAGACAGTCTGATAATTTTTATGATAAAAAAGATCTGATCTGTTAGGAATTTTCCATATGTTCATTTTCTGAGAGAATGGTAAATATGTCACTTTAATTTTACATATTGGAATAAATAATATGACAATAAAATTAGCTCTGAGGACTATTTATACTAATTATATTTGCTGATGTGATATTATATCAGCGTGTCATGAAAAACACTTGAAAATATCAATTAGACATTAAAGTTTTTATATTTCTAAAATTTTAATGATTAAAACCACATTAATACTTCCCAAATAAACAAACCGTGTTATTCTTGAAAGATGGATGTGGTCCACAAAGGTTTTGTTTTTTTTTCTTTTTTTAAAAAAGCATAAATTAGGCTCAGCACATGTGGCTCAAGTGGCTACGGCGCCAGCCACATACACCTGAGCCGCTGGGTTCGAATTTAGCCTAGGCCTGCTAAACGACACTGACAGCTGCAACAACAAAATAGCCGGGTGTTGTGGCAGGCACCTGTAGTCCCAGCTACTTGAGAGGTGGAGGCAGGAGAATCACTTAAGCCCAAGAGTTGGAGGTTGCTGTGAGCTATAATGCCACAGCCCTTTACTGAGGATGACATACTGAGACTCTGTCTCAAAAAAAAAAAAAAATAGATAAAATAAAGAAACAACTTTTTAAAAAACGTTATATCATAGCTGTGTACATTAATGCAATCATAGGGTACAATGTGCTGGTTTTACACACAATCTGAAATGCACGGCATTTTCTTAATTATTGTGTTAAGACATTTGTATTTAATCTCACTAGTGAATAAAAGGACACAGAAAGAGGAGTTCTGATGTTTCCATTCTGTGTACCCACCAGTGGTACCTAGTGGTGACCACACACATGGGACCCACAAGATGCTTGCTTCCTGTTGCGGCCAGTGGAAATTTGGGGGACCTCAGATCTTCCTAGAAACAGGGGTGAGCTCAGGGGTCTGTCTTCAAGGCAGGTGGCTTCTTTGGAGGGTTGGGAGGGGACCTGACTCAAGAAATCCGCAAGGGTGTGCTGCTGGTTACCTTCAGCCAAAAAATCCATCCTGTAACACTCCTGGGTCATCTGGCATTTTCTATTGTTTTTGTATTTTCTACTTCGTTGATTTTTACTCTAATCTTGACAATTCTCTTTCATCTACTTAATTTAGTATTAATTTGCTCTTCTTTTGTTTCTTTCTTAAGGTGAAAGTTGAGGTCATGATGTGAAAACTTTTTTTGTTTCTTCATGGCTGCTTTGGGGTGAAAGATCAGCCTAAATTTTTACCTTAGAAAAAAAGCATCCTCTGATAAATTTTGGTACGTTATTAACTTTATTTTGACTCATTTTTATTTATTTACTTAAAACTATTTTTAAATTTCTCTTTTGAGTCCTTATTTTACCTTTAGATTTATGAGTGTGTTATAGGTTAAGTTTCCCTCACCCAAAATGTTTGAGACCAGAAATGTTTCAGATTTCAGAATTTTTTCAGATTTCGCAATTCAGTAATTAGTCCCTTAGTGACTACAATATGTTCTAAGAAATGCATCATTAGGTGATTTTGCCACTGTGTGAATATCATAAAGTATAGTTAGATGAATATAGATGGTGTAGCCTGCTACCCACTGGGCTGTATAGTATAGCCTATTGCTCTTAGGGTACAGACCTAAACGACAGACTACTGTATGGAAACTGTAGGCAATTGCAACATGATGGCATTTGGGTACCTAAACATATCTAAGCATAGAAAAGGTGCAGAGTTAGAATCTCATGGGGTCATGTTTGTATGTGTAGTCCGTCATCGACCAACACACCGTCAGGCAGCACATGACTGTATGTGCATAAGCTAATGGCATGTCTTGGGGATGAAATATAAACACAAAATTCGTTTATGTTTCATGGAGACCATATACACACAGCCAAAAGGGAATTTTATATAATACTTTCAATAATTTTTTACATGAAACAAAGTTTTTTTTTTTTTTTTTGCTTTTTTTAAAAATTAAGAAAGAGTCTCAAGCTGTTACCCTGGGCAGAGTGCTGTGGCATCACAGCTCACAGCAACCTCAAACTCTTCGGCTTAAGCTATTCTCTTGCCTCAGCCTCCCAAGTAGCTGGGACTACTGGTGCCCACCACAATGTCTGGGTATTTTTTGGTTGTAGTTGTCAATGTTGTTTGGCAGGCCAGGGCTGGATTCGAACCTGCCAGCTCCAGTGTATGTGGCTGGCTTCCTAGTGGCTGAGCTACAGGTGCCAAGCCATGAAACAAAGTTTTGACTGTGACTTGCCATATGAGGAATTTCCTATTTGTGGTGTTGTGTCAGCATTCCAAAAGTTTCAGACATTGGAGCATTTTGTATTTTGGATTTTCAGATTTGGGGTGAAAGAAGTCATGTCATCTCGGTACCTTCCTGTGCTTCATTTCCACATATTTGAGAATTTTCCCAAGATTTTAATCTCACCAGTTTTTAACTTAATCCATGGTAGTTAAAAAACACAGAGGTGATAGATAAATTATTGTCAGGTAAGAGGGCTGCCTCAGCAAGGGGTCAATGGTCCACTCCCAGGACACTGGGAAAAGCCACCAGAGAGGGGCTAAGGTGGCCCACCAAGCCAGAAAGTCTGTGACTTGGGGAGGGGCCATCTGGGATGCATAGCCTGGCTGTCAGGAGTGGGTCTCAGTCCCAAAGTCTCCTTCTAGCATCTGACTACAAGCAGAAGCCCAAACTAACAGAGCCTCACCCATGATGGTGGTCCAGGCTGGGAGCTTCACTACCTAAGATCCCGCCTTGCACCAAAAAGGCAGCTTTCTTGTGGGTGGAGGGCAGCTCTAGGGGTGCACTAGGACTCGGAAGCACACTGCACTCTCAGTTTTGCCCATCTGGGCTCCCTTCCCAAGATCTCCCCTTGGTTCTCCCCAGCAATGTGATCCAGTCTTGGGGGTACAGCATCTGGCCCGAGGGTCTGTCCCCTGGTCCCTCAAGTTCAGTCCCTGAACAAGCATGTTCAAAGCTTCCTGAATGAGTGATTTATTTGAACTTTAGTTTCCCTTTTAACAAGAGGACCAAGATACTAAGGGTGTTGATTGTGCTTCTTACTTTCATCTACATAGCTCTGTAACTGCTTCGGGTGCGTATGATAGAGTTAAATAGAATTACTTTAAAATAACCTTTATTTGTTCCCTAAAGTTATAGTTTGCAACATATGTTGGTTTCTTTGGAGAAAAGTATTGATATGACTGTGTCTGAGAAAGAAATCTCTCTTGTGTTCTCAAGTTACCAGTGTGGAAAATTTTGACCCACTGTTACTTATTATCTGATGACAGATAGGTACCATTCTTCCTTTTTTCAGCTTAGGTAGAAAAGAACTGAAAATGGTGCCAACAGAACAGCAAACTATGGTACAACGAGATAGTGAACTAGCACTTTTTGGCTTAAAACAGCAGTTCTTGACCTGTGGGTCATGACCCCTTTTTAACAATGAAAATACATTGCGGCATTAGGAAGGTCGAGAACCACTGGCTTAAAAGTTTAGATGCTAACTTCCAATTCAGAATCATTAATGACTTAAAATATGTGACAGCAACTTTTGTCCAGAGCTAGAATCTTTAGATACTAACTGCTAATTTGGCAGCACACCATGGAAGCACCTGACGTATATTATCTCAATTCTCACAGTGGTCGTGGAAATGGAAATTATTAATACTTTCCTAGTAAAGAAATAGGAAGCAGGGGAACTTGGCCAAGGTTATAGTATTAGAAGGTTACTGAGCCAGGATTTGAAAATAGATCTTTTTTAATCTATTCTCTACCATACCACCTCCCTAAATTAATGGAGGTAAAACTATCCTTCCTTTCACTAAAGCCCTTCCTTTAATAGACATGGAAATAATCTGAGAAATAAATCATGTCCCTCTCCTGTAAATGTCATATATATAAAAAAGAATGAATAAATGGTTTCTTAGAAGATGATTATTGTTTTTTTCTTTTAATGTTCAAATTGATTATATCTTTTACATCTAGTATTCCTATTTAGTTGTTTCTTGGGCACATGGAATAGTACTTATAGTTCTTGATAAGGAAATAATTAAGCACAATATTGTACTATAACACAAGTGTCTCTGACTTTATGGTTGTTAGATTAAACATATAGTAAAGTAGTAAATGTTAGAATTAACTGGGCAAAATGGCAGAAGAGGCCTTGGTGTTTGGAGACAACTGAAAAGTAAAGGTAAAGAAAAGCACATTCTATATTTTGTTTAACGATTGGGGGGATATTAACAGAAAGGAAAAATTAAAGAGTAGGAAGTAGCAATTTACCCAAATTCATAGACCAGGATTAATTGTTCTATACCATGATTTATCTGTATTCAAAGGGTCTGGGAAAATGAGTCTAGAAGAGGAAACTAGAGATGCTTTAAAGTTGACAAATTCTTTGGAGGAAGGGAAGCTGGCTATCCAGGGGGAAGTGTGGCCTGGTGTAGTGAGTGACTTCAAACTCCCTTTAATTAGTGGCAGGCATTGATCTCTTCAGAGCCCCCATTAAGCCAAAACAGGAGTGGATGGCAGCAAGGGAGCACCTGGCTAATGACAAACGTCATTCCTCTTCCCCAAGCTCAAGGGAAACAAGCCAGCAACCACTTCTGGCCTGCACGTCCACTGGCATCTAACTCCCATGTCTTCTTTCCTTGGCAGAAGTAAAAAACGAATGGGATATTCTTAAGTTTCTTATGACATAAATAGCCACATTGACCTCCATTCCACACACCTGGGGATCTTCACCTGCGGTTGCAGGGCCTGACTTGGAGGCCGGGACTGCAGAGTGTGGCTGGGGCTGTGGTTTCCACTGTTACCACCTGTGCTGGCTTCGCTCCTTCCTTTGCCATGGATGTCTCTCCTCACAGGGTCTCTGCTGCCTTCACCACAGTGGAAAAAGGTCTCTCTCAGCTCTTGGAGGGAGCTCCATGTTTCCGACAGTACTCCCTGGGTCACCGCCTCTTTTTAGTCTCAGTTTCGTTCATATACTCCCTTTGAAACTGCCATAATTAACTTGTGGATACAATCAAAAGATAATCTAGTGTTGCGCTTTTGAAAATCAAGCAGTATTGCAGGATAGCAGAGAGGAATATTAATAAATCTTGAACTCTTCGACTACATTAAAATAATTTCTTTAAATGCTCAGTTGACATTTGGTCTATACTTATTTAATAGTCTTAATTTGCAACTTCAAAGCCTTCTTTATCAGTACTTTCAAGTTGCCTATTGTGTTATTATATTTCATGAAAAGGCTGCTGTGTCTCACCTAGCTCCAGACATTGTATGTAAGCTCCGGATACCATCTAACCCTAACTTAACATAAAACTCTTAATCATCTGGTTCTTATGACTTTGCCAGCTTGGGACAAAATAAAGTGTTTAATTGTTTCTTTTATTTTTTATTGATAATATCCATTCTATAGGACTCCTAAAGTACATAACTTTGAATGTATCACTCAATAAATTCTTACATGTGTACCATGCAGATTGAGATGGGGACCATTCCAACACCCCAGAAATTTTCCTCACATTTTTTGTAATCTAGTCCCCCAAAGCTAATCACCTCTATTGTCTAGACTACTTTTGCCTGTTCTTACACATCATATAAATAAAATTATATGTCATATATACATAAAAATATCATTTTTATCTTCAAACGTAAACAGATTATATCCATCAGGTCTATCACGGAATATTATTTTCTCCTAAAGGATTTCCTATCCTACAGTCCAGACTTCCCAGAGTTTTCTTGTGCTGGTAAGGCCTGATTAAAACCCGAGTTCCAGCCAACAGTCTGAAAATTGGGGTTATAGACATTAAGAGGTTATGGCACTGGGGCTAGATTTCCACAATGTCTGCAGGGACATTGCCTCTCCTGTTTGTATGGAACTTGTGACAAAATCATAGCATTGGTTTTGTAGCCTAATTGCTGGTTCAAATTCTGGTTCTCCCTCTTTCTAGTTATGTGACCATGGGCACTGTCTTAGCCTTTTTGTTGGCCCCTTGGGTTACACTTTCCACCATTCTCCTCCCTGTACTCTGTCCTGGGAACCGAGTTTTTTGTAAGATGTATACTTTGACTTCCTATTGGTTTGACCAATGGGCAGCCTTAGTAAGACAGTAGAGAGTGGGACCAGAATAAGGTCAAGCTAGTTACTCTTCTGTCTCCCTACGATGGGTTTGCTGAGCTGGTGGTTTTTCTGTGAAGTCATTCTCAAGACTCCTTCTGTGTGTTTGCCTCGTTGTCTGGTAGCATCTGATGATACCAGGTAGCATCCCCTCGTATTCTGTAACCTCAGGCTACTGCACTTTCTATTATGGATCTCTTACTCTCCCTTCTGAAAATGAGTTTTTTTTTGTAAAAAGAGATAGGAAAGAAAAGAGAAAGCAACGACAAACTAAGATCATCCCGATTTGAGGATAGTTCTCTGTGTCTAATTTCTTCATATGAAAACACTTTTTCAATTCCTATTTAATTCCTTTTAATTCCTATCCACGTGAATATTGGGTTGTTACACATAATGGTTAGAACAATATTGGGGGGAAGCAGGTTCTCAGAGCATTAGCGATTGCAGTGGAGTAAGATTGAAGTCCCCTCATCTTCCTTCCACTTCAGTCCCGTTCAGGCCGATCTGGTTCCTTTGAGGCACAGCCATATCCTCACATGAAGTCTGAAAATAGTTTCTGTTACTGTAGTTAGAGAGGAAGAGGTATTCTGTCCTCAGTATTATGCTTAGTTGTGGTGGCCAAGGGCCAAGGCAGGCCTTTATTTTCATTCTCAACACAGTGATTCTTTCCAAAGTGGCCCAATACCCTGGTGCAACTGAGTGTGAGGAGGCTTCCAGCATCAGCTGTGTAATGTGCTCTTGACCGGCTCAGTGTCCTGTCTAGCTGGTTGCATGATTCCGGGCCATCGTGTAGGCTCTGCATTATAACGGTTTTCTACATCTGCCATAACAAAGACTGAGTGGCTCAACCAGCAGAAAATTATTTTCTCACAGTTGAGGGACTAGAAGTCTGAGATCAAAGCGTCAGCAGGATTGGTTCCTTCTGAGGCGTCTCTTCTTAGCGTGTGGCAGCTCATCTTCCTCCTGTGTCATTACCTGAGCTGCTTCTGTGACTGCTGGTATTTAAAGTTCCTCTTATAAATTCTCGAATTATACTGGACTAAGGCCTACCCCCATGATCTCATTTTAATTTAATTACCTCTTTAAAGACCATGCTTCCAAATACGGTCACATTCTGAAGTACTGGAGCTTAGGACTTTAACATATAGATTTCGGGAGTGGGGACACAACTCAGCCTGTAACAGGCTTATCTCTGCCCATGGTAATTTTGGGCATGAGGTGAAAGGGTTGTTTGTTTCAGTCAGCTGGCCTCATTTGGGAAGATCTGGACTCATCAGGAATGTTCTTATCACTCGCAAAGACGTGAGGCAGCATGTGGTTTCTCTTCTGACTGGTGACTTCAGGGTCCCCTGTGTACATTTGCTCATTGCCTTCCCAATAACCTGGGAAATGGATATGAAAGCTGTAGGACAATAGGACATCTGTACTTGTCTCTAAGGGTGGAAGGTGACAAGACTGGCAACTCTTAAAAGCGAACTTTTGTGCCTTTCAACTGAAAAAAAGATATAATTTCTTCTCTATTAGGTATCTCTCTCCACTACAATTATAGGGCTGATTAAGCACTGAAGCTGGCTACCAATAGTGGAATCACCGCACCACTGTACATCACAGAAACCCACTCATCTTCCCTGGGTAACTATTACTATACCTGGAATCAGGAGACTGGACTAGGTGACCTAGTAAACTGACTTTTCCATCCTATGATGCCATAAAATTAAATGGCCAATAGCCTGGAGTAATACAAAGTCCAACTCCAATTTTTAGGAGGGCATGGTGAGAACAAATGTGACTATATTAATCAGCATGTGGCAAAAATGCTTATGCCTGCTAATGAGATGGCAGTGGCTGTGTTGTGCAAACTGTCACAGTTGAAGCATTTCTGCCTGGTGCCTGTGCCCTTGGGCACTTGTCCAATCTCCATGTGAACAGCAGCAGCTGAGCAGGGTAGTGGCTTTGGAGATGAAATTCATGTGCATAAAATCTCTCTAAGACTATTACTTCCGCTCAGTGAAGCACTAGTTCCTCTAAACATACTTAAGAAGAAAATTCCAGTCTATATTGAAATAAGATAAGAAAATGAGGAATAGTCTTTGCAGCTACATAAGGGCTCTATTATAATAGCCATGAGAAAAATAAATTGATGTTCTTGCTATCTCCTTCCTGTGGTGTTCTATGACTTACAAAGCTTGGGTTGAGAGTTTTAAAATATTACGTAGTAAATCTTGCTGAACATTAGGAATAATGTAATGGAAACAGAATGCTATGTTTTATATCTATAATTTCCTTTCATAGACTACTGTCTTATCATTTTAGAGAGAAAGGGCAGAATAATCCCATAATGAAGCTATTTATTACACCATTCTATTTTCATAACGGCCTTATTCTTATTGCCTTTTATATAAATGAGAACTAAATAAATGCTAGTTAAAACATATATTTTGCTTTAATATATAAACAGACAAACCCATTCAATTCCAGGAAGTAAGATAGAGCATTAACCTTTAGAGAGTAAAGGTTCGTGACTAAGATTGATGGAGTGATTCTGTGTTTTATCAGATCACTTAAGCCAAAATGGAGTGTAAGTTAATTGGCTATTTCGAAGCATTGCAAAGACAGTTTCATGGTTTAGAAAGCATGTGTTTCCATTATCATCAATGCAATCAGGGGAAAGCCATTTTACATTGTTTCAACATACTTTTATGGTACAGAAAGGGAAATGCATCTTATGACATCAAGGTGGATGTAATTTTTTCAGCACTGCTTCTTCACAAAAAAATCACAATTTAGGGTAAACATTAAACAAAGGTATCTCTAATGATTCACATGAATGAAATAATACTGCTCTACTAATAATTATAAAAATACAACTAAAGAAGCCCAAATCATATTTGTACTATAACTGTTATTTTTTTACTGTACTGATATTACTTATTTAGTAATTTTTAAAAATTATTTTAATAAATCAGTTTGCCTTTACTTTACATATAAAATATGTTATTTTTTCTTTGTGTTTTTTCTTATAAGCACAAAGATAATTTTGGCTTCTTTAGTTGTAATTTCTCTATAATTACACCGTAATTCTCTTTCTCACACCTGTCCCCAGGTACTCAGTCTACCTCACTATAATCAAGTGGTATCACCAGTGATTTGCATGGTGATGAATAAATGTTGTATGCACATATAAGCATAGGTATGTTATTTTTCCAAAATGAAAGAGTAATAGACAACTGCTCACACTTAGATTTTTTTTTGTTCCAGAGCAACACATATGCGCACACATAGACCCTTATATATAGATAGTTAGATAAAGGTAGATAGAGATAGCTAACTTTAAAATAATGTATCTGCCTAATATTTCCTCTCTGGGTGTAGTGCTATTTATCTAGTCTTCTTCTGACAGCATTGGTTTTTAATGTATTATCTTTATAAGCAGCACTGCATTAAATCCATGTAACTATGTCAAATCTGTAGAAATAAGTTCATGTGAAAAGGTCTTAGATATAGGATTGCAGAATCATGAGTTTATGAATATTATTTATTTTTATAAAAATTGAAAATTTCCTTTCTGCGGGGAGAATTTGGTTAATGTTAACAATTTACTATGTAATCAGGTTGGACCAATGTATACTCCTTCCAACAGTGAAGGAGTCAGCTGTTTGTCCCATCCTCCCAATCTAGTGGCAATTATACATTTAATCAGGGAATATAGAGAGCCTGCTGTGTTAGATCTCTGGTTAGACGCTAAAGCTATAGAGGGCATGATGATAGAGACACATGTCCCTAACACCATGATGCTTCTAATTCTCCCTATTTTATGAAAAAGAAACAAGTCAGCAGTTCAACTGATAACATATTTTTAGATAGTAAAAAATACCATCAAAATAAAGCGTGCCAAGGAGATGGAGAGTGTTGGGCTAGGGGAGATGTTAGAGAAGGTGGTCAAGTAAAGCCTTTCTGAGATGGTGATACTCTAGCAGAGAGTGAATGAAATGAGGAGACACAGAAATCTGAGAATGGGCCATCCCCACAGAGGAAAAAGAAGTGGAGAGGTCTGGACGCCAAGGCCCCCTTGGCTGGAGTAGGGAAGGCAAGGGAATGAAGGTGGGAGAGGGTGGAAGGCGGAAGGGAAGGGTTTTTCAGGTACAGGCAGTGGCCAATCAGATAGGACTCTGTAGGACCTGGAAGCATTTAAATCTTCTTCAGAGTGAGAGAAGATCATTACTAAATGTTATGGTTTGTGGTTTGAAGATGTCCTCCAAAAGTTGGGATGTTGAAAACTTAATCCCCAGTGGAGTCAAGCCTAATGTGAGATGATCAGTTATAAGAATGAGCCCTCTTTAATGGACTAATGTTCTTATCATTGATCCTGTTACTTATCAGGAGCGTAGTTTGTTATAAAGTGAGCCCTGGCCCTGGTGCCTTTTTCTCTGTCTCCTGGACTGACTGCTGCCTTCTGCTTCTTTTCATTGGGATGACCCTTGCCAGATGCAGGAACCACATTCTTGGACTTCCAGAACTGTGAGGTATAAATTGTTTTTCATTACAAATTATCCTGTTTCAGATAGTGTGTTTTATCCACAGAAACAGAATAACACATCAGACATTTTGATTTTGGCAAATTGGACAGAGAAAAATGTTACCTCTTTTTTTTTTTTTACTTATGTAATTATGAATAACAGTAAACTTTTTTCACATTTCAAATAAATTTGTGTTTTTTTCTGTCAATTGCCTTTTCATGCCCTCTGTCAATTTTTGAATGAGTTATTAATTGTTCTTATGTTGAGGAAATCAGTACTATTAATATTGTGTAATTCAAAATTATTACTACAAATTCCTCATTTCATTATTGATTTTATTGAAGTTTTCTTAGTGCAAAGGGTCTGTATTCAAATTTAATAACTTTTCCTTTATGACTTATACATTTTGTTGATTCTGCAAGCTGATTCACAAAATTTTGCTCTATGCCTTTTCAGTGGTCCATTTTTATGTTTAAATCTTTAGCTGTCTAACATTTATTTTAATTTAGATGGTAAAAAATCACCTTTAAAGATTTTATTATTTCAACCAAAATGTTTTATGAACCTATATTTAAAAAACACCTTTTTCTTACTGATTTGAATAGAGAAGTT
>NW_003852555.1:3408909-3409944 GCF_000181295.1 Otolemur garnettii | reverse complement strand
CGTGTAATCTGATTTCATGCACCTGAGTAAGTCACATTCTCATGTCTTATGTCAAGAGGATTGGAGAAAGAGAGATTTGAGGACAATAATTCAAATTATCATTAAAACCACATGAGAGGTTGACTCTTTGAGAACTTTTATTTGGGATAGGTTTGGGATTTTCATGTCTTTCTAGAAAAATAATCTATTTAGTCCTCTAAACCAATTTTGTTTATACAGAAAAGCACAAAATATTTTTTTTTATTTTATTGAACAGTTCTCTAGGACTGTTAACATTAAGTTCCATTGCATTCACCAAATAATGTTAGCTTATATTATGAACATATTTAAACAGGGTTACATTTTATTATTTTCTTAATTAAGCAACATTTGGAGGAGTACGGTCCGAAGTTTTGTGTTTGACTTCACAAGTTTTTTGATGAACCGGTCTTACTCTAGCACCTAATTTTGCCATTTCTCGGTGTGGCACATGTCCTCTGGATGAACATATAGCTCCAGTTTCTGACCTGGACACCAGACAGCATGATGGAAAAATCTAGTAATAATTGGGGATCAGACACCCACCAGCTGCTTTAAAAAATACCTCCTAATGACTATGAGTGACATTTCTGCAACACCAATAGTAGCAAAAGCTGGGTCTTCATGTAGCTAGCTAAAGTTTTGGAATTCTATTAATGAGAAGGGAACAACAGACGTTAGGCATGGTGCATAGTGGTATCTATTACATACTTCTCTTTTCCTCAGTATGAGAGATTGTTTTCTATTCACATCTACTCTTATTTAATTTTTTGTCTTTCTTTTCTTCATTAAGGCATTACTTTTTGCGAAGAACTAACTTTCCAGCTATTCATTAATTACACTCGTTTTTCTGTTTTCTAATCTTCTTAATTTCTGACTTTATTAATATAATTTTGTTCTTATGTGTTCCTTATCTTTAATTACTTCTATTTTTGTGTTAAGTGCTTAATTCATTAATTGTCATTCTTTTAAATTATAAGAACATAAAACTTGAGTTTGCGGATTTTTCTCTGGTTA
>NW_003852555.1:3363157-3408573 GCF_000181295.1 Otolemur garnettii | reverse complement strand
TGTATATCCCTATGTATCTCTTGCTTATCAATTACTTAATATTTTTGTGACTTTATTTTTTAATGAAATATATTTGTTCAATTTTCTTTCCCATCTTATATCTCATCATATCTTCCTTAAATCTCTGTATCATTTATTTTTTCACTTTTTGGTTCCTGGAGGCATGTTTTTCTTTTAACTTGTTTTATTTCTTGGAGAAGACTTTTGTCCCTAGGATTTACCTGGGTACTGATGTAATCTTGTTCTTACTCTTATTTTGAATTCCTTTTTTCCTTTCCTTTTCTTGCAACGTATTTGCTGGGGGTCCCAACCATCTTTGAATAAGGGGAGTTCTTACTGGCACAACTATTTTCAAAAGCACAGTGTTAATTGGGGGCTTGGTGGCTGTGCTAATAAAGGAGCTGACCCACCTAGCAGGCAGTTTTCTGTTTGTTGTTTTCAGAAATTTTCTAATCAACACTTTGCCCATATTTAGTAAGAGATCAGTAAGACTGACAGAAAAGTAGCTGTTAATGTAAAACTGTGTGTTGAGTTCGTGTGGGTGTAGGTTTGGGCATCATCCTATAAGCAGATCAAGATCAGCAGCCACGCCGCTACTTGTCACCAGTGTCTCCTTGTATCACCTGCAGTGATGCTTTGCTGCTTTCTTCATCTTGTAATTCCATTCTTTTTTTATTAAATCATAGCTGTGTACTTTAATGCAATCATGGGGTACAATGTGCTGGCTTTATATACAATTTGAAATGTTTTCATCAGACTGGTTAACCTAGCCTTCGCAGCATTTTCTTAGTTATTGTGTTAAGACATTTATACTCTACATCTAGTAAATTTCACGTGTATCCTTGTAAGATGCACCTAAAGTGAGGTCCCACCGATTATTCTCCCTGTTCACCAGAGTATAGCCATGGTGTCTCCCAATTCTATTCCTTATAGCTAAACACTTTTGTTCTTAGCATGGGGTTATAGGCTTGCCCTTATAGAGTCTGCCTTTACATTTGAGGAGCTCTGTAGAAAATCCATCGCGACAGCGATACACTCAGGGTTGTCTAGGTCACTCTCGAATTGTCTTCCATATTGTGTTTTGGAAATGTAGGTAGTTTCCTAAATTCCTTAGAGATTGATTTCCATTATTTGTTTCCTAATTTCTTATCATTGGGATTGGCTTCAGAGAGAAGGGTGATTGAAGATTGAATCAAAGATAAATTCACCTCTCCATTTCATACAGCAAGTCTGGAATGATCTCTTTTTAATTGGGATCTGTTATACTGACACTAAAATTGGACAAGTTGTATTTCTCTCTGGTAGGAGGCATAGTATTCATTTAGCCACATGAAGATAAGAGTCCTAGGTGAACTTGTCCTAGAAAAAAGTGCTATATCCCTCATTGCTGGTTAGCACTATAGTCCTCTTAGAAGTACTTCCCTCAGGAAGCTATTCACCAACACCAGTGCCTGACCCACCCTTCAAAACAATTTTGGGACTCTTGTTCTAGAACAACCATCAGAGCTTTTTATAGCACACAAAAGCACAGAACAACAATAATGGCTGCCACTCAGCAAAACACTACCATGTATCAGTACAAACACAGCTGTGAGACACTGATAAACCAACATGGGGTCAACATAAGGACACAGTGACAAGTTCGTGAACTTAATTGTCAGACTTCATGTGATGACACCTCTGGTGGCCATTCCAGAAGAAGAGTTCCAAAATTGCTTTGAAGGGTGGAGCAGGCTCTGGTTTTGGTGCATAGCTTTCTCCAGGGAGGTCTTCAAAGGTGACCATAGTGGTATTCAGCAATGAGGTAGTAGCACTTAATTGTCGGATTTTGTATATAGACATATCATATAGTAAATGAAAAAAGGGGCATGGCCTGTTTGAGTTCAAGGACAAATCTTTGTCTAATTTGATAAAATAAAGACAAATATCTCAACATGGAGAATAGACTGTTTTCTTCATATGAGAAATTTTAGTACCATTGAAAATGTGACATATATCATGTATTGTACTATGATACCTCCAAAGACCACGTAGTGTCTTGGCTAGTCATAGATGCAGTCCTGTGGTCAAAATTTCACAGCTACTTAGGGTTTCAAATAAGTTCATTTAAGGATAAGCAGCTGCCTTAAACAACATTTCCTTTTATTTAAATAAATCTGATTCTTTAGACAAGTCACCTGATATTGTTTTTACTGTGATACCATTGTTATCATTTTTGATGTTAGATCTTGCCAGAGAGAAAAAGGAACATATAACAATTTTCATCTGAACATAGATAGATAATATATAAGTTTTGGCTTTGTTATCATTAATGAGAATTAAAGATTTAAATAACCATGACTGAAGTACAAACTATATTACTGTTTTTGAACCTGATAAAACATATATATAGTATATATATGTGTATATTTATATATAAATATATGGACACATACACAAACATAAAGCTACATAATTATGATGAACAGTATAATTACAAGGAAGGCTAATTGGGGTGCTGCCTTTTTTCTTTTTACCAACTCTTTTCCAATTTCAAATGTAGAAAGGCTTTGCTTTACTAAATTATTAATGTTGTAATAATCTGTCATTAGAATCAATAACTGCTTTATTATTCATAGTGCATATAGTGCTAAAATGGACCCTCTCTGAAATTAATTTAGTGCCTTGTCAAAATACAATATGACTTTACAATATTGCTAATGTGCACAAAGCATTCAAATATGGAATATTGGCATGTTAGAGATTTATGACAAATGTGAGGACGAGATGAATCACGGCTAAGTTTTCATGTCACTTGACTGAGGTCAAGAAAGTCAATATTATTCGTAATGTATCTTTTACCCACTGTCTTAAATAAAAAAACCTTCTGAGCACAGATGGACGTCTTCCTCTTTCCACGTGGTAGAAATATTCTAAAATTGGAGTTAGATGAAAAGATAAATTAAAACTTCTTAGCAGTAAAGTGAGTTAATCATATTTTTAGTGACTCAGGTAGCTGACTATGCTTTCCTTACTTTGATTGCACTTCTTTCCTGCAGAGGGGTTAGTGTTGATAAAACCTAAGAAGTACTGTAATGTAGGTAATAGTCACATTTCTCAACTGGGGCCTTTATGGCTTTTATAACATTGTGAAGTGGCCAGAAACTGCATTTCAATTTATTTATTTATTTATTTGCAGTTTTTGGCGGGGGCTGGGTTTGAACCCACCACCTCCGGCATATGGGCCTGGTGCCCTACCTCCTTTGAGCCACAGGCACTGCCCCATTTCAATTTATTTTATTAATTTACTGTTTCCTTCTTGTTTAAATGTAGCGTGGTTTGAGGCATGTACTAACACAGTGCACAGTTTTTCTAATCCTTTTCATCTATAACAATTAGAAGGGACCAAATGTTGGTGTCCCATTCCCCTTGCCAGGGAGCATTTTAGGAATGGACTCGTCACCAATGATAGGTAAAGGAAGTCTGGAAGGGATTATGGAAAGGAACTCTTCCTACTTAGAAAGAAGTTTCAGAAGAAATGATGTTGTTCTTTCATCTCTGAATGCCGTCCAGCCATTCAGGGAACTGCTAGAACCATCTCGAAGACCTGACGGAAGTCAGCCGAGAGTCAGAACTGAGAACAAGTTGATTTCTTCGTGAAATTGTGTTCAAATAAGCCTGGATATCACCTTACCTTTGAATAAGATTTACTTAAGATGTATACCTTTATTTTAGGCCAGTTTGAGATGCATTTCTATGTTGCAGCAAAAAAGAAAAAAATACCCTAACTGATATTATCTGTCATCATTAGAAATTAATTGAACATTAATTGTTTTCCATATTCTCATATTTTTCTTTGCTGTGAAGAGACTGCAGTGTGCAACTGTCTTATCAATAAGGATTAAAATGACTAATGAGCCTGAGGACAAATACATGGGAATTCATTTTACTTCAGAAAAATAAAAGTAGTCCTGAGGTATGGATTCTATCTATCGTTACCTGTTTCTATTAAGCCTGTTTTTATCTCTGAAAAATACTCAAGTATAGCGATAATTTCAAATAATATTTTCTGTTAATCGTTAATCCACTGGTCCTGAGCAATAATTCTCTTTATGCGTGTAGTTTCAACAGACAGTGTGTAAGGAGATATGTGGGCATAGGACTGTGGCAGGTGCCGTGATGGAGATGATGCTTAGGATAGTCTGAAACACGAAAGACAGGTCCTGCCTATCTGTCCTGGGGGAAGAGGAAATACCAGAAAAGGCTTTCTGGAAAAAGTAATGAAAAAAAGAGCCGAATCTGGAACACTGATAAGGCTAGCCAGACGAAAGAAGAAAGATAACGTGAACATATAAAGCAAAAAAAGGCAACTAAATCGATAAAAAATAGCGAGGCATGTATGTTAGAATTATGAGCCCAGGGAATGGGGTGACATGTGATAGCAGATGAAACCGAAAAGACCAGCGCAATATAGCAGCGAAAAACAAGGATATTGGAGTCACCCCATTCTGAAGAGTTCCAAACGCCAATCACTCACTGAATTAAGAGTTACCAAGTTCCAGTTATGGTCCTGGCTCTGTGATCGACATTAGTGATATGACAGCAATCTTGTCTTCGTGGTGCGCACATTCTATAGGACAAGAGCGACCAAAAACTAAAACAGATGTGGAAAAATGAGCTCTAAGTTATAGTGAGCATTACAAGGGGAAAAAAGGGCTGAGACCCACGTTAACAATAAGTATCTATTTTAAATGGATGACTAAGGTAAGGTAGAGCTTCCTTGGGAAGGCGACAGGCTTAATTTAAATGTTGATAAGAACCCAGGCTTGAAAGGAATTATGAAAAGAGCTTTGCTTCTACCCTGGAATAGTCATCCAATCACAATCATTTGTCTTAACACAGCATTACAATCATGTTCCAAACCTCTGTTGTTTTGCTTTTTTTTTTATTGTATCACCCAAGTATGCGCCCCTAGACACTGTAAGTTTGCCCTTTTCTTCTTCTTTTTATTTATGTAACTTCGAAAGTTCTTAATGTATAGTCTCATCTTGAATCTGTTGCTTTTTTTTTTCTTACAATTTGTCTGTGGGAGAACCTTGGCCATATAAAGTTCCCCACCAAATGAGAAAAAGAAATAACCATCAGTCTCCATTTAGATCAGTGTTTTCAGCCTTTTGATCTCACAGCACACTTGAACCTATAGTTAAACTTTCACAGCACACTTAAATTATGTTGTGCACAAAGAAAAAAAAAAGAATATACTTACTGTGCTTTGAACTTCTTTTGAAAATAATTTAATTAATGATCTTTAAAAATGTTCACAGCCACCTAAGATCCTCTCATGGCACACTGGTTGAAAATCACTGATTTAGACGGTTCTTTTGTCTATAAGACTTATTTGATTTTAGAAAATTTAAAAATGATTTCCTTAAAGGGCCCACTCCCAGTTTCTAGAGCAAAGACCTACACCCGGCACACTCCCATTTTAGGAGTGGAATGACTCATCGGATTAGTGAATTGGGGGGAGGAGGATTGGTAAGATGGGCTCGACCTCCGTTCCTCTTCTTAAGAGTAAGAGTCAGAGTAGGTGCCAGTTCCTGCTTCTTCCCGGCCTCTGGCAATGGGCTGCACGTGGGCTGTTGGGGGGCGGAGGTACCGGCCGCATCCTGAATTGCTGACAGTTTGAGTTTGATCCCTCAACTCTGGACCGGATCATAAACCCATGGGACTAACTCACTCTGAGGTATGTCCTTCTACTGAATTTCTCCTGGTGATAAAAATGTCCTATTGGTTCACGTGGTAGTCCTTTGCTTTGTTTCTCAAATCGTTCAATGTCAGGGTGGGGCAAGGTGGCTGACTAGAGATGTTGGTTACCAGATTGTCTCAGACAGAGGGAAAAGTTTTAGATTTAAAGAAAAAAAAAAAAAAAAAAAAAAAAACCCAAACATAGCTTAGGGGCAAGTCAGAGGGAAGAGTGCCAGACCTACCAGAGATCGCATGGGAAGCGGTTGGTTAACAGAGGAGAGGAAGCATGATTTGGGCCGAGATCAACCCCCAAGAAACATGGAGACCCACGGAAGGGGTAGGGGTGTGTGTGTGGGGGGGATATTTCTCCTTCCCTCGCAACTCTGGCAGTTGGTAGGATGCGGAGCTGCTGGAGAACTTCTCTACCCTCAGGAGCCCCAAAGTTTCTGTTGCCAGTAAACTGGGCATTTCTAGAGAACAAAGCACAGGGCCGCCAGCCATAGGGTCGCTTCCCTGACACAGCCTGAGCCGACAGCTGAGTCACCCTGCTGCTCCGCCCCTTGAAGTTTCCCCAGGGAGCTTCAGCTCGCCAATCTTTGCATCACTGGTGTCCACACAGACATTTCCCAACTCGTGCCCAGTCTGTGGTGGCCGTGTGGTGCTGGATCCCAGGATAATTGTGTGATACCAAGACATGGCCATTCCAGGCGACTGCTTTTAGGGGAGAGGGACAGAGGTGACCAGAGTCGAGCTCTCCTCCATTCTGACATTTCCTCCTTCTCCTTGCCCTGCCTACTGCTGCTGAGTGGCAAGGATGCCCCAAGGGAAAATTGCGCTGGGGCTCCCAGGAGCTCCCCTCTGTGGGCACGTTCACTACCTCGAGGCTTTCACAGAGAGTGGGGCTCACACCTTTTGTCTTAAATTCCTGCAGGAACCCAGGGGTGCTCAGCCTGTGAGTCCCTGTCAGCCCTTCTCCTTGCTGCTTGCCTGGATTCTGCGCGTCCTGTAGGGCGGGACATGCCCCAAAGCTGGGGGATAATACGCCTCCCTAAGTACTCCACGGACAGGGCAGCTCGAGACCAGCTTTCTGCCTCTCCTTGTATGGTCAGGGATTGAATTCGGGGACCAGGGAACAGGCTGGGGGCTGGATCCCAGACGTCAGGACTTGGTGGTGTTTCTCAGATGCTCAGAGGGGAGATTTGTAAACTAACCCTGGCAGGAGAGGGAGCCCACGAGGGCAGAACTGAAAGGCAGCGCAGTGTGGCTGGGCCTCAGCGCAGTCCTGGAGGGCTGCTACCCCGCTGGAAAGCTGTGCAGTCTGGGCTGAGGTGCCAGGCAGCAAAGCTCTCAGCCCGCAGCACCACTGCTGCTGAACTCAGCTAGTTTGGGGTGCTGTAGCAACCAGATGCCACAAGGAAACTTCAGCAGGGAAGGTGGCAGTGTGACAAAAATTTACATATTTGTACAGTGAACTCTATTCTGGTGATGGGCACACAGAAAGCCCTGACATAAGCATTATACATGATATCTGTGTAATAAAAATACTTGTACTGCCTTAAAAATAAATAATCAATTAGGAAAACATAAGTTTATCTTTGAACTACATAAGCCAGATGGCTAGGGCATTAGTTATGGTGTGTGTTTGAAACAGGGATCTGGAGACAACTCAGATGGTTCCCAGAGGAAACCTACAGTGTGTCTAAGAAGTATCTTTTAAGGTTTAGGGCAAACAAACAAAAAAATTACAGAAAAGGAACAATATGTTGAGGGTGCTGAGTAGGTATACATGGAATGAGCTCCTTACCCTACAGAGAGGGTCTGACACCAGGACCAACAGTCTTAGTTTCTGGTTATCTGGCCTCTTTCATGAACCTCCTGCTTAAATGGACAAATGCTCTTTTGAGAGATCTCTGAATTGTGAGTCCCAAGTTTCCTGGACATACTTCCCCTTCTGAAAGGCACTCCTTCCTCAGCCAGTGTCAGGTAAGCCAGGCCAGAGTCATCTTTTTCTTGAAAACTCTTACTATTTTCATCTCTCTGGTTCTGAGGCGTGGAAAGAGGAGGAAGAAACAGTCATGCCTCTTCAGAGAGTCAAGATACAGTCTTTATTTACCTTTTGTTTTATCCATCTCTTATCTGTAAGATAAAAATAAGCTACTGCTAAGAAATGTTAGAGAACTTTGAAGTTCAGGTGTTAAGTCTGGATGCCTGGGATAGTAATTGGAATGCTACAAAGAGAAATGAAAGTATTTGATCTAATATGAAAGGAATTTGTAAGGAGATTCTGGCATAGACAAAGAATGATGGAATCCAGAATATAACACCAAGCTTGTGTCATGTCTTTCAGTTACTGAGAACAACACCTGATTTCCAGAGTCAGTTTAGGTATTTCCACATCTGTACATGAAAAGGGGACTAGACTGATGGTTTTTAAATGCCTTTTAAAAGTAGAAGAACCAATGTATCAAGTGCAGTAGTACTCAACTCCAATTCATATTAAAATGCTACTCTAATTAAATGGAGTATGGACTCAAGGACTTCCTACTTCCCTAATTTGGATGACTGCTTGTTCCCTAAAGCAGTCCCTCATGTTTTTTTCTTGGAATCCAGCTTGATTATCTCTAATATGTTATCTGGTCCTACATTTACTTAATAGTCCCAGTAAGATTTACTGAATCAGCAGTACACTTTGGAAAGCACTTTGAGTATTTTGGTCCTGGTGGTGGTTGTAATAGAAATGATTACAGAATGTTTAAAACTGTAATATGATTATGATTCACTTACCTATATGTTCTGAGAAATGTCTTGTGATATTATCAATGTGTGAATATCATAGAGTGTACTACACAAAGCTAGAAGGTACAGTCCACCACATAGCTAGGCTATGGGACATAGACAACTGCTCCCAAGCTGTAAGCCCGTACAACATGGTAATGTATAGAATAGTGTAGACAGTTGTAACACTATGGTAAGTATCTAAACATACTGAAATATAGAAAAGATACAGTAAAAAATACCATATATAAGATAAAAAATAGAAACCTCTATAGGGAACTTACCATGAATGGATCTTGTAGGACTGAAAGTTTCTCTGGGCGAGTCAGTGAGTAAGTGGTTAGTGAATGTGAAGGCCTAGAACATTACCCTAAACTATCATAGACTTTATAAATACTGCACACGTTCCACTAACCTTAACAAAATTTATTTCTTCAATAATAAATTTAATTTGCTATAACTTTTTACAGTGTTAACTTTATGTATTTCTTATTAATAACTTTTTCCCAAATTAATGTGAGCATATAAACTTTTAGGTTACATTGTGTTTAATTCTAAGGCAAAGTTCAAGCTATAGTTGAGCTCTTCACCCAAGGAGCATGCTGAATACACTCAGATTGCGCACAGTAGGTGAGATCCCACTGATTGCCCTCTCTCCGGCTCCCTCCCTTCTCCCTCCTCTGTCTTCCACCCTTCTAGACTATATTTGTGTTTTATCATTCGTTTGGACATGTACCATGTTTCCTGGGAAATAAGAACTACCCAAAAATAAGCCATAGCTTATAGGGTAGGATTTCTATGAATTTGTTAAATATAAGCCCTCCCTGGATAATAAGACCTAGTGATGGGCGTGGCTATGCAGTGTATCTCCATAGCCACAGAGCAGAGCAGTAAGAAAGACTGGAATACCTTTTATCTGCCACAGCTCCTTTCTCCCAGCCGTTTGCACTTGCGCGGGTGTTCATTCCATGTGCGAACAGCTAGGGGAAAGGAGTTCACGCATCAGTAGTGCTATCCCCACCAACAAGGTTGGCTCCCCCTGTCAGGTTCCAGAAGATGACTTAACTGTATTTGAATAAATGTAGATTGTTGTATTATACTTAATAAAAATAAGACATCCCCTGAAAATAAGCCCTACTGTGTCTTCTTGAGAAAAAAATAAATATAAGACAATGTCTTATTTTTGGGGAAACATAGTAGTTGTTTACATACTGGTTTCATATTAGTATTGAGTACATCGGATATATATTTTTTCCATTCTTGAGATACTTTACTAAGAAGAATGTGTTTCAACTCTATCCAGGTAAACATAAAAGATGTAAAGTCTCCATATTTTTTCTATGGCCAAATAGTACTCCATATGCTGCAGTTTGTTAATCCATTCGTGGGTTGATGGGCATTGGGTTCCTTCCACGACTTAGCAATTGTGAATTGAGCTGCAATAAAATTCTGGTGCAGATGCCTCTGTAGTAAAGCAATCTTCTGGGTAGATACCTAGTAATGAAATTGCAGGATCAAATGGAAGGTTGACTTTTAATTCTTTAAGAATTCTCCATACTTCTTTCCATAAAGGTTGTATTAGTTTGCAATCCCACCAGAGGTGTAAAGTGTGCCCTTCTTTCCAAATCCATGCCAGCATCTGTAGATTTGGGACTTTGTGATGTGGGCTAATCTCCCAGGAGTTAGGTGATATCTCAGAGTGGTTTTGATTTGCATTTCTCTGATGATAACGTTTGAATCTTTTCTAATAGCACATTGCTTAATACATACATTGTACAGCTATAGAAAATATTTTCTTGGAGGCAGAGCAAGATGGCAGATGGGAAGGACGCTTAGCTCAGCTCTCCTGGAACAACAGGTGAGAGTGAGTGGGCTAGATCATTCCCGGCATGGAATATTGGTGGGAGATTATTCATTAATCTGCAGCAAGGTGGCAGATTGCTGGACTTGGAGTAATCTGGAGCTGTGGAGACTACCAGGAAAGGTTCTGCCCTGGGCTGCAGTGGCTGTGGGCGGCAACTGTGGCACCCAGCCCCACCATGGAGGATTATAGTTCTCAGCTTGTGGGGGAACTAGGTAATGTGTGGAAAGATTGGTGAACTGTGGACTCCTGAACGGAATTAGGTGGCCAGAATGGGGTGCCATCTCTTGCGGCACCACCGCTGTTAGGAGGAGGGAGAGACACTTAGATGGGAAAGATCCCAGAGAGGGAGAGGCCGTTGTTTTGGAATTTGGGAGATGGCAGTCATTGTAGGTGCCTTTCCATGTGGGCCTGGGGCAGCAATTTGAGTCTCACCTGTAAACAGTCACCCTACACTTGGAACTGGCCCAGGATATACTGCACTTCATGGCAACTGTTGCAGGGAAAATTTGAGAAACCTGCCCCGGAAGATTTTTTGAGATCAATGGAATCAACAGTTGGGCAGGGTCTAGGTGCCAAGTGGGTAATCAGGCAACACCAAGAACAGTTTAAGCCGAGAGACAGGTATAAGCCTGGGAACTACATGGCACCACCTGGAGTGCAGAATGTATATTGCAACATAAATATATTTCTACTAAAGGTGATCCATATGGCATATACATAGTCATATGTTTATATATATATACACACACGTATATATAATTTTGTTACCTTTTTTCTCTCTTTGCTCATTCTTTTTTTTTTTTCTTTTTTCTTTCTTGTAGGAGTTCTTGTTAATTTTTTTTTTTTTTTTAAGACAGAGTCTCATTATGTTGCCCTTGGTGGAGTACAATGGCATTGCAGCTCACAGCAACCTCTAACTCTCTTGGGCTTAGCAGTTCTCTTGCCTCAGCCTCCCAGGTGGCTGGGGCTGCAGGCCTCTGCCACAATACCTGGCTGTTTTTTGGATGTGGTTGTCGTTGTTTGGCAAGCCCTGGACCAGGTTGGAGCCCACCAGCTCTGGGGTGTGTGGCTGATCCCCTGGCTACTGGGCTCTGGGTGCTGAGCCCTCCCCTTCATCTTATGGTTATTGAGATTGCTGACATCAGGCTATTCGAGTTTTCTTTTCTGTTTTTGTTTTTGATTGTTTGTGTGTCAGATTTTTTTGTTTGTTTGTTTTGTTTCAATGTGCCTTGTGTTCTGCTAAAACCTCAGGTTGGCTCTTTTCCCTAACTCCAATATTTACATTCAACAAGAGCAAAGGGGATTGGAGGGATGATGGCCAACTGAAGCCAGCTTTCAACAGAAGCTCCCGTCCAGAGGGAGAGATAACAGCCAGAAAGAAACCAACAAAGCTGAAGGGTGGGAGCTGAGCTGAGAGAAGAGATAGATAATTTTATGTTTTCTCTGCTGAGGCAAGCTGTAATTCCAAGGAAACAAATTTCAGGTACAGAACCCACCTCAAAGAGGAGGATCTGTCCCCTCCAAAGAGAGTTGCTTGCTTGATGTGAGATCTCTACTAGTAAGCAGTAAACTGAGGTCCTCTTCTCTCACCCCATGGGAGCAAGTTGCTAGAAGCTGGGACTCCTTCTCCACAGAGTCCCGACTGTGAACCAGGGCATTCTCTTATCTGGCATGAAGGTTGAACAAATATTTTCCCTGCCACTTTGAACTCCCAGTCCATCCTTCCCCCTGGCCTGGTAGTCTACATGCCCAACCACAGAGGAGACTAGAACGTTCAGGGCTCTTTGTTAAGACTGGGCATTGCATGGTCTGAGATAGTGTAGCTACACTGTGCCTGTGAACTCAGTAACAGCACAGAAAGGCATAGGGGGCAGGTGACTGACTTGGTTCTGAGAAAGAGCAACTCAGCAGCAGGTGGGGACGTGGGTTTCCATATGACGAGTAGAGGCTCAGGAACCGCTGAGTCACGGGAACCTGGGTGGAGACATCTCCTGCCTAGCAGCAGCATTAATAGAGTGATCCCGCTGGGGTCAAATTTTGGAGAGATACCTCTCCAATTCTGTGGTCTGCCAGACGGAGCCAGATCTTGCATTGCAGAGATACCAGAGGAGCAGAGTGGCTAGGGCAGAGGCACAGTCTTTGAGGGTAAAAAACATTTGCTGCTTTGTTAACCTCTGGTTTGGAATGAGCTCAGATGGAACACTCCCCAGTTTCCATTGAGCATCTGAGGTAATCAGACTTCAACTCCCCCAGCTGGCTGGTGGCAGAGTGTGGTCACTTGGCTGATGAGGCATTGACTTCCCTTTGACTCTAGCAGGCCCAAATCCCTGGTGCTTTGCTCATTGGAGGGAACTGGGCTATATAGCCTGGGCCAGCCTACCAGTGCCTAGGTGTGACAGAGGTGAAAGGTAGGGAAAGAGGCATCAGCCCTGGACTATTTTTCTGGGCGGGCCTTTCTGACTCCACAGGGTATTAGAGTGAGTTATACTTGAGCTGCCAGTGGACTCCCACTGCATAAATGCTTAAGAACTTTTGAACTCTGCCACCTGATCGGTGTTTGTGTTGATCAGGACAATTGGTTTGTAACTCTTGACCTGGGCTGATCACCCGGGGACCCACCAAGGTTGAACTCTGGTTGTGTTATTGTGGGAGTGTGGGATTCTCCCCTTCCAGTTGTCGCCTATGGGGGGGAGCAGGGTGCCTAAGTTGCTTATATATCTCCACAGCTGAGATTTCAGCCCAAAGCCATTGATTTACTAGGATTGGACAGAGACTAGTTAAATACAGGTCAGAGCCATCTAGCCCCATCACAGTCAGGCAAGAGAAGGCGATCAAGGATATACAAATTGCGTCAAAGGAGATCAAACTTTCACTCTTCACAGAGGATATGATTTTATACCTGGAAAACCCCAGAGACTCAACTACAAAACTCTTAGAAGTGATCAAGGAATAGAGTAGCGTCTCATGATACAAAATCAATACTCACAAGTCAGTAGTTTTATATATATGCCAATAATAGTCAAGCCAAAAAAATGGTCAAGAACTCTATTCCCTTTATAGTTGTGCCAAAAAAGATGAAATATTTGGGAATTTACCTAAGAAAGAATGTGAAAGATCTCTATAAAGAGAATTATGAAACTCTGAGAAAAGAAATAGCTGAAGATGTTAACAAATGGAAAAACATACCATGCTCATGGCTGAGAAGAATCCACATTGTTAAAATGTCCATATTACCCAAAGCAATTTACAAATTTAATGCAATCCATATGAAAGTACCACCTCATACTTTAAAGATTTAGAAAATATAGTACTTTGTTTTATACAGAACAAGAAAAAACCTTGAATAGCCAAGACATTACTCAGAAATAAAAAGAAATCAGGAGGAATCATGCTACCAGACTTCAAACTATACTATAAATCTATAGTGATCAAAACAGCATGGAATTGGCATGAAAACAGAGAGGTAGATGTGTGGAACAGAATTGAGAACCAAGAGATGAACTCAGATACTTATCATCATTTGATCTTTGATAAGCCTATCAAAAATGTAAATTGGGGGAAAGATTCCCTCTTTAACAAATGGTGCTGGGAGAACTGGCTGGTGACTTATAGAGGACTGAAACTGGACCCACACCTTTCACCATTAACAAAAATTGACTCTTACTAGATAAAAGATTTAAACTTGAGACATGAAACTATAAAGAATCTTGGAGAGAGTGCAGGAGAAACACTTGAAGAAATTGGCCTGGGAGAATACTTTATGAGGAGGACCCCCACCCAGGCAATTGAAGCAACACCAAAAATACATTACTGGGATCTGATCAAACTAAAAAACTTCTGCACAACCAAGAACACAGTAAGTAAAGCAAGTAGACACCCTCAGAATGGGAGAGGATATTGTAGGTTGTGCTTCTGACAAAGGTTTGATAACTAGAATTCACAGAGAACTCAAACTTATTAATAAGAAAAGAACAAGTAATCCCATTTCATTGTGGGCAAGGGACTTGAACAGAAGCTTCTATGAAGAAGATATGCACATGGTTCACAGCCACATGAAAAAATGCTCATCATCTTTAATCATCAGAGAAATGCAAGTCAAAACCACTTTGAGATATCTTCCAACTCTAGTAAGAGTGGTTCACATAAGAAAATTCCAAAACTAAAAATGTTGCCATGGATATGGAGAAAAGGGAACACTTCTGCACTGCTGGTGGGAGTGCAAGCTAATACATCCCTTTTGGAAAGAAGTATGAAGAATACTCAGGGATCTAAAAGTAGACCTGCCATTTGACCCTGCAATTCCTCTACTAGGAGTATATCCAAAAGACCAAAAATCACTTTATAACAAAGATATTACCATATTGTTCATTGCAGCTCAATTCATAGTAGCTAAATAATGGAAGAAGCCCAAGTGCCCATCACCCCATGAATGGATTAATAAATTGTGGTATATGTATACCATGGAATAGCAGGCTTAAAAAAAGATGGAGACTTTACCTCTTTTATGTTTACATGGATGGAGCTGGAACATATCCTACTTAGTAAAGTATCTCAAGAATGGAAGAAAAAAAATATCCAATGTACTCAGTACTATTATGAAACCAATTTCCAATCACTCACACTTTCATATGAAGAATAGATCACAACTATGTCCCAAGATGAAGGATGGAGGGGGGGGATGGGAGGGGAGGAGGGAGGTCAGATCAAGGGAGGGTGAATGGTGGGATCACACCTATGGTGCATAATGCAAGGGTACATGTCAGATCTATTAGCATAGAGTATAAATGTCTTTACACAATAATTAAGTAAATGAGATGAGGTGTATATTAACCAGTGTGATGTAAGTATTCCTAATTCTATATGAAATCAGCACAATGTACCCCATAAATGCACTAATGTATACATGATCTATGTATTTACTATTTAATAAAAAAAAGAAAATATTTTCTTTCTTTATATCCTTACTCTGTGTCTTTATTTAAAACCAAAACACATGCACACACCTTAGCCTATGGTTACACAGGGTCAGGATCATGAAGATGTCACTAGGTAATAGGAACTTTTTAGCACCATTATAATCTCATGGGGCCACCATTGTTTATATGATCTGTCGTTGACTGAAATATTATGAGATGTATGATTCTATCTGGGTAAATGGCAATGTATATATTAGTGTACATAAAGTAAAAATTCTTGACCAAAACTCTGTGATTCACTGCAGACACTACAAGCCCAATTTCCCTTTCTTCTTTTCCCATGCTCGAGAAGTAACTGTGTGGCTCTTTTCTTTCTTTCTTAACCTGGTCTCCTCATGAAGGATTTCTGCTGAATAAAATTTATCCCCTTTAAAAAGTTCATTTCTGGCCAGTCTCCCTCATGATCAAGGCATTATTTTATTCAGTCTATCACTGCCTTTAATAAAGCAACTCTCAAGTATATCTTTAGGGTGACTATCTCCTCTCTGATCTATTTTGTTATGGTTTATAGCATAAGTGCCAGAGGGTAAACTTAGTTAATTCAAAATAATAATATTCATTTATTTTTCAACTATCTGGTGATAGACACACTGTATACACCATGTCAGTTCTTTATAAGCAGATGTCAAATGTAGGTATGTCCCTTAATTATCCTTAGGTGTGAGGAAACAGTTCTGGAAGATGAGTTAACTTACCCAAGATTTCAAAGCTAGGAAGGAGCAGGTCTGGGAGTTTCTACTGTACCCTGAATCTTCTCCATTCATGAAGGCTCAGGGTGAGTGGGTCTGGGGTAAACTTTTCGCCACATTCCTCATGCTGGCTTCCACATCGTAATTTAAACATCAGGTGTATTCTGTACCGGTTGTACCAAATTCACTATTTCATCACAGAACATAGATTTGAGCTATGGGAAGACAGCTAAATAAGATTACATGTTTTTTTTCCTCTGGCTTCTATTTTTTTTTTTTTTTTTTACTACCTTTTGACTAAAGCTCTTTATAAGATGCAGGTATTTAGGGGGTATGTAGCTATCATTTGTCAACAGAGTTGTTGATTATTTAGCACGTGTATTTCTAGGCTTTTCCTCAGGGATCCAGCTTGCTTAGGCCTAGAAAACAAGGACTGCAAGATAGAGACATTGGTATAGGTGGAAAAAAAAAATCTCTAGCAAAGTTCTTCATTCACATGGGAAAGTATGTTCTCACTGCTATCTAAAAATTATTTTTAATTAAAATTATGGATGGGCACAGTACCTTTAGGTAGCTTTGTATTTTTCACATAATCGAGTCAGCAATTTTTTAAAAAATCCTGTAAAATGCTTTTTTTTATATGTGTTTAACTGAATCTACAGGAGAACACATATACCTATGTGTTGTATTCAGGCAACAAATTATTTTGTTCATTTTTTCTTAAAGGAGATGTTTAAAATTCGACATGCAGTGAAACTCATGTTTAACATGAAGTTCCAACCGTCTTCTGAAATTGAGATGAATGGCTTTCAGGAGGCCCTAAGTCTTATTGCATGTCAAGACTTTTGTTTACAAAGCACCATTCTAGTGAGGTTAATATAAATGAATTTGGAACAAATGGACTCAGTAGCTTTGGAGTACACAACTTAACATGTAATAGAAAAAAGTGGTTGGCACCAATGTTTTAGATTTCACTGAAACACAGATATTCAGATAATATTTCAGTAGTGAATGTCCAACTCCAAACGTAAGTTTCACACACTATTTAACGTGAACTTGAACTTACTGATATAAAATATATACTAAATATGCCTTTTGGTGTTTGTAAAATATGTTCTAAAATTCTCTTTTTTATTCTATGACCACGTCACATGTAAAGTTTAAAAAAGGAAGATTTGAGTAAATAAAATGTGTCTTGATTCCCTCAGCACGTGTAATGCGAACTCCATTGTTCCAGAGAGAACCCACACTATTTATAGCCCTCTTGGTGCTCTGATTTGACAGGCAGCCATCTGGGCACCGCAAGAGGCCATTTTGAAAACACAAACCTTCAATAAGATCAAAGTGTGCTCAGAAGTATTAAATTATACCCCGAGAAAAAATATGTGTCCTCAGTCTTTTATGTGAAATTTAACATTGATACAGGCTCTGTGTGTTTTCGGTTTCATGCTTACACACAAAATCTATGCCACTGAAATGCTTAGAGAGGGCTAGGGAAAAAATACCAAACAAACAAAAACCAGACTCTAAACTGGGATCACATGTCCTTTCCGGCCTCTAACTGTGGCATTCATCCCACATAATACAGACTCAGAAACACAGTGCGCCTTCACTCTGCGGGGGTTACAAAGCTGCTCAGTGTAGGAAATCAGCAGTGAGTATTTCTTCCCCTAGCCAGAAAATGAAAAACACCTGACACTTGAGAACTGTTAGTACATGATTTGAATGCCATTGGGGGCTGCTCCTACACATTCCGTATTACAGCCGGGGAGTGTGTAACCCATGAATAGCACTTGTGTTCTGTTTGCTTTAGAAAACTGTGTTGATCCCTCCAGGCGCTCTATTTGCAAGTACTCCCACATGAGGCATAGAGCAGGGGGAAACCGAAGCAAACAGATCTGTCTTACAGAGAGTCTGTTCTGTAAGGAAATATTTTTAGTGGCTGGAGAAGTGGGGAGTGCGCCTCCCACTCAGGCTATAACTTTTAAAAGACTGCAGCCTCGGAGATCTTTTATTGACTTAACTAGAACTATTTGTATAATGCACAGAGCTCAAGGTCTAGGGAACCATCTCCATGTGGCTGAGAGTTTTAATAAAGTTAGACCAGCCTTTTTGGATTTAGTTTGAGGAAAGAGGATTGTAACATGGGTGTTTTTCTTTGGAAAAAAGTTGCTCTGGAGGGTTTTGTTTTAAAATTACTTCTCAAGTTGTGAAAAATCACATCAGGGATAATTTTTCCATATGGTATTATGAGGTGTATGCTGCTTTTGGATTTTTTTCAGGATGGCACCATTTTAACATTTCAAGATTGAAATAAGCTCTTTCAATTTCTTTTAGAATAAAATTTCTTAATATCTTTTCTGTATATACACTTCAGTCTAGACCAGAGTGATGTATTTTAGGAATGTGTAAGCTGATGCGTAAACTTTGTACATCATGAGAATAACAGTTGGATTTCTGCTGTAATTTTCTGCTGATCACAAATGTTATGTCTCAGTTCTGTTGATAAACTCCTTTGCTTATTTTGGGAGTTTTTGCTTTGTATTCTTTGTTTATAGTTGGCTGTCAGGAACATAGGTGTACATATGTATCTACAAAGGAATTTGGCTTGCACCATGGTCACTTCTGAAAAAGAAATCTGTCCATTACTAGACAATGCCCACATGATTTCATACATCATTCCACCCAATACACACACTCTCACAGATATTCCCCAAGGTAGATATTATCTTATCCTTTTTTTTTTTTTTCCCAGATGAGAGTACAAAGCCAGTAAATAGCAGAGATAAAATTCAAAGTCAGGTCATAGTCTTCCACGGCTCATGCTGTTAAACATTATCCTCTACTACCATCTACAAATCATTGTGAAACGTTCTCAGAATTCCTGTGTTCAAAGAATCTTTTCAAATCTTGACAAGACTCTTTCTTAATAGCTCCATCTTCTTCTTAGCCTTTTAAACAAATACCTGAAGAAACAGTCTAATAAACTTGATAGAATCCCATTCCTGTAGGGAGTGGTTTGGAACCCTGAATGTCATTTAAATCAGCTAGAAAACTTTTAAAAAATACCAATGGCTGAACCTTCAATAGGCCATTCACCTCAGAATCTCTGGAGGTGAGGCAGAACATGAGCATTTTAAAGGACTCTCTTGGTGATTCTAAAATGCAGGTTCAAAACCTGTGCTGTGGCTTGACATAAAATGCATTAGTATTAGTTCTCCACATTTCTTTTTCAGCTATACCAAAACTGGTTAAGATTTTCTATCTTCTTAGAAAAGCAAATCAGTGATTTTTTTTTCTTTTTGAACACATTAACAGAATTTTGTATATGAATACCATGGTATCTTTATCAGCTTATCAGTAAACCAATCTTCCTAATTGGTATGCTTGGAGGAGGCGTTGGAGTCTGCATTTATTTCTCGTGTTAAGAAATGTGAATGAGAACTAACAACATGGTAGACAACTCAAAAGTTAAAATAAGGCCGATACCATTTTGTCTTAAAACTTTCTGTCTTTCCCCCCCAGCAATTTAAAGGAGTTGTCTTGTAATTTCAAGAACTCAATCCACCTGCCCCAGCATCTTACCATTCTCTACTGGGGGTGTGAGGAAGGCCTGCAAACCCGTTCAAGGACTCCTCCTTCCACATTTCTACAGCAACGTGCTGGCACTGAATCCCCTCTGCCTACTATTATCTATTTGCTGTTGAGTTAGTTGCTTAACTAGCCTCACCAAATATTGTTCATTGTACCTGTTAGGTAAGTTTTTGCCCATCTCCCCCTCCTCCCTGCCCTCCTGCTTAATTTTTTTTGAGTTTTACTTTCCCCCCATGCACATGTGTGCTTATTGGTTAGTTCCTGGCTCATTAAGCCCACCGGTCCAGTTCAGTGAGCCAGATTTATACAGATCCAGCTTCTTTGCTGGTTGCTCACAAACTTCTCTTTCTGTTTTTGGCAAAAGGAAGAGCCAATTGTACATTTGCCTCTCTTCAGTAATTATATTTATTGGAAAACATCATTTCCTATCACCGAAAACAGCAACAACATTATCAAGTGCCACATGTTCCTAGATAACTGAGGTCAGTCTTGAGAGGTCATACTGTGAACTCAAGGTAGATGTTACATGACAGGAAGGCTGTTGCTCTCAAGAGAAATGTTTGGGATCTCCATGTGACATCAGATTCTCATACTGGGTGATCTGCCAGGGGTGTTCAATCTGTGACCTGTGGGCCACATGTGGACTTTTTGAGGCCTGTTTTGCTTATCTGTGGTGTCAGATATTATGAAAATTATACATGGACTCCCCCCGCCCCCTGGCTCATTGGCTTTTTTTAGTGCTTGTTTATTTAATGTGTGGCCCAAGATAGTTCTTCTCTTCCAATGTGGTCCAGGGAAGCCAAAAGGTTAGACACCCCTGATTCTACTCTGAGCTTGGACATTAAGTGACATTTTTTTTTTGTAAATTCAAATATAGCTAACCTTTACAAGCTGTGTGTCTTCTGATTACATTCCCTGATCTACTTGCCACCATTTTGCTACCACATTTTTTTGCTTTGGAAGGAAGTACAGACTGCATTAGCAGGTTCCCTTGTACTCTGGTGGAAAGTTGGCTAGCAGGATGATTGGATGGATTTGTAGGATGAGAATTGAGCAAGGGTATTTATTCTTCCAACTTCCTCCTAGCTGGGTCACTCATGTTTTTTTTTTTTTTTTTTAATCACTAGACCTCTCTGTACACCTATTCTTTCCAGGTTTGTTCAGCCATTCCCTTTCTTGCCCATTCATGAATAAAGGACATAAATGACTCTCCATTCCTATTGGCCTCAGGAATGAGCATAATTCTTTGATTTCTCCCAAACCTGCCCAGATCTTTGTTAATAGTTTCTTTATTAAACTGTATGCAACTATCCAGCTTGAATATGCCATCTCCAAAAGATAACCTTAGGAAGAACATGGACTTGTAATTTCCTTGGATAAATCTTAAGTACCAAAGCATCTTTATATTTAAATGGTCAGACAGTTTTCTTGGGATGCACCATCTGAAACTCTAGGTTAGAATGTTGGTTATTTCTTAAAGTTATTTTGCTGGATGACTCCCTCCCTTCCTTCTTTCCTTCCTTCTTTTTTCTTTTCTGCCTATCTGCTTTTATTTGCTATTCTGTGCAGATAAATTTGTATTCATAGTTAAGAATACAGATGGTCTAGGGATATAAATTTAGGGAAGGGAAATGGAGAGCATTTTCAGGATCACGACATATTGATATGTCACTGTTTTTTCAGAGAATGGTTATATTTACTGTAAAAGTTAAAACATTGAAGTTTGATGATCTAGCAGTCATTAGATTTGACTGCTGACTATTTTAATTCACACACTTCCCAAGCACATAGTGAGATAGTACTTCTTGACTCCCAAGGAATTGGAAGGGGGGTCATGTGACAATTTCTGGTCAATAATTTATGAGTGAAAGTGACACATGCCACTTGTAGGCTAGAGCATTTAACATTGATATAGGACAGTCTATAGTTCCTTTTCATTTTATAAGAGTGATCAAACATGTTGCAGAGAGTTCCTGCTCCATCAACTGCAGCCCCAGGATAGAATTACTTGGAATGGAGCTTTGAACAACATTGATTTTATAAGTAAGGGGTGAGAAATTTTTTTTTTAAGTTAACCTAACAGACATATACACTACCTTATTATTTGATATTAGCCCTAATAATGGATCTACTCTTATCTATTTATATTTTTATGTATTTTGTTGAGGAGGAGAAGGAGAGAGCAAAGTGAAAGCTGGGAAGATAAAACAGTTAGATGTGGAAACATGTTGTGCAAACAGATGCCAAATTGGGAGGAGTGAAAAATTAAGAATGAGTAGTAGAAAATGAGGATGCTTGATACCTAATATGTGTTGAACTGTGACAAGCATTTTAATGATATTTCATAATCACAAAAATCCTATAAAACAATCAATATAAATACTGATTCTACAAATATTTATGGAGCAGCTTCTGAGCTAGGCATTGTGATCAATGCTAGAGATACAGGAGTAAGCAAAATAAATAAAAGTCCCCATACCCAGGAGCATACAGACAGATGATAAATAATTGCATTGAAGAATGGTGGGCATAAGGAAAAAGGAAGAGCAGAGGGCCTGGTAGCAGATAGAAGAGGGTTTGATCCTGGTAGTAGCACCAGGGAAAGATGCCTAGAGGAGTAAAAATCTAGGCTGGGACACAAGAATGAATAAGCGTAAGCAAAGGGAAGAGAAGGGGTTTTCTAGAAATGGATGTGCTGTTCCCAGAGAGAGAGAGAGCTTGGCATTTCTCAGGAACTATAAAATAACATGCTATTTTAGCTACTCTGCAGGACAAAACATCTGGCTTCTCTAAGGACTTCCTAAGGGGCTGGGTAACCAACACTGAAGTGCAAGGAAGTTAACTTCCTGAGGGGCAACCTCCATCCAACAGGGGACAAAGAAGAAAAAGGAGAGACATGACCAGATAATTTCCTCCTTTTCTCTTTGAAATAATAAGGATGATGATAAAAATGCTAGCATTTATTGAGAGCTTAGTATGTGTCAGACACCATTCAAAGCTCTTTCAACCCATTACCACATTTCATCCTCAAAGTGATACCGGAATTTTGACTTCTCTCCTGGCTGGCTTGCCAGATCTGATACGGGACTTTCAGGTTCTTGGTCTCAGTGATTTGAAGAATAAATCTGTGGACCACAGATCAGTGGCAAGACAGAATTTATTTACAGAAAAGAATACAAAAACACTAAAGTTTCTGGTAGGGAGAGAAAACCTAAGTCGGGAGAAAAAAGCTCTCTCCGTTTTTCTCTCTCCGTTTAGCGGTATATATAGGTGCATGAATTCCTTCTATATGAGGCCAGGAAATGAATGGACACAGTCTCTTTCACGGGGTCAAGGTGAATGAATGTACTAATGAATGTACTAATGAATGGACACAGTCCTTTCACAGAACTGAGGCCTAGGAAACTTACATGAAATTGACCTAGGCATAAGAAATGGAGCTTCTGTATTTACACGGAAGTGTAAAGGGGAAGGAGACACCAAGGTGCCAGTTTCTCCCCAGGAGTTGTCCAGTCCCTTTGGCTACTGGAGCCTCTGGTGGGGGAGGGAGGCTTCCCCTCCTCTTGTCTACACTGCAGCCCTCTGGTTCCTCTGCCAGCTGCCGCTGTACCAACACTGCTAAAGCGGAGAGGGAGGCGGAGGGTCCTCCAGCCCACCTCAGCTGAGCTGGCTGGGGCGCCACCTGTCCTGTATCAAAAGCATCTCAAAATCCTAATATATGCGCCGAGAATATGGGTAACGTGCCCAGTGTGACACTTTTATTACCTGACAGAGTTAGGCATTGAATCAAGATCTGATGAACGCAGAGCTGGCTCACACCATCCAGTCAGGTGAAGGCTGGGCTGATAGTCTGATTGGGTTGGTAACTACATGTTAAAAATAGCACTTAAGCAAAGCAGTTGGAAATTGCCAAGAATGGTAACAACTTGTAACTGGGTGATAGATTCATTCTTGGTTTTTTTCTCCTCTACATTCTTGAGTATAAGGTTGCAGTTTCAGTGGTGCCTTAAAGTGTGTGCAATAAAACACAGCTGGTAACTGACTTTAACTGTAATTATCGGCCTCTTACCAGTATTTAAAGATGCATTGCATGGATCAGTGCTTTGAACTTGGCTTTTTGGTTTTTATCAACAGTGTACCATTACTTTCCCAAAGACCTTTTTCTTCACCTTTATTTAGATCTCGCAGTGGTCTGTAATTACATGAAACTAAAAATTCTCTGTGGGTTGATTTCCATAAATTACAAATATGTCATGCGTTATGTTACCAGACAAAAGGTCAGCAAACCAATTTGTTACACCAGTAGCACATTTACTAGAGCTTGGACAGTGATCCATTTGTTGAAAGCCTTTTGGTTTTAACTCTTTAGTCCACATTTCAACTGAAATAGAAATTGTACATAAAGTAAAATTGGGCTCTCTCTGTTACTCATATGAATTAGAAAATAATGCAATTTTGGATAGGCAGTTGTAAATTGGTATTTGCCTATCATGCATCTGTTTTTAGTTTCATTTTCTGAGAGAGAGAATAAATATATGGTATGTTGTAACATCCTAAATGCATCAATTTAAATTAATTCCACTGTCAATATACAAACTAATTCCACGATATCAAATGATAGGTTTAGTAAAAGGAATACCAATAGCTTAGTTCTATCTTTAAAAGAATGAAAGATGCATTATACAACTTCAAAATTAAGTTGGATTTTCATAGTGTCTTGAGTGGTCCTTAGTAGTTAATTAAAAATAAACCAAATAAATGGGATTTAAGTGGTAGAAATGAATACTTACATTTCAAAGAGGGACTTACGTCCTTTTTGTCAGTAGCTTCATTGGAACACTATTTATCACATGATTCTGATAATCCATTCTGTAGCTATGAGCTGGAAGACCTTTATCCTTCCCTTAAAATTTTCTTTTTCCTGCTTAGAAAACTAGTAACACCTATGACTACAAATAGCATCCCAGTTTTGAATTCTGCTGGGCTTGAAAGGTTATGGTTATCACTGACTCCCCTTCTGCCTTGCCCATCACCCAGCGTGGTGCCAGATCCTCCTTTCCAGTCATGGCTCACCTGTCATTATTTCCCTTTATGTGCCAGCTACCAACATCAGAGCTCCATTTCCTCGCATTGGATTAATAACTGCTTTTTCCTGCCCCTTTCCATAATACACATTGATATGGGGCTATATTTCTGGGGTACAGGATCATTCCTTTTATGTTCTTCTTCAAAAACATTCTACTGTGCACAGCTGGAGTCCCAAGCACCCTGACATAAACTCAGAGTGTGTCACATTCTCACCTCAGCCTACTATGGTGCCAAATCTCTCTTTTAGCTACTGGGTCTCACAGTCTCTACATTTCTTGGATTACTCCTCACCTTCAAATGATGCCCTGCTCTTTTGTGATCTGGCATATTGTGAAATTATCAGTTCTCATTGTTGCCCATTCATATGTTCCCCATGTTTCTTTTCTTTCTTTCTTTTTTTAAAAAATTGAGACAGAGTCTTACTATGTCACCCTTGGTAGAGTGCTGTAGCATCACAGCTCACAGCAACCTCAAACTCTTGGGCTCCAGCAACTTTCTTGTCTGAGCCTCTCAAGTAGCTGAGACTACAGGTGCCCACCACAATGCCTGGCTATTTTTTGGTTGTAGTTGTCATTGTTGTTTTAGCAGGTCCAGGCTGGGTATGAACCCGCGAGACTCAGTGTATGTGGTCTACCACTGAGCACGGTGCCACCCTATTTCCCGTATTCACAGATCAATTTAAATGCATTCTCCTCTGCTCTTGCATAGCAATGAGCACATGACTTATAACCCAGTGGTACTTATTTGTGTACCTTAATTATTATTGTTACGAGTCTATATCCATCATCTCAATAACTCTCTGCACTATATCCATGGCATATATCTTATGTTCTTCACTCTTAACAGATGATAAACAGAGGGTTAGAGAGTTAAAAAAAGCTTCTTGAGTTCACACAGCCAGCACTGAGAAAGCCAAGATCAAACCTTGGTCAGGTGGCTCTGAGGCCAAAGGACCCTGTTATTTTATGGGTTTTCATAGCTACTTCCAAAACAGAATTGGGAGATCTACAAATATGTATTACACAAACACACATGCATGTGCACATGTAAATTGTAAATACACCCTATGCCTTTGCAGTATTACAGATAATAGAGTGAAAACTGCTGTAATTAATTTAGACTACATTATTGCATGTTAGATGTTACAGAAATATTCTGCTTCCTAGACATCAGTTAAAGGCATATTTAACAACTAATAGATTTGCTGTATTTCTTGAATATCTCTTTTATTAAAGATGTCTGCTGTGCCTCACACTGCCTATGAAGGAATGTCTTTGGAACTTGAGTATATTATGATCAATCCAAGAGTGTCTCTTTGAATATTTGGTGGGTTCTGTTTTTTGTGGTTGGACTTATGATACAGAGTAGGTCACTAAGAGTAGATCAAAGAAGTTGATCTTGGCATTGAAATAGAGCTGCTCAGAGTTTGGGTGTTTTAAGGGTCTTGCTTTGAGTGACAATTAGAAGTAACATTCCACAGTGCCTGCCCTGGCCATCTAATGCTGATGTGGGGCTAAAGGACATCAGTGTGCCAAGTCACTGGGAACCCAGGGTGGAGAGGGATCACAGGTGTAGCCAGTCAAGCTCTCAGGCAGCTTCAGTTGTCTCTTTGTTTCTCCACCAATTGAGAATCTTTTGTGCTTTTTTTTTTTTTTTCAGTCACTTTCCTCTCTGTACTCTACTTTGCTAATTAAAATTCTAATCACTCTGACAGCAAGAAGTAGGGGGAAAAATCGCTCTTCTATCCTGGAGAAGGTAATTTCAAGGTGTTTTAGCTGCCAAAGAAACAAATGAAAATTAGACAAAGAACCTGGTTTTCATAGAAGGACAAATGAATTTTGTTTTCCCATCCTGCCTAGAAATATGAAACTTTAGCAAAGACAACACGTTTATGTTTGGTATTATAACCATTCTAAATACATGCAGGTTAAACAATATGCTTTTACTTTTTTATGGGTTAAGGTTTCCTGATAAAAATAGTCTTTTATACATTTATTCATGTCAAAAATAATTTATTGTTCTTGGGGTGAAATGGAGTATAACTTCAAAGATTTGACTTGGCCTTTCTAATATGTTGTTCCTGAAAGTGTTTCCTTTTAATCTTGATTTCAGATCTTTATTAAACATTTAAGAGACTAGAGATTCATATTTAAAACAAAGAGAAATTTGTGGTATGATATTTTTAAAATAAAATTGGGATGTTGAATTTTTAATGCCAACTGGTCTAGAAGTATTAAATACAATTGCATCAAAGATGTACTTGAAAATGAGTTTTACAGAAAGGTAGGTTTCCTGAGAAATTTTCCAACTAGATGAATAATTTAGCTGAAGTTTGTGCCTATCAGGGATCTAGAAATAGGTTTGGCTTATCCATACTAGATAAGCTACTGTCTAAATTGATTGGCATTTCACTGATTGCTTCCCTTTACTAAATTGACAGGACTCTTGTTAATGTACACTGAATCGGCAGTTTGACTCAATGCTATTTAAATCTAGTTGAATATATCTTTTTAAAAACAAAGATTGTTGACTTAATCAACAAGAATCCTTCAGTGACACAGGACACACATACATAGCTCTGCAAAGACTACATAAGGCCTCTAGGACTTTGTACTGTAATAAGGTCATTTATTATGGGATTCTAATTTTCAGAAAGCAGGTACTATGGACAATATATTTATCTAATTTTCATAGCCTTTAATATCATGGGGATTGAAAATTTATTTAGATATTCCCTTTATTGAAAATTTATTTAGATATTTTGGTCAGATATTCCCTGACCAAAAACTAGTGAGGATAATGTTATACCTAACGTTAAAAAACCCACTTTCAAAGATGATTACAACTATACAAGTTCATTATTTTTATTTTATATATTTAAATGTTTTAGAATCAAATATATAGTATAATTTTTTTATAAAAGAAGCCTTCAAGCTGTACTTCATTAATAAACTAACCTATGTTTTTTATTGTTGTTTTGATATTGTTATTGAGTGGTTCATTAGGTATATAATTTTTGGTATAAAAAAGTAATGAATTATTCATTAATAAGGTTTTAACAGCAGATAAATTCAAAGAATATAAGAATTCAGTGATGTTTTTATAAGAACTTCAAGACCAGTGTTTAATGTGTTTATATCCTAGGAATATCTGGTGATATGTTGACATAAAATAGTCAAATAAACACATTTTGGGTTTTAAGTTGTAAAGTATCATAGGATCATGAATGTATCATTTATTGTTGTACTAATTCTAAGATGACTTTTGAAGATACAATGCTTTAAAAAAGAGAGCCCGGCCGAAATTTCATGCGTAAGAATGGTATGGAAACTGGACCTAGTGGGTTGAGAAACTGATATTTGTCATCAGATTCCCCAAGACAGGGAAAAAAAAAAAGGGTCTTTTATATAAATACCTCAGTATTTATTGGTAATACATTATATAAATGATTCTTGTTATAAAGTTAGTATAACAGAGTATTTGGAGCTCATCTCTCATATCTGTCAGTAGATACCTGTGTTATCATGACATCCCTGATTATATAACATCTCTCAACCTCAGTTTCCTCATTTATAAAATAAAGTCAATGATGCAATCTTGCAAACATTAGCTGTGGACAACTTACTGTCTCTCTGTCACTGTTAATGTAGAGGAAGAGGACAAGCACTACTCTGGAGGACTTCCTTCAGCCTGAAAAGTTAAAAAGTTTTGGAACTGTTACTGACTACCTACAATGTTCAGACTTACGCTAGAAATCGAAAGATACAAAGGTGAATAAGGCAGAGTCACTAACTTCAAGAATCATTTAATTTAGTGGCACAAACAGCTATGCACATAAATCATTTCATAAATGAGAGACTGAGTAACAGCTGAGTATGGAACTGACATGACCATGCACTTTAAGTCAGTTCTGAGCTTCCTACTCAACTCATAACTCCAACAAATTTGCAGAATCTCCAACATGGATCTGGTCATCAACAAGGTTAAAGTGACCATATAATTTTCCCTGAAACCAGCTGCCACTAAAGTTCCCCTAAACCAGGACACTTTTAAGAGTGAAAAGAGGTACAATTAATAATCATACTGGGATAATTAGCAAAAAATGTGAAGTTAGAACCCAGAAAAATTGGTACCTACAGTCGTTTTACCCAGAGCCCATCCTCTGGACTAATGGAACTGTCAGTCTAATTTTTGCCCATCATTGCTCCTGCTTTGTGCATTTGAACTTTGTCATTGGTCAACCTATTCTCTGCCTTAAAGGGCTTATTTCTTCCAATCTTGGGAAAGACACCGAGATCCATTCTGTTTTCTTTGCCCTAAACCCAGCACAGTGTGGTTGGCCATCAAGACCTCCTAACCCACATTTTGGTGTAAAAAACGTAATAAATCATTAAGTGCATAGGGTTGGTATCCAGTAAAGCATCATTTGGACATCAGGTATAAGGCTGAAGGACAGCTTTCTAATTCCCTGAGGCTAAGAAGCTAGCCTATGTAACCACACAAGAATCTGGTGATAACAATTTATATATGTTGGGACCATCTGTCCAGTTTTGGCTAATGTTGACAGAAAAATATTATTTATAGATTTTTTTTACTATTGATAAGTTAAAAAAATACTGATATTTTCTTAAAAAGCCATCTCAGTATCCAAAATATTTATATATAGCTACCTACCTATTATCTTATCCTAAGTATTTAATAAACATAGGTTTAATTTGGTATGTTCTGTGGTGTGGCAAGCTCAGAATGACGAAGGCTTTGATCTTAGTTCTGTGATCTAGTTCCCGTGTGACTTTGGGCAAGCTGGTGAATGTCTTTGAACCTTAACTTTCAACTGAGACACACAGATAATGATAATTATCCACTAGTATCTTTGTGGGTATAAATGCTTTCAAAATACATACATCTCTTTATATTCTTTTTTGTTTATTTTGTATCAGCTACTGACTCTTTATTCCAAACTTATAAACTTCTGCCCTTCTTTTCATAGTCACATTTGTGATTTATGTATCTATTGTATTGGTCAAGAAGTAGCTTTTGAATTAAAAAAGTGATTAGAATCATAAAAAAAATAATTGAAGCAAAAACAAATAGATGCCTCTGTGTGTGTGTGTGTATATATATATGTATAAACAATGAGATTGTATTTATAATTAAAAGGCTAGTCATTTTTCAAGATAAAAATTATATCCTTCTTTAAAATATAGGCAATATGAATATGTGAAGACTCACAGGTATGTTTTATTTATTCTAATCAATGAAAGCAAGGAGAAAGAAAAGTCTCTAAAAATACCTGTACAAAGCCCTATAAGTGAAACTATTCTTTTAGAATCAACAAGATTTAAGATTTGGCTGGTAAGATATAAACTTATAACCAAGGCGGAGCTATTCAGTGAGGTGGGCTGTTCTTCAATTCGGCTGTTGCTGTACTTTCTAAATTCTGAATAACAACTCATTGTATAAACAGATTTACTCTTAGGGGAATGGGCTTTATATTTAATTTATGGTTTTTTCCAATCCAAATAAGATGAACTTCAGAAATGTGGGGGAAAATGCTTTCAAAATAAGTGTTTTTATGACTTTCCGAATTTCCTTTGCCATTACTATCATTATTTTCCTGGTTGTGTTTCCAGAATATATTATCTATCTATAATTTCTATCTATCTATCCATAAAACTATCTATTTCTTGGAGGAGAAGAATTCACTGGAATGTTTCCACATGTTGCTGGAAGTGTTTAGAAGGTGTGACTTCTCCCCGCAGACCTTTTCTCCTGAGAGTCATGGATTAGTAACAGGTTTCTGTACTCATTGTCCTCAGAATAAGACCTAGCACAGCTGAAAAAATGGTTGCTCTTGCTCAGCTTTGAATTTCAGGAGATTTTATTTTCTTTCTTCCTTTTTTTCCCCTTTTTGTACATAAAGGTAAAAGAAAACATAGACAAAGTATTAAAACCCATAACTTTTCAGTCCCAAGAGTCAGAAACATGGGAGAAACTTTTTTGAAAACCATCTTTGCTATCAGAGACCTAGGTCTGAGGTACTAAGAACATGGAATTGAGAAAAAGAAAATATAAATTAGTAAAATAAAAAAAAAAAAAAGACATGAGGAGGGAAGCACTTCTTTCTCCTCCCAGAATGAGGTGAGAATTAGGTGAGATGTTAAGAGGCAGAGTTAGACAGGAGAGCACCAGGATCCAGCAGGGCTGAGAGCCTTTGACAGGTCCCAGCTCTGCTTCTCTTTGGAGGAAAGCCTGGCAGACGGTGGGGAAAGGTGATGACGGGAGCAAAAGGGGTTAACTCTGGGATGTTTGGGACTCTGACATGGAAAGGACTCAAGCTCTGCTTTCTGACCATAGCCCTGGGAGGACTCAAACTCACCTAGCACCCTATGAAAGCTTTAGGAGAGGGCATGTGGGCTCTAGACCAAGAAGGGTTGGGATGACTACAAGTCTGCTTGTTTCAGCGACATTTGGAGTAAGAAAAACTACCTATGGATACCAGAGAGGAGTGGGGGAAGAAATCCCTGGATGGTCTCCAAAATCTGAAGAACAAATTTCCTAGACCAGAGGTATGAAGACATGGCAGATGCAGGCAAATCTCAGGTGATTCATGTGAGGGTTGATGTTGGAGTTTGTCACAGGGTGTGCTGTGGTCAGGTATTCTGGAGAAAGAGGAGCTAAGCTGAGAGGGATAAGCTGACTCTCTGGAGGCCAAGAAGGCCAGGACAGCCTGAAACCTGACACTGATCCCTAAGACTCAATGTTACTTTCTGTTCCACAGATTTGGGGGCGACTGTTCTCTCCAGCCCCATCTCCTCCTTCTCTGCTGTATTTACTCTGGTCACACTGTTCTCTTGTCCTGCTGCAAACATTCCTAGTGGGGTGAGGCAGTCATCCCCACCAGGGCCTTTGCAGGCTGCTTCCACTGCTGAAAATGTTCTTTTCCATCTTCACAACTGCATTTTATTCATACCTCTGTTCAAAAGTTCTCTTCTTAGAGATTTTTTCCAGATCATTCTTTCTAAAATAGCTTCCTTTACTTTCTTCTCTGTCCCTTTACCCCATTTTATTTTCTTCACAGTACTGAATACAACCTAAAATCGTACAGTGTATTTCTGTGCATAGTTTGTGCATATGTGTGTCCCCTGACTGGAATGCGAGTCTGTGAGAGCAAAGTATCATCGGTCTCCTTCATGTATGTATCTCTAGGGTCTAGCATTTAACAGGGTTTCAATTAGTATTAGTTAATTGAATAAAGAAATGAATAAATGAATTTCCCCTGCTGCAAAGTTACCTCCTAAAAGAAAGAAATGAGAATTGGTAAAAATCCTGAAATGCTGGATAATTACTAAAATAGTTAAATGACTAATCAGAAGTGAGAATGTTGCTTTTAATGGGTAAAATTTATATTTTACCACACTCCAACACACAAACATACCTCTGCTTTCCCTCTACGGACTGTAACTAGAGGTGAAGTATAGCAAAATAAAGTTGATTTTCTGCATATCTAAATCGACTATCAATTTCAAGTCATTTGCATCTATTTTGTCAGTACTGATAAAATACTAATTTGAACTTATGATCTTTCCACCAGTATCTTCTCAGAAAATTATGGTTTAATTTACAGAAATTTACTGGTGACGAAGAAAACAGTTTTTGATGTTTTAGCTAGATTGTAGTAAAATACGCACACCACACACAGTATTCAACTGTAGTAAATTTTGTGAGTTGGTCAGATGCATCATGCTTACAGTTAGATGTGAGTTTTAGTCCTCCATTTAGTTTCTCTCTCCCAATTCACAGTACCTTTCTAAACAGTAAATTTGCCAGGCTTACCCAGGATTTTGAACTATGCATTTACTTCTTTTATTGCCCCCAAATCCTCTGAAATGGCACAAAATAAAGCAATGCATTCTTGTTAGTAGTACTGGACCAGGCTCATTAAACAAATAAGATCAAAATGTTAAGGAAACTATAGCTTGAAATAGCTTCAGAAATAGACTACAGGAGAGATGTTCAGAGAATGATCAAGGTCAAAAATGAATAGTAAATGTAGCAAAAGGTACCCCTAGAACAGTGGTTTTCAACCTCCCTAATGCTAAGGCCTTTTAATACAGTTCCTGTGGGTCATGACCCACAGGTTGAGAACCACTGCTCTTGAACAATTGTCAGAAAAATTAATTATTTACATGTCTTCAGGGCATTGGGGAAAACCATGTCTGGTTCACATATCCTATCCTACATTGAACATTCGACTCTGGGCTGAACTTGAGAACCACACTCTGCAGGATATGATCTCCCTGGCTGGAGAGGGTGCTTAGTATTATTACTGTGAGGGACTGCAGGGGAAACAGAGCAGAGTTTAAGGTAACCAATTACCATCAATGCAAATGTGAAGGGTGAACATGACAATAGTTTTTTTGAAAGGCACAATTAACTCAATTTTTCCATTGCCAGGAGAAATCTCTCCTTATTTTGGCAGCTAGTAGGGGGAAACAAAACAAAACAAAGCAAACAAACACAACAACTGATCTGCTTAAGGTCCCCAAACTCTAAGTAAATTGTACTGTTCAGTAAATGCTTTTGAAAGCATTTTGAGTTAGCCATTCTCATCACGATAGAAGCATTCTGGGAAATATAACTTAAACAATTACAGAGGAAATCATATTAGCCATGAATACAAATCACCTCTGAACTTCTTTTATATCTATATATAGACAACCAGAGCATTTGAGGAAAATCAATAGCATTGAAGAGAAACACCAAGGTATTCTAGATGTTTTCGGAAAAATCGGAAGGGAAATGAAGAGATTCAGCACAAAGTCAGATGATCCTTATGCAACACCATATATAGAAAATAATGAGTAGTATAGAAGGAGCACATGTTTATCTATGCTCTTATCTTCATAATTCCTCTTCTTCTTCCAGCTTCAGGTTTAGTTTCTTCATTTTAGATTTTGGGCCAGACATAGTGGCTCATGCTTGTAATCTCAGAGGCCATAGTGGGAGGATTGCTTGAGCCTAGGAGTTTGAGAGCAGCAAGGGCAACACGGAGAAACTCAGTTTCATCAAGAAAATAAAAAATCACCTGGGTGTGATGGTATGTTCCTGTAATCCTGCCTACTCAGGAGGCTTAAATGGGAGGAACTCTTGAGTCTAGGAGTTCAAAATTACAGTGAGCTATGATTATCCCAGTGCACTTCAGTGTGGGTGACAGAGTAAGACCCTTTCTTTATAAAAATAGAAAGAAAACATTGGGGTGTAGATTCTAATTTTCTAATTTCTTCAGGTGTAAAGTTGTTAATTTTTTTTTAGTTTTTTGAGCTATAAAAGTGAGCATTTATCGCTATACATTTCCTTCTTATCATTGCTTTTGCTGAAACCCGTGAGTTTTGGTATATTGTATTTTCATTTTCATATGCCTCAAGTTATTTTAAAATTACTCTTATGATGTTTTTCTTTGACACATTGGCTGTATAAAATGTGATATATAATTTGTGGATCTTCTAAGTCTCATTCTGCTATTGAGTTCTATTTTCATTTCATTATAATCAGAAGAAAATACTTTGTAGGATTGCAATATTTTAAAATTTTTTAATACCTGTTTTGTAGCATAACATACAAGCTATCCTGGCAAATGTTCTATATGTACTTTAAGAAAACGTGCATTCTGCTGTTGATGAGTGGAGTATTCAGTGGGTGTCTGTTATGTTTCATTATTTTATAGTATTACTCAAGTCCTCCTTTTTTTAGTAATCTTTCTGATTAGCCTATCAATTATTAAAAGTAGAATAATGAAGTCCCTTACTATTATTGTAGATCTTTCTAATTCTCCCACTAATTCTGTAACGTTTACTGTATACATTTAGGAGTTCTTGTATGTGGTATATCTATAATTTTTATATCTTCTTGGAAAATTAACCCTCTTATTAGTGGCTGTAAAGTTTGTGTGCAATTTTAAATTGCACATTATTTTAAGTTGCACACAAACGTTATGGCCACCCTGTATAATGTCCTTCTCTGTCGAATAGTTTTTGAATAAACTAGTGTCTATTTTGCCTCATATTAGCCACCTCATACTTTATTTTGGTTACTATTTGCATAGAATATCTTTTTCCATCCTTTAATTTCACTCTATGTGCACATTTAGCTTTAAAGTGACTATCTTATAGACAGCACATAGTGGAAAATCCTGTTGTATTCACCCATTCTGCCAATTTATATATTTTGATTGGGAAATTTGATCCATTTACATTTAACATAATTACTGATAGGAAAATACTTACTACTGACATTTTGGTAATTGTTTTCTGGCTTTATTTGTCCATTCTTTTCTCTCTTCTGGCCTTTTTGTGTTTAATTAGTTTTTTTATAGTGATATACTTTGATTTCTTTCTCATTTCCTTTTGGGTATATTCTATAGGTATAGTCTTTGTGGTTATCATGGGAATTATATAAAACAGTTTAAAGTTATATCTAAACTGATAACTTCAATTTCATAAAAAGACTACTTTTCAGCTCTCAGTATTGATGTCAGAAATTATATCTTTACATATTGTGTGCTCATTAATATAGATCCATAGTTATTTTATGATATTCTCTTTGAAATTCCATGAAATAATTAAAAATAGAGTTATGAACCCAAATCACAATATTCCATGTTTCTATATTTTCCCACATATTTACCTTTACTAGAAAAATTTATATTTCATATGTCTTCCAGTTACTATCCAGTATTCTTTAATTTCAACTTGAAGGACTTCTTGTAGCATTTCTTACAGGACAGGTCTAGTGGTAATAAATTCCTCCAAATTTTGTTTATCTATGAATATTTTAAATTCTTTTTCATTTTTGATGGATAGTTTCATCAGATATAGCATCCTCAGTTTATTTTTCTTTTAGAATATTACATATATCTTTTCCACTTTGTTCTGACCTATAAGGTTTCTACTTAAAAATTACACTTAGAATCTTATAGAAGCTCTCTCTTATTTGAAAAGTTTCTTTTATCTGGTTGCTTTCAGTATCCCTTTGTGCTTTGCTTTCAACGATTTTACTATAATGTGTTTCATTGTGTATCTCTTTAGGTTTAATCTACTTGGAGTTTATTGCACTTCTTGTATTTGTGTGTACATTTCTTTCCTCAAATTTTGGAAGTTTTCAGCCATTATTTTTTCAAATAAGCTCTCTGTTCCATTTTTTCTCTCTTCTTCTCCTTAGAATCCTATAATGCATCTGTTTGTTTGGTTGATAGTGTCCCTTAACTCCCTTAGGCTCCGTTTACATTCTTTATTCTTTTTATCCTTTTAACTTTTCAGACTCAGTACTTTCCAATGACCTGTGTTTCAATTCATTGATTTTTCTGCCTAATTAGCTTTACTGTCAAATCCCTTTAGTGAATTTTTAAATTTAGCTATTATACTTTTTATATTCTAAATTCTGTGTCATTCTTTTTTCATAATTTCTTTCTCTTACTGATACTCTTATTTTGTTCATAAATTATTTTCCCAATTTTGTTTAGTTCATGCTGTATTAACAGATTAGTCTATTACCAAGGTTAAACTTCTTCTCAGACCTTTTCTGGAAATACATCTTCCCTAGCCTGTTTTTCCTTTTCTCAATTGTCCCATATATAGGGCTTTTACATGTCTTAATTGCCCTAAAAAAATCTCACCCTACTGTTTGAGGCCTTAGCTGCTCTATCATATTCTTCCGCCTATAATCTCTTACCTCTAGGCATCTGTGGATCTGCAGTCTCCCTGCAGTTTTTCTGTGCTACAGTTTTTGCTTTAATATTCTTTGGATTTTGAGATCCAAACTATGCCACTATCCTGTCTGAACTGTGAGTCAGGTCATAAAGAGAACAGTTCCTCAGGTAGGCAATCCACTGATAAACCATAATATTACAAACAAATTTCATCCTTTCTTTCTCTTCCCCAAAAAGGAAACTGAGAGGGTTCCTCCTGACTCTGCCATGCTTCTCCAAGAGAGGGAGCAGGGTAAGGGTAACTAAAACCATCAAAAAATGTCCTTCCATTTGGAGTATGGCTTTTTTCTTGATTGGATGTTTGCTTAATTGCTATGGATCCTTAACTAGTTTCCCAAACTCCCACAGAGCTCTTTTGGTCAGTCTGTGATTATTTACCAGGGAATGAGAGCCCAGAGTTTTCAAGTCTGCCATCTTACTGACATTACCCCAAGAAAGATATGTTAGTCTGTACTTTATATTTAATCTAATAAACACTCAATTGGGGATTGAAATAGAGGGGATTTTTTGAACATTCAAAGACACAATAAATTTATTGAGTTGTAATGTCTCCCTGAAAAACATTAACAAAATATTAATTATTATTATTATTGAGGGAAGATAAATCAAAGAGCAGTGCTGAATTAAAAAGCAGAAGACATATAACTATAACTATGTATCTTAAAATCCTGTAAGTATCAAAAAACATCACAATTTGGAAGAAAAGTCTAAGACATCTAGAATAGAAGTTTCCTTCAAGGAAGACTAGAGAAGCAAAAGTGATGGCTTGCTATATTCTTGTGTTATTGAGAGTGGAGAATGTGATTTACTTTGGGTATTAATGGGAACATAGAAGTTTATATATCTGGAGTAGTTTTTTTTTTTTTTTGGCTGAGATTAAATAACTGAAATTAAATAGCACAGATCCTAAATAAAGTACTGCAAATTACAATCATCAGAATATTGAAATGAATGACAAAGGACAGTTGGAGGTCTGGGGAAATGGGTGAATTTTATACTGTGGGAAAGGAACTATTAAACCCTTTCTGGTGAACAATTTTTCAATATTTATCAAATTTTAATGTACGTCAAATATCTAACAATTCCACATTTGGAAAAACATACTTTGTATTTTATGAAGTATACCAAGTACTTTGTACTTGGTACTTTATTGAAGTATACTTTGTAGTATGGAAAAGTACAAGGAAACCTACATGTCCACTAAGTGAATGATTTATAAATTTTGGTGAATACATATTGCAAAATACTACATATTTAGCAGTTTTAAAGAATAAAAACCCATCTATTTGGAAACAGCTTCAGGACACACAATAGCATCAGTGAACAAGTAGTTAAAAACATGTGCGTTATAATTATATAGGTAAGACAATATCATATATTTGTATATGATACAAATGTGTGTCTATAAATGTATGGAAAAATTTAAAAGGTAGAAATAATGAACGGTGGCAAGGCGATTGGGAGGGAGTCTTGATGAACCAGAAGACTTTCAGTTTTTGCCATATGTGGTTCTGCATTATTTAAATGAATTACTATATTTTGGATGTCAAATATATAAAAGCATGTTTAATCAAATAACTGATTTGCAATAGTCTAACCCACTAGCTATGTTGATAACTTGTATATATCATTAGCATGGCTGAAAAGACCTACCTGCCACTTTAAAAATCTAAACATTTCCTCTTATAGGCTTCTTCACAGACACAAAGTAACCTGTCCTAAGATTCATCTTGATATTAATTGGGGATTGGCAAATAGGTAGTAGTAAGTTTTTCTCTATTATAGGAAGAATGAGCACAAAAATGTAAGTGCTGGGCTGAATGAATAAATAGAAATGTGCATATAGTTAAAATTCTTATATTCAACAAATTCCAAAATAAGGCTAAATAAAAAAAAAAGGATGTCAATACAGTCTACCTATTTATCAATTTTCTTACAAAGCTATTAACTTATTTACCATGATTGACTTTGATACAGTATTATCTTTAATTGTTTTTACTCATTTTTTTGTTGGTCTACAATTATATTAAAATGAAATCAGCAGTGGGAGGCTGGGACTCTTATTTGATTATGCACACTGTTGTTTGGTAGGACAGGAGCGGGTTCTGGCATCTTGGAATTCTTGGCTTCAGAGCACGCTGTCCTCCATTTCTTCTCTTAACATTCAGCAGAATAGGCTGACACCAGGGAAATGCCTGCCAAAGAACTTTAGTAGGAGGCAGTTTTTAATTAACAGGGGCCAGAGAAGGTGATAACCCCACGGGGTAGTGGAAAGAAATTAACATGGAAAAGCAGTTCCACGCTTCTGTGGGTCCCCAAAGGCCAGCCGTATTAGTGGTGTCTGTTCTGATTGAACTTTTGCTGTGTCTTTTTATTGATTCAGTTGTCAGATTCTGACAAAAGGACCGTTGCCCGTCAGTTGTTTGCTTGTAGTGGAAGGTTATGTCTAGAAACTGCTTCCTTTTATGGCTGACTGCAGAGCGAAAACTGTCGTTGTGCTTATCATGTTACAGACATGATTAATGTTGTTGGGCTTTATGTAAGAATTAAGCGTGTGTACACACATACAGCTGGACAGGCTTATTTAGCCCGGGTGTTGGAGCCTGTATATTCTCTTAGTTCTTTGCCTACTTTTGCAGAAAATGTCTTTAATTAGTAAACTGTTTTAAAATGCAATTTCAAGGGTGATAATTGTACTTCCGTTTTTCCCCTTCTATTTACCAAATCCTTGGCTTAAGAAGCATTTTAAAAGAATAATATTCTCTGAATAAATATTTCAAGTTTCTCTCCCACGGATGAAAATGAGTAGTAAATAAAGCATAAGAAGAGCTTGTGAAATCAGCTCATGCAGTGAAGAGAAAGTAGAGAGATTTTCTTTCTTTCTTTTTTTAACTGCCTAAGAGGGCACATTGAGCCAGTAAGACCAGGATGTGCCCCAGGAGAGCTTTTGTATGTTAGCACAGTGAGAGCAGAAACATATTTTCTTCAAAATATTTTAAGAATGTTTTGAACACTGTGTGGGGTTTTTAACTCCGTGAGAAGCAAGCTTGCTCCAGAATTTCATGTTTGTTTACCAATTTCAGAGTATGCTTTTCCTAAGATAATAGCAGACTTCACACTTTTCTAAAAGGTGTGGCGATAATTATTTTGTTTAATTCAAATAGTATTATTCTTGTTATTCCCTTCCTTAAGATGTAGTATTTAGTGAAGTCACTGAACAAGAAAATAGCAAGATCATCAGGACCTTGGTATGGATGTGTTCCCTAGGGCTTTCTTTCGTTCTGCTTTTTGAAATTTTGGCAACCATGTATAAAGAAACCATGTCTCAAGAGTTATGTATTCCTCTGTGTCTAGATCTGTGCTGTCTGAATCAGTGTCCATTGGCCACCTAGAGCAATGAAGCACTTAAGATATGAGCAGATTGAATTGGGAGGCACTGCATGTGTAAAGTACATAATGTAATTGATAGCAAGAGTATGAAAAAGAAAGTAAAAGACCTATCAATAACGTTTCATAGTCTATATTACATGTTTATATTTTCTTTTCTTTTTAAACACTTTTAATGTTGCTCTAGAAAAATTTAAAATTATATATGTGGCTTACATTTTCTTTCTATCAGATAATACCAGCCTGGACAATAGTAAAAACTAATATTTGGCAAGCGATTACTTTGTGACACATGCTATCTGTGTACCAAGCACCTCAGACACATGTGTGTCATGTCATTTAATCTCACAATTATCACTGAGATGGGTGTTATAGTTACTTGTGCTTAATAGACAAGGAAATTTATGCAAAAGGAGTAAGCAGTTTACCTAAGATTATGCAACTACATCATATTTCACTCTTATTTCAACAGTTAATTATTTTTGAGTGTCTACATAATGTTGTGTGTAAGACACAGTGCTATGCATGGGCAATGCACTATAATTAATTACTCTGTCATGTATGATAGCACAATGCTAGATGGGTTTGGGAGGATTGAAGATTGCCAAACTAATTTTTGCATACTCCACTCAATTAGGTAAATTAGATTTAGTAGAGAAACCATTAAAGGGCTCACAGAAATTTCCTACAATGTTTTATGCTAAGAAATGGTTTAAATGCATCTGTATGTATAAAAATGTGGAAGGGGAGATAGTCCATGTAAGAAATTGACAGGTAATATTGAATTTAGGATGAACTCTGATTTATTTCAAGTATAAGGTTTGAAACCTATGCCTGTTTGATCCAGAGAATAAGGCAGTAGTTGTAGACTTAGCTGCATTTCACATTTTCCACAGAGCCAGAAGGATTTTATGGAGTATGGAACATTCAGCCAAGGCAATTTAGGAGAAAAATAGAATCAGGGGAGAAAAAGAGGCAAGAATACTAGTTGTTAAAGAAGACTAGTTGTTAAATATCTGTTTTCTTAGGCCACCTGTGGGAACTGACAACTCTGAACAATAAATAATATTGGAAAGACTGCTGACTTACTCATGGTCAAGGAAGTTTATTGGTGGTACAGAAGTAGGGCAACTAAATAAATAGAGAGATTTATCTTTCCTTCATTAATTTGATTTTCTGAAAACTGTAAGTTATGAACCAGAAAGAAGAGAAGTAATGTGAGAAACAATATTCTGAGGTGTCTGACCAGTCTTGAATTTGAAGGTCTAATTGTTTCTATAAGACCTCATTAGCTTCTGGATAATAGAAACCTTTTACGGGAGATGTAACAAGTGAAACTCACATTATGAATTGAATACAGGGGAAGCTATTTTTTTTTTTCCAAACTATCCTGCTGGAAATAGCTGCTGTGAATTTATTTACTTTGCATACTATTTAGACATACACAACTACGAAAAAAATATTCTTTTCCTTTAATTAAGTTGTCAAAATAATTGTCTTTAAAGTAAATTATCGATATGTAGAAGATTTTAAATCACAAAATTTTTAAAAAACTTGTATTTAATATGCAGGAGGGGACAAAAAATGTATTTTCCTTAAGAAAGGAAAATGTTGTATTAAAATTATAATATTCAATTCATACTGATTATAAAAGATGAATACAAATCACATTGAACACCTCTTGTAATTGCAGAAGTCAAAACATGACTCGAGTATTACAAATTAAATATAATTTTTTCTTTTTTAAAATGTGTCTAAGTTATTTTGGAACCCTCTGTATCATTCATTTTTTTAAAAAAATCGAAGGTTTTAAAAATACTAATAGTAATTCTATTATTTATTTAAATCTACTTTACTACAAGGCAGTCATATAACTAATTGTCATTTGGTTTTGAAATAAAAATGTCAGGTACATGTATTAGTTCCCAATTTCTTAAATTGATGAGGGGATGGAGCTCAGTCGTATTAAGGAGTATTCCTATATTTAAAGGCCAGAAAAAGGGTGAAGAGGAACTTAAAGCAATGTTCAAATAACCAAACCCTCACTTTCCTCCTTCAGTGCCCATCATGTACATTATTGAATGTTGAATCTCTAAAATGCTAAGATTTATTTGCAATGATTCTCATTACTGTGTTTTCCCAAATCCATCAGAGGTCATGATATCTAATGAGGCTCACAAAGAAAAGCCCAAGTGTCCTTTGTAATCCCTTCCTCTGTAACCTCCATGAATTCTTTCTAGTCCACTCTCTTCAACACCCCACATTTCCCTTCACCTCTTTATAAATAATCACCCTTGCTTAAAATCAAACTCTGCAGGTTGCTATAGACGTCTACATGATTCCTGCTTCTAGAATTTCCTCCCCTATAATCCATATGGCCACCATGGCTATTTTTCTAAAACACACATTTCATCCTATGATTTTTTTTCTCTACTATCTTAGGAAGCTCTTCTTTGCCTTCCTTGGACTTAGGTTTAAGACTCCTTAGGAGTTTTGAAAGCCTCCATCTATCTTTCTAGCCTAAGTCCTCACTTTTCCAGGCTTAGGCTGCCTATTTGCCAGTTGCACTGAAAATACTCCACGGCTTTGACATGAGCTATTGGGAATTAAAGGTCTGAATCCTTCCAGGGGAGGACCATTCTACCACATGTGTGTGGTCACAGCCAGAGATGAATTCATACCAGAGTCCTGAAGCCTGCGGGCTTTGTGCACTCTGGTTGTTATTTGATGATTCAGCTCCACACTGTCAAACCTTTATAAGCCTGGCATTTTATCTGATAAATTCCAGAAAAATGCCTGAAGGAACTTTGGCCTTTTCCAGCTCCAAATATAATCCGAAACCACTTCCTGCTGGAAAATGTAAATCTTCTCCTCATGGTTTTTATGTCTCTATTGTCGTCATTTAGGTCAAGACAACAGATTTGGGGAAACATTTATTATTCCTGAAAACAAATCCTAAAGAAAGTATTGACAGATGATATTTTAATTGGTTTGGCCCCTCAAGTGATTAAATAATCATGAAACCTTCTCTGCTTAACAACTGCTCGAGGTACTTTGTATTCTTGCCTCACAGTGGAGCAGTTTCTAGCTAGTAATGCTGTGATTGATTTTTCCATATCAAACACAATGTTACGGTCTATTGTTTCCACAGCAAACATATAGCATCTGTCTTCAAATTCAGGCTGTGATCCTGTCCTAGACAGTAATGCTTTATATGACCACATCCTTCCATTACAAGTATGAGTGGATTAATATTGATTTTCCCCCCTCTTGTCCAAGACTGAAGATCTGTCTTAGCAATAATTTACACAGCTGGTATATAAGGATATGCTTACTCCTTCTTACTTTCGTGGTGAGGATTAGTGCTTTGTCTGAAAATCAGTTACTGCCATTTTTAACCGAAAAATAGGTTGAAAGGGTAACACACTTTGCAGTTCCAGCCATTTATATTGCTGCTTGTTTTCAATAACATCTTGGGGGGTTTTCAGAAAAATTTGTGCTTTTAGTCTTTACAAAATTTTGAAAAAACACACAGAGCTGATAAAAGTACATGGCACCATAACTTGAATGCAACATGACTTTGCTAGACTCCAAAATGCTAATGTGTGTGTGTGTGTGTGTGTATTTGAGAGGGAGAGAGAGACAGAGACAGAGACCTGTTTTATAATTTTAAATTCTGGAACCCTTACATCATTTTTTTTTCCAGAAGATTCTCTTTTCTTTGTTCAGTTATAATCTCCCAAATTTCTGTCTACCATAGACCTAAAGTACACCCATTTTCATCTCTTTACCATTGCTCAAAATATTACCTTATTTTCCTCTATTATTATAATGCTAAATTTATCCACTCTTCAAAATTCATATCAAATTTTATCTGCTCCCTAATGCTCATTGCAATTATTCTGGCTCCTGGTGATTTTTCCTTTTATAGTCTTCTGGTAGGAGAATAAGCACTATAAATATTAACTTTTAATTACATTATCCCTTATACTTATGTAATTTGGCCCTGAATACCACCAAGGATATTGTAAGGTCCTACATAAAACATAGGTGAAAGGGTGAAATCCGGTAAATGTTAGTTATGTCTGAATGTGAACTCTGTTTTATAGTTCTTCAGCATCTCACTCAGGAGTTACTATCAGGTCAGACTAGTGTTAATTGGTAGCTGAGAATGGCATTTCTTGTTCTAAGACTAAGAAATTCGAAAAAAAAGCCAAATTATAGATTAAATAATCTGAATTCCTTCCTGGGCTCAATCACTATTAAATTGTATGACCTTGAGAAAGCTAATTACCATTTGGAATTCAAATACTCTGCACAAAAATGATGTGGTCATGCCTGCTTAGAACACACTGGGCTCCTTTCTTTTTCAGATGCACAATCCAAAATCCGTACGAATGAGTCTGCACTAAATTGTGTATCATAATTTTGCCTTTCATTTTCACGGATGATTGGAACGATACATTCCTGACTCAAATTTGGCCAATTGTCTTCTTGCTGCAAGGAGAGCTTGAGAGAGGGCATCCACAGGTAGCAGCTTATAAACTAAAAGAATGGTTAATTTCTCTGGCATGTATTGGAAAATGGAGAAATTTATCTGCAGACTTGTAAATAAAGAAGATGAACAAGGAGAAGAGATGAGGAACAGGACATGCCACCAGGTTTCTAGATGCCTTTAAATGCTGGTTCTAAGCCCTTGCTGAGGTCTGCTATAATCTGTCCTTGATTTTCTTTGTAACTTGGACTATGATTTACCCCAACACAAACAACATGTCTACTATGTATTCTAGACCTTGTACAGTGCCTGGCTTATAGAGATGCTCAGCGGATGTTTGTTGAATGAGTAAATGAATCATACTTTTTTTTTTCTTTTTCATATACTTTGTTTCAATTGGTTATGTTGCAACAAACCAGCAATTACTGATTAATACAGCATGGATCTAAATAATATCTAAGTCCCACTATAATGCTATTACTTAATGTTTTTAATTTGATCAGATTGACTTCTTTATACATATTGTTGTTTTGCTTTAGAAAATAGTGAAGGAAATTAACTAACATTTACTCTCCATCTTCTATAGCCTAGGTTGTACTTTTTATTTACACTTTCAAACAAAATAATGATAAAATAATACCAGCTATTATCTATGGTTCAGAGGTAAAATCTAATACTCAGTGCTTTTAATGAGTGGATGATGAATTAAAATATGCGCTCATATGCATATGTTTGCTTATAGGTCTTTTATTCTCTTTCTACTTTATCATGTAGCCTGAAAAAAAAAAAACTGATACAATTTATGTACTGGTATTTTGTAGTCTGTTTTAGGGACGGCTTTGTAAGTCATAGTAAATCTAATGAATTTCATGTGAAGAATAATGAAAAAGAGACCATAATTACCTCCTATTCATAACTGTGAAGTGTCCAATAGGTATATTTTAAGATATTCACATATACTCGATAACGTCTATACTCAAGAAGTATGTGCACATATGAGACGTTCTGTATACATGTTATTTTTAAAAGGTCAAGGAAGTTCAAAGGAGGAGGAAAA
>NW_003852555.1:3349123-3362162 GCF_000181295.1 Otolemur garnettii | reverse complement strand
ATTATTGGTCCCTCATTGTTTGTAATTACTTTCACTTCTTTTTGTTGTTTCTTCTTTTTGAATTTGTATTTTAAAATAATTATTATATATGATATTTCTTAATTGATTAAGCTTATACAATATTTATTGATCCCCTGCTAAGATGTTTAAAGTTTTATTTCTTTTATATTACCACAACTTCATTTGCTCTCCTCCTAAACTACTAATGTTAATATGTAAAGAATTTTAGTTAAATAAATAACTGCTGACCTTTAATTATTACATAAACAATTTAGTAATTAAATATTTTTTACATAAATAATTATTACATAGCTAATTAGTGTACTTTGGGCATATTTCCTTTATGTGCAACTATTAATTTTATATAGTTCACAATTTATCTCTTCTTTCAATTTGCTTAACTTCCATATACCTCTCACTTGCATTTTAAAATTATTTTTCAAATCCAGCAAAACTAGAAATAATTTTCAAAGTCATCATAAAACTTAGCCATTTTATTGTTTTGCACTGGAGATCTGCCTCCCATAGCTTCCAATCTGAACATGGAGTTGAGTGATGTGCTTTCTGAGACATTCCTGCACCATTTTTTTCTATTGCTGACTCTGACACTGTCTCTCCTCGTTTATAGAATTATTTTACTAGAATATATATTTTCAGAAACTTCTTGAAAAAGAATTCCTTGTGTATTTAAATACATCTTTATTCCACCCTCTACTTGACTGAAAATTAGATTTGACATAGACATCTAGGATGAAAAGAATTTTCTCTCATACTTTGTAAAGCACATTTCTAGTACCTTCTAGGCTCTGCAATACCATCACAAATGTAATGCACATATTTTTGTATTTAATCTTTTTTGCTATTATTGTTTTATAATGAAATTTTATTCTATCTTTCCAAGAATATTAATTATAGGTTTTTTTTTTGTTTTTTTTGTTTTTTTTTTTAAGTTAAAGCTATTTTCAAGTCCCTTCATTGCCTGTGTTTTCTATGTGTTCTCTGGTCCTGACTTCTGCTGAAGTCTTATGTAGGATGTTTGTAGATCCTTGGCATTCCATTTATATTCAGGAAATGACCAAAAGAATTTGAGGTATAGATGACACTATTGACTGATGGATCCTCTTCTGTGATCAAGTAGCAAGCCATGTTCAGGTATTAGAAAGAAAATAAGACCTTTCAGTTTTTCTCAGAAAGCTATTCTAATACCTTGATTGAAAAGATATAAAGACAGCAAATTGATAGATACCTTGATTTAGGTATCAGCATATTCTTAGAAAAGGGTGATAGAAGCTGGCCAAAGATTTTGTAATATAATGTGCATATGTTGGTTATACCTAGCTGGATTACTGTGTTGCTTAGGTTCTCTATTTCTTTACTTATCTTCTGGATGGTTGTTCTAGCCATTGTTGAGAAGGAGGTTTGAAGTCTATAACTATTATTATAGAACTGTCTATTTCTCTCTTCAATTCTATTGAGTTTTGTTGCATATATTTTGATAGTCTATTATTCAGTGCATAAATGTTTCTAATTGTTATATCTTCTCGCATTTGTTAATATATAATGTCCTTCTTTGACTCTTGAGACCATTTCTGATTTAAAATATATTTTATCTAATATTAGTATTGTCATTCCTATTCTTTTTTGGTAGTAATCAAATGAAATATGTTTTTCATCCTTTCATTTTTAACTTATTTGTGTCTTTTGATCTAAAGTAAGTTTCTTGTAGACAGCATATAATCGTATCTTTTTTTTTAAAAATCTATTTTGTTAATCACTGTATTGTTTGAAATGTTTAGTCCATTAACATTTAAAGTAATTACAGTGGCTCTCCATATCCATGGGTTCTGCATCCATGGATTCAATCAACCAAGGATCAAAAATATTTAGGAAAAATACTTTGAAAAAGTGAAACTAGAGTTACTATTTGAGTTATGTATAGGTATTTTAATGAGTATTATGAGTAATCCAGACATGATATAAAGGATACAGGAGGTTGTGTATAGGCTATCTATAAGCACTGTACCATTTCACATAAGAGACTTGAGCATTTGCTGACTTTGGTATCTGCTAGGGGTCTTACAACCATTTCCCATAAATAACATAGGATATTGTACTGAAAAGGAAGAATTTAATTATGTCATTTTTCTATTTGTTTTCTACATGCTTTACAGCTTTTTTTTTTTGTTCCTCATTTTCTGAATTACTGTCTTGTTTTTTAATTTTTTTATAGTGAACCATTTTAATTTCCTTCTCATATTCTCTGGTGTATATTCTGTAACTATTTTCTGTGTGGTTATCATGTAACATGCTATACTTATAATCTTCTAATTTAAATTTATACTAATTTAAATTCAAAAACATACAAATCTCATTTTTATAGCTCCATCCCACATCTGTCAGTTTTAATGGCACAAAATTACATCTTTATACATGTGTGTTCTAAAACATAAACTAATAATTGTTTTTAATGCATTAGTTTCTTAAATTGTGTACAAAAAGTGGAGTTAAAAATTATTATTATTATCATTTCAGACAGAGTCTCACTATGTCACCCTCAGTAGAGTGCTATGGCATCACAGCCTACAGCAACCTCAAACTATTGGCTTCAGAGATTCTCTTGCCTCAGTCTCCCAGTAGCTGGGACTACAGGTGCCCTCCACAAGCCCAGCAATTTTTTTTTGTTGGAATTGTCATTGTTGTTTAGTAGGCCCAGGCTGGGTTCGAACTTGCCTGCCTCAGTGTATGTGGCTGGTGCCCTAGCCACTGAGCAACATGCACTGAGCCAGAGTTACAAATTATTGTTACGATAGTACTATCTTTTAATATTTATTTATTGATTTATTTATGTTGAGACAGAGTCTCAGTCACCCTTGGGTTGAGTGCCATGGCATCACAGATCACAGCAACCTCAAACTCTTTGGGCTAAAACAATCATTTTTTCTTAGCCTCTGAGTAGCTGGGATTATAGGAACCCACCAAAATACCTGGCTAGTTTTTCTATTTTTAGTAGAGATGGGGGTGGGGTCTGGTTTTGTTTTGATTGGTCTCAAACTTCTGAGCTTAGGTAATACACCTGCCTTGGTCTCCCAGAGTGCTAAGATTATAAACACAAGCTTTTGAACCCAGCTAGTACTATCTTTTTAAATTGCCCTTCACTGAGATTTTTATTTCATCATACAATTTTAAATTACTATCTAAGATCATTTTATTTCAACTAGAAGAGCTCCTTTTAACTTTCCTTGCCAGATAAATCTAATGATAATTCATTAGTGGCAGTACCCTCAGCATCAGAGAGCAAGGCTTTGATTCAGGGCATGTGTGATCCCTGTGAGATAGTTCCTATCTCTAAGGATTCCTTAAGCCAACACTGGTATGTCCTAAGGTCCAAGGGTGGCTGATATCCACCGGATGAGTCACCTGTCACACAAAGCCTTTTTTGCTTTTGGTTCCCTGGTTCTCTGGCATGACAACAAAACTAAAGTACTGTGAACTATCTAGAAATGTTCAATAAGTACTTTGGATTAAAAGTTTAGCAGAAAGTTTGGGCTGGAGATAAAAGAGGGCAGCAGCTATGAGTTTATATGCCATAGCTGAAGAATAGAAATTTCACCAGAAAGATTATAAAATCAACATAATAGTGTCTAACATAAATGAAAGATTGTAAATGAAAATCTGATATTCCAGAGTGGATTGAGAAATCTGAGGATTATCCTATGCATTTTTCCTCCTCCCCTCACCACTTTTACAATACTTTCTAACTTTTTTTCTGTGAGGTAGGAGACAAAGTTCCATATTCAGTTTGAGGATGGAAAAGATGATAAAAGGATTTGAGGAAAATGAAGACTGTGATAAAATAAAATGAGGAGAGGGAGAGAGCTATATACTGAGACCACTGAGGAAATCTACCAGTATTAAAGCACTATTTTATATCAAAGGACATTGAATGTGGTCAGAGCAATTTCCCTGATCATGTGATCTTGTTCTGATCAAGACTCAGCGATCTTGGCAAAGGAATAGAAAATGTAGCCAGAAAGATTCATGGAGGTTGCAATTTTATTAGGTGGGCGCAGAAAAGGAACAGGACATGAAGGAGTGGTGAAACTGATGTTCAGTGCAGTCCAGGATAGATAAGAAGAAAGGGAAAACTCTTAGGAGGGAACTTAGATATATAGAGAAATTAGTGCATTAACCAACTGGTGTGATCACAACTTTATTTACACTGTTGTCACTGGCAGTGTTGTCAGAAGATTATATATTATAATTTATACTCTTGCCTCTGTCTATTTGTAAAGCTTTGCTCTTGGAAACATCCATATTAAATTGCAAATAATGAGTGTACTAGTTGACAAACGCATTGTCCCTTTGTCCATGTATGTTTTCATTTCTATCAATTTAAGCACAACATGCAGACATACTGATCCATGGAGGTGTGTACAAAACAGCAATTGAAGATTGGCAGACTTACATGAGAAATGTTTGTTATAGCCATACCACTAAAGATAATCAGTACTATGATAGAATGGAAATTATATTGCTCTTACAAATTTATAACACCAGATTTTCATAAATTTCTCTGAGGGTCATCAGTGAGCACGCTGTTCAAAAATTGCCATAACTGAACTTTCTTCTAATCAAGTACAGTTCATAATTTTCAGCATCTCATGAAATTTTTGACTAGCTGTGTACAGCAAATGATTTAGGTTACACATCATTTTGCCTAAATGGAGTATGAGTCCTGTGAGCTATTTTTATCCAAAGTCTCCTTGATATTCTTTTTTAAAAACTAAAAACTAATAAGATCTCACAATATGATCCTTTACAACATACCTAAACTTGACTCTCTATTCAAACATAGTATCAGCTCATACTTTTATAAATTATCCATCTGAAAACTATAATCAAAAGGTGAAATTAATGTTCATTTTTATTTTTCTCTCTTAAGAAAAAAATTATTTCATAACCAATTTCATCTTTCCCTATTTTTATGAAAATCCTATTACAATAACTCATTATTTTAGTAAATTTACTAATATTCTCATTTTATTCATCCTTGGAAAATAGTATCTAATAAATTTGGTGGGTTCATCAGTCAAGGAAATGCATAGTTTATTCATAGAGAAGGGCATGATATATAATTTAAATATCCCTATTAAAATTGTTTTTCAGAAATTCTTCCTTTTTTTCTTATAATAAATAGTAATTGAGTACCTAAATACTGAAAGAATTCTGAAAGACATATGGGCACAATGCTGGGTCTGTCCATGGAAGACCTGATCCCTTTCTTTCCTGTGTTTGCAATCTTGGAGGTTCAAGGTGATTTTAGGTGGGATTCCATGTTGTTAAGTCAAACACTCTTTTAGCTCTTGGACAATGTTACTGTGGCAGAGAAGGAAAAACCATACTTAGGATGTATATTAATTTTTGGCCTTTTCCTAATGGATGGTGTTTGTTCTAATCACTTAGCCAGCAAATGGCTGGTTGTTCTCCCCTAGGGGTAGGCCCATACTAAGGGGTCAGTGTTGGTTTCTATGGCTAACAGGAAAGACATTCGTTAGTGGCAGTACCCTCAGCATCAGAGAGCAAGGCTTTGATTCAGGGCATGTGTGATCCCTGTGAGATAGTTCCTATCTCTAAGGATTCCTTAAGCCAACACTGGTATGTCCTAAGGTCCAAGGGTGGCTGATATCCACCGGATGAGTCACCTGTCACACAAAGCCTTTTTTGCTTTTGGTTCCCTGGTTCTCTGGCATGACAACAAATATCAGCGAACTTGGTTTCCACTTAGAGCTTCCCATTGTTTTCCCATATTCTTAGTCTTTAACTTTCAAAATTTGTTATTCTCAGGATCCTGACCGGGCTATTTGTCCTGGCCTGTGAATATGTGTATATTCACCCTAACCATTTTCCCATTCATACCAAGTCAATGAACAGCTGTTTTACCCAAGAGTCAAGATCCACCCCACCCCCCACCAACCTGCTTTTCAAAAACTGCCTTGATTTGGGTTGTCGTGCAGCAACTATTCATTTTCAGGTTGCATAAACATATGTTGCAGACTAGTGGTCCCCTTTGTCCTGAGGGGCCACTCTGGCTTGCTGCACTCTCCTCTCCCCCTGAAGGCACCCTTCTCTGAATGTCCAGGCCCTGAGAGCACACAGTTCCTCGGGATCTGCCAGTCTCTTATGCCCATCACAGTCTGAGCAGGTATTGAGAAATGTTTGTGTGTGGACCAGGGACAGGAAAAACTGAAGGGATGAAGCTACCTGGGAAGGACAAAGACGCACAATGTGTGGAAAAGCAGCATGGAACAGAGTGCCTTGGGTTGGGTCTGTTTATCTCACATACAATGATTGCAAATGCTTCTCTGTGGTGAAGGGAGCCACCCTGGGGGGTGCCGCCAGCTGGTGCTCTCTTGTCTAGAAACTCCCAGTTCACTGGCAGCAGAGGCTTTGTAGCTCAGGAGGGTAGAGAAGGTTTCCCATAGTTCAGGAGCCTGCAGTCTGCCAGAGGTGAGAAGAAGACAAACGGCCCCCATTGCCCTTTTCATGGGGCTTCAAGTTCCTCCGGGTTGATCTCTGCCAAAATCTTGCCCAATCTTGTTCTGTTCTGCAACTTCTTCCTTTATCATTTCCACTAGGTTCTGGCACTTTCCCCTCTGAACATGGGCTATGTTTCTTCTCTCTCTCTTTTTTTTTTTCTCATCTAAAACTTTTCCTTCTTTCTGACACAATCTGTTGACTGATGTCGCTAGTCAACTATTTTAATTCTCCCAGTCATTACATATAATGGTGAATAATTTCTTTCTTTGAGTACAGATAGAGCCTCTCTAATCTAAAATGTCAAAATCTGAAATGGTATAAAATTCAAAATATGATCGTCAAAGAAAATGTTAATTGGGGCATTTTGAATTTTGGCTTCCAGAGTTTTAGATTGGTGATCCTCAGCCATATGGGAAGATCTAACATATTTATCTACAAGTGCTTCAAAATCTGAAGAAATCCAAAATATAAAATACTTCTGGTCCCAAACATTTTGGATGAGGGACATTTAACTTGCATTTGGGACAGTTCTTCCCTGCTTGAGCAGTATTTAGGCATGACTGCCTTATTGCTCTGAAAACAAAGATGAAAGATGGGGACAGATCATGAAAAGAAAGGCACTTGGTTCAGGTGAGAACTTTGCAAAATCTCCAGGCAATGGGGGATGAATTGGCCACTTTTCTCAGCATAGACTGGCATCCTCAAACTATAGCCCACGGGCCACATGCAGCCCACCTAGGACATTTATTCAGCCCACTGGGTGTTTTTGCTGCTGTTGCCTGTCCGGCATAGCAGCCGACTCATCCCGGGGCCTGCAGTCTGGCCCTCCAACCATCTGAGGGACAGTGAACTGGCCCCCTGTTTAAAAAGTTTGAGGACCCCTACAGAGGGTTTGGGGGGAATCTGTAGTTTTCACGTTCTGTACACAGGGTCTCAATTCTTTCTGATCAGGGACCTAACTCACAAAAGTGATCAAGGCTGTGATGTTAGCATCTTCTTTAACACTTGAACTCTCAGAATCAAATTTGGCTCCTGATTTTTAACAGAATGTGCCTTGGCTCCTGATATTTAACAGAATCTGCCCTCCAGTTATAGTGGATGAGGGACTCTTTGAATACTGTCATAACTTTTAGTTTTATATTGTAATCTGACTTCTTGGTTGATTAATCTTTGCCTGTTATATTTTTCTATTAGTAATAGCCAACTAACTCCATGTTGCCAGGATTAGATTCTAGAGCCACGGTATGAGTCACTGTGCTCCCCTCCACTTATACTGGATCCCATGACCACAGGTGACTCTTAGAGATTATGATGCCTTACAATGGCAGTGCACCTCACTGCAACCCTTAACTACTATCAGTGGTCTGACTTGCAATTAATCCAGAATGGATATTTCAGGATGATTTCCTAGAGTCAACTCTTTCAGGTTCGGTTCCCCCAGAGGCAGACCGTGAGCCAAGGAGCTGAATGAAAGTAGTTTATCTGGGAATCTATCAATGGGGGGAAGAGAAAAGAGAGACAAGGAAGGAAGGGAAGCCTATCAGAGAGTGTCTTTAACCATATGATAGCTATGGGCAATTGAGGCTCAATTAATTACACTGTGGCTTATAGGTTGTAGTGTAAAATGTGCCCCCAAGTTTTCTTGCTCTAGGGATGAGAGAAATGGTATATTTTTACACCAACTCATGAAGTCTTTGAGTAAGGGCTGCTGTTAGTGGTTAACAGCAACTCCCCAGCACTTCTTACCTGTCTCACAGGCAGGCTAAACATGTTCTTGCAGCCAGAGTCATCAGGCAGAGAGTCTCAGGTGCTTAGAGTGAGATTTTATTGATTTTGTGGGAACAGTAATGGCAGTGGGATGGGCCTAGTCTGTGTGTGCTCCAGGTGGGAGTAATATTGAAGCAAAAATTCAAAGAATTAAAAGAGAAAAGTCTTCCAGAACACAGATACATGGATTATTTTTATATGGGACATTTACTTATTTCATTGTTACCAAAAGTTAAGCAGGACAGTCTTGATACAGATACAAATAAATTTATAGGGTTGTTGTAGGGTTGTCAATAATGCTCTGGTTTTCTCTTTGAAATAGACGTTCATATAGTATGTTGAGGATGTAAGAATTTAGAATGTACAAGATTTAAAGCTATCAGACTGTTTTTTAAAGTTGCTACATGGAAGAGAAAGAACTGACAAAGGAATAGAAGCAAAAGTAAATTTCTGTACAACTCGAACATAGTTACCACAGTTGTAAGTTTACTCTAGAAGCATAATATATCGGGCTGGTACAGGCCCTGATGCCAGTTATTCTATGTTGAACATTTTATGGGTGGGTGAAGGAAAGAGCACAGACACTAAGATGCTGATAATATAAAGAGAGAGGTCAAAGAAATGGATTATGTCATCAAAGGTTAGTAGAAAAAAAGATGAGAAGACTTCATGAAGCCTGAGAGAAAGAAAATAAAAGGTTCCAGTGCAACCATAGATCTGATATTTTGGGCAAACTCAAGTAAGAGAGCTCCAACTGTGTCACAAATGACAAAATTATGTTCCCTTGATTCTCATGAAAGGAATTTTGGCAGAAACCAATGTAAACAAATCAAAAACAAGAAACTGGAAACATATTCTTTAGGGAATGACTAAAAATCACTTATTGGTTCCAGATAGCATAGGGAAAAATATTACAAATCAAAATGAATAGTATATCTTACACACAATGATTGTAAATGCTAAAATCAGTTAAAGCTTAGTTTTCTTTAAATTTATATAGGGATATGTGTATGTGTGCATGTGTGCCATAGTTCAAATGTGTATCCCCTCCAAAATTCAGGTGTTGTAAATGTAATAGTATTAAAAGAAGAGACCTTTAATCAATGATCAGACTATAAAAGATGCTCCCTCCTTAATAAGATTAGGCCCCTATGAAAGAGGCCTCCCCCAGCATCTGGCCAGCAGGCTATGTTCCCCTTCTGCCTCTGCCACAGGAGGATTCAACTCCTAGAAGACCAGATACTGGTGCCTTGATGTTGGAATTACAGCTGCAGAACTGTGACAAATAAGTTTTTGTTCTTGTATCTGTATTACTTAGGTGGTGGCTGCCACCAAAGAGCAGAGGCCTAGCTAGAAGGAGACTATGGCTACAGAATAGGCAAAAACAACATGAAATTGGTAATTCAGCAAATCTTGGGAGGAAAGGCCAGAGAAGTTGTCTTAAGGAAGTCACCACAGATTATGTGAATATTATGTCAGAGCAGCAGTCAAGAATTAGGGGACTCAACAGTGAAAATTCAAGGCAAGTCAGTGTCTTAAGCCAGGGAGGCCACCATGTAGGCTGTGCGGTGGAGGGTGGAGGCAACCTGAAGAAAGCGTGGATAAAGGCCAGATGGACAGTATGAAAGTGGGACATGCCCTGTAGGTGGCATGTCAGAGTACTAGATAGATGGGTATCAAGGTGTTCCCAGAGACCCTAATGGTGAATCCCAGATATGATTTCAGCTTGGAGACTCTATATGCAGTTCTTGCTGGAGCAGGAGTTTGTCCAAGTCATGGAAGACTCATTGCCTGCTAGTGAGAGCAAGGCATTGCATTTACATGAAAGGATGTGGGAATGGAAAAAACTGCCAAAAGAACACATCTTTACAAGTGGGATGTGATGAGTGAATATGGATCTTTGTAAGCCTAATATGTACCAGTAGGAATTGAACTTCAAGTATTCTAGGTAAGAGGAGAGAATTTGGAAACAAAGAGGAGAAATATAGGCTGAGTTTGGGATGTTTCAGTAGGAAGCTCTGTATCCACAACAAAGGAAATATTAAATTCTGAGAATCTTTGAAAACAGCTTTTTAAGATCAATATCAGGCCCAAGAAAATAACCTCTGGCAGTATTGAAGAATAAACTGAGAATTGTAGAGAAGAGACTTTTAACACTGAAATACCCAGGAAAGGTACAGACTGGGATTAGAGATCAAGTTATAAATGAACAAGTAAGAAAAAGAAAAGTAGCCAGAGGTTTTAATAGGGAAAGATTCAATGAAATGAAGACTTGAAAGCTGAGAGTTTCTTAGCCTGAACTCCACGGATGCCCAAAGTGATTATGAAGGGAATTTATGTGGCCAATGAATTTGGATGGGAGATAATTACATCCTAACTTTCATTAATCTCAAATTGGAATTTAGCGTTTCCTTCAATAGTGAACATAGAGAATAAGCAATAGTAATCATAGAAGTTCCATGGCCTTTTATGAAACTAATTAATAGCTCTCAAATGAAAGATACAACTTAATTCTAGCCCAAGAATATGGGGAGGGGGTGGGGAAGGGGAGGGGAGAAGGGCGGCTGGGTGGTGGGAGGGTGACTGGAAAGATCACCTATATTTCTGTCTAACAAGGGTACAAGTGGACTTTTCTAGAACTAGAATATAAATGTTTTGACACAATGACTATGCAAATGACATGAAATTTATGTGAACCAGCTTGATGAAAGTATTTCAAAATGTATATGAAAATACTACACTGTACCCCATGTTTGCTTTAATGTATACAGCTATCATTTAATAAAAAAAAATAAAAATATTAAAAAAAAAGAAGTTCCATGGCCAATAGAAATCAGATATTTACTTATCACATTAGAGTTGTTGAAGATCTCAAAATGTCATTTATACTCACCCATATTTCAAAATTACATGTCTCTTCAACCACCACTAAATCTTTTTACTTAATACATTAATACATGAGTACCTATACGACTACCTTGTGAAGGTTTTTGAAAAATAATGATAATACTATTTAAATATATCTTGTTATCTTATATACATTATTTTATGCCATTAAAAACAATTATCTTGTGAAGGGATCCAGAGGCTTCACAGACTTCCTTTAATAGAGAGACCTGTCATAACAAAGCATTCTAAACTGGATGGTTTACAGAAAAGAAATTTATTGTCTCCAGTTCTGGAGGTTAGAAGTCTAAGATCAAAGTATTATCAGGCTCCTTCCAAGGGCTTTTAGGGAGAGTCTGTTCCACACCTCTCAGCTAGTGCATAGCAGTTACTGGGTCACTGGCAATCTTAGCATTCTTTAGCTCATAGATGCATCATGTTGATCTCTGTCTTCATGTTCACTTGACACTCTCTCACTCCAAATTTCCTTTTTTTTTTTTTTTAATATAAGAACACCAAAGACAGTGGATTATGTTCTAACCTAGTGATATAACTTTAACTTAATTATCTCTATAAAAACCTTATATCCAAATGAGTTCATATTCTGATATAATGGAGGAAAGGGTGTGATTCTAACATATCTTTTACCAGAAATACAATTCAGACGTATTGTAGGGGCCAATGGCACACAAAAAGGTAAGAGCCTTGCTCTAAAGCCAGGTGGGCCCAGAGCAGCCTGGTAATACTTCAGGCTTGGCCAGGCTGGTTAAACATGACACTATACTGTAAATAAAGCTCCCCTCGCTTGCAGAATTTGTTTGCTGGCATTTCCTCCTGCAGGCAAATGACTTGTATACTTTAAAATGGCTGACTTCCTAGTGAACCCTGAGGGAGAAGAGTGCTACCACCAGAGAAGAGAAAGGGTAAAGACTGTAAATTCCAGGGACCGCAGTCAGGAGGGGAAATCCCCTCTAATCTCCCCAGGTGGTGGCAGCTGAGTAAATTACCTAGCAAGCAGCTGTAATGCATTACATTGCAATTATCCCCCATGAGTTCTGAGGACTTGTAAGCAGCTAAAGATAAAAGGCAGCTCTGCTTCAGGACTTGAGCACTGTGAGAGGAAGAGCTGCTTCCTTTGCACTTTTATAGTGTTTGAGGAAATGAACCTCATGGGACAGGTCCGTTTCAGAAAGACTTAAAGTGCAAATAATCCCCTAGTTATGCAAAGGTCTTGTAACTGAATATACTGCCTACACAAATCAGAGGTGCCGAGGAATTGTATGGGAAAACTAATATAATGCATCTTATGGAATAAATATGACTCGCACTCCTAGAATGAAATCTGCCAGGAATTCCCACAGTAAATATTATGATTGCCTATTTATGTCTTGATAACAAAATATATAAATAACAAGTGCCAGGCATTACACTATCCTTTTTATAAAAAATAAATCTCATTTAATCTCCACAACAATCATAAAAGGTAGGTACTGATACAGGGTGGGTGGCACTCCAGCCATCACTGGCTGCTGGAGCTGAAGGGAGGACCTGCTGTCTGTGCCCTGGGGGTGCTGGTATAGCAGCAAGGTGTAGAGGAGCCAGCCAGCAGGTTGGAGGGTGGGGGTAGGGGGCCCCAGGAGGCTCCAGTGGCTGGAGAGGCTGGACAGCTGCTTGGGGGGACACCTCCAGGTTGCCGGTTTAGGGAGCATTATGGTGTCCCTGCTCCTTGCACTGTGGCTGAACAGGGAAGCCCCATTTCCCAGGCCTCGTTAATTTCATGTAAGATTCCTAGGCCTGGGACCAGAAGGGATTTTATCCATTCATTTCTTGGGACATATATATATATATA
>NW_003852555.1:3346639-3347925 GCF_000181295.1 Otolemur garnettii | reverse complement strand
ACTGCTTTATTAAAACAATTTACATAGTATCAACTTCAGTGTACAATTCAGTGGTCTGTATTATATTCAAAGAGTTGGGCAACAACCATCTAATTTTAGAATATTTTCAAGGGGTAATTCCATGCCCATTGGAGTCAGTCCCCTTTCCCCTCTTTCTCATTCCTCTTTCCCAGGTCCTGGCAACCATAAATCTGCTTTCTGTCTCTGCAGATTTGCCTATTCTGAATAGTTTATATAAGTGGAGTCATTCAATGTCTGTTCCGTTTATTGAATTAGAAGATATACACACATATGTATACACACATATGCAGAGTGGACATAAAGTTCATGTGCAATTTACTATGTTAAACTATTTTAAATTGTACACAAACTTTATGTCCACCCTGTATTTATTAGATAAATAGAGATATATATGTACGACACAAATACTTTGCCTTTGTTAGGTATTAGTTTCATAATTATTTTCTCTCAGGCTATAGCTGAACTTTTCATTGACATAACAGTTGAATGGCAAAGATTTTAAGTTTCACTAAAGTCAAATTTGACAATGTCTTTTTGCTTTCATTCTTGATTTTTGTGCCCTATTTAAATCTTTGCCAAAACTGAGGTCACTGAAACTTTCCCTATATTTTCTTCCACAAACTTTATAGTGTTTGCCCTTTCATTTAAGTCTATGGTTCATTTAAAATGACTTTTTAAAAAAATGGTGTGCTATAAGGGTCAAGGTTGTTTTCTTTTTTGGTTTTTCAAGATTCTACTTTCCCCATTGAATTATCTCTACAACTTTGTTAAAAGTCAGTGGACAAAATACATATGAGTGTATTTCTGAACTCTTTGTTCTTGCATGTCTGTCTTTATTATATATTCCAGAGTTTCTTGATTTGGAGTAGCTTTAAGTCTTAAAATTGGGTAGTGAAAAATCCTTTTTGTTCTTTAAAAGTTATTTTCAGTATTGTATGTCCTTTGAATTTAGAAATGAATTTTTAAATGAACTTGACAATTACTACAAAAAATTCTATGATTTTGCAATTATATCAAGTGTCTGAATAATTTAGGGAGATATACCATCTTGGATTCACCAACATAGTATCTCCATTTATGTAGTTTTGAATTATAATGACTCTCAGCAATGGTTTGTAGTTTTGATGTACAGATTTTGAACATCCTTTGTCAAATAAATATCTCATATTTTGGTGCTATTATAAATGGTATTGTTTTTTTCATTTGAATTTTCAAATGTTTGCTTCTGGTTTTCAGAAATACAATTAATTTTTCTTTCTTTATAT
>NW_003852555.1:3344694-3346129 GCF_000181295.1 Otolemur garnettii | reverse complement strand
GATACAGGATTTTGTCAAATCCTTCTGCAACTATTGAAATAATCACATGGTTTTTATTTTTAATCTGTTAAGATGGTGCATTGCATTGATTTTTTTTTCTCTTGTTAAACTAACATTATGTTCTGTGATAAAAATTTCATAATTAATGATATATTCTCTTATTTACATATTATTGAATTTTATATAATAAAAGTTTATTTAAAACTTTCATGTGTGTTCATGGAGATATTGATCTTTCTTTTTACAGTGCTTTTTCTGATCTAGGTATCAGGATAGTGTTGGCTTCATGGAATGAATTAGGAAGTGTTTTCTTCTTTATTTTCTAGAAGAGTTTGTGAGGAATTAGTGTTATTTCATTAGTAAATGTTTATAGTATTCATCATGAGACTCATCTGGTTTCTTTGTGAGAATGTTTTCAAGCTAAAAATTTAATTTCTTTAATAATATGAACATTTTGGGTTTATCTATTTTTTCTTGAATGAGCTTTGATAGTTTTTTTGAGAGGTATATCCAATTTATATAAATTATTAAATTTAGTGGCACAAATACTTCTAATATATTTATTTTTCATTGGAATATTTGTAGGATATTTATTGATAGCATACTCTGATTACAAATAATGGTAATATATTTCTCTCTTTGTCTCGCATTTTCCTGATTATTTTAGTTAGAAGCCTATTAATGTTATTCATCTTTTCAGAGAAGCAGTATGAGGGTCATTTATTTTCTCTAATTTTATTTGTTTTTACTTTAATATTTTCTACTCTCTTATTTTCCTTCTTTGTTCTTTTTACAGTTTCTTAAGGTGGAAGCTGTAGTCACTGAGTTGAGATTTTGCTTCTGTTTTGATACAGGTATTATTTTTATAAAAAATTCCCTCAAAGTACTTCTTTAGCTGTATCTTAAATTATGTGGAGTATGATTTCATTTGAATTTCCTTTCTGATATCTCGTTTAAAGGTGGGATATTTATAGAAGTGTAAGTACACTAGATCAATTTAAAATGGGATTTATAAAACAGAGAAATGTGAAGGATATAAGAGTTGGAAATATATGTATATCCCTCCCCCCATAGGAACAGTAAGGTCTTAGGGAAAAAATGAAGATAACTATTAATACTTTGTCTGACTCACTCTGTGGTCTCATAATCTCTTATCTCTGCATTTCTCTCTAACTACTTTTTATGCTTCTTTCTCTGTGGACTGATGTCTGCTCACAGTCATCAGGGTTGCCACAAAATTATGCCCTCAGTTCTTGGTCTTCAGGATCTTGGTCAGCTCTGTACACTGAAGTAGTACAGTATTGCAGGGAGAGGCATTTGACTGGGGCAACCTAGGCCAGGTGTCTACTTGATGCTACTGTGGCCAAGACAGGAGAGGAGTTGTTACTACAGGAATAGACACCCAAGGGCATGCACGGGAAAGGGAAGACAGATG
>NW_003852555.1:3322663-3343677 GCF_000181295.1 Otolemur garnettii | reverse complement strand
GCTTGCTATTTCTGCCTCTTTGTGATCACTCTTTCCAGCTGCTTGTTCTCTAACAAAGTCCTACAAAGAGGTGATGGTGACTATCTGTGGTGTGCAATTCAAGCAGTTTTTTGAGGAGAAAGAATTTCCCTGGAATGGACTCTCTCTCTTCCTGACCTCTTGACCTCACATTCATTAAAGCTGAGTTCCTGGCTCAAGTCAAGGGAAGATTTTAGTTATTATCCTTGGCAAGGGAACTCTGCGTTGTGGCTTTGATTTGAACTTCATCTCTTCAGAGTACAGGGGTCACATGTGATTTGTTATGCTTCCTGGCAAATGTTTCAGAATAAATGAATTTGACGAAATTCTCCTGAAGTATTTGTTTTGTAGTGTTTCTCTACCACACAATAAATTGTAATTTATGAGGTGTAATTGAAGAAAATTCTGGAGGAAGTTGTGTATAAGATTAGGGGGATTATTAAATCAACTTTATTATGTTTTTTAAACTTAAAAATGGTTTACAGCGATAATAAATTGCTGGAGAGTGCTATCAACCCATAAATTTTAATAATTTAATAAACATTCTGCAGTTAACTTGGGCTCGTGGCCAAATCCCGGAGCTGGTTTTGTGTTGCCTATAGTAGTATGCCTTTCAGTTTACCTGGCTGATAAAGGAAGGAGTTGTTCTCATGCATGACACAAAGGGATCGGTCATTAATTTTAATGAACTAAAACTGGGAACTCAAGTTGGAAGTCAGAAGGGTGTATTAGGCTTCTCTGCTCCTCCCCCCTCTGTTGTCCAGTCATTGTTTTGAAATAGTATCTTCAAAGAAAGAGGCTAATTTCATTTCCTCTAGCCCTTTCACCTTGAAAACTAGTTATAAAAGTAATGACTGACTGGACTCCTATTTGCGAGCTGTTAACTGCATTGTTAAAATATTGTTGAAGGCACAAGCTTAAAAACCTCATAATAATTTGTATATACAGTGGAGGGTTCACAATATATACTGACTAGCTAAATTAAATCAAATTGCTGTCAATTTCATTAAGCAGATAAAATGTGTGATTTCTTGGTATCTCTTTTCTGGTGAAAGCTGGTGGTTAAATTCTAAACAACTTGCTGAAAAGAGCCTGGTCTGTGTACGGTCTGTGTTGGCTTCCAATGTTGGCTTCCAATGTGTGCTTTGATGTAATGCAATGTGTTAATTAAGTGACCATCATATCAAATATTATTCACATGTTCATCTAGACACCTCTGTGTCTAGATTTGGACTAAATTAATTTTGTGTATTTAATAAAATATTATTTTCCTCCTTTTTCTTTTCTTCTACTGAAAGGAATTAAATGTCTCAAAAAATTGAAGTGACTGCTTTAATTTAACTTTGGGTCCAATTCTTCATCCTCTCCATTATATGATAATCACAAAGTCACCAGATACTAAAGGATACTTACCTAAGATTTAAACTATTAACTTTAGACAGTGCACATTCTGTGTTTTAAAAACCAATTTTAGGATGATGATAAAAATAAACCTGGTGAATTTTAATAATACAGGAGATTTTTCCTCTGATTATTTAATTTTCACTTTCTCATCTTACTGATGTGGCTGAAAAAAATACCATGCTTGATGATTTTATATCACCGAAAGAATATCACTTAATAACTAGATGTGTATATGTATTTATTCATCCACACAAGACAGGCACATGCTAATATATGCACTTGTCATGCCTACATTTTCACTTAATGAAGAGCTTAATAAAAATCAGCATTCATAGCCCCTTCCTAGTCAGATAAATTAGTTAATGCACAATAAGCAGCTCTTATGTATAATGCAAAAGATTAGTCTTATCATTTGCATAATGTGCTACAAACGGCCCACTGTTTCCAGCAGTAGAAGCTCTCCCATTAAATGTGAGTTGAAAGCTGAATGACGTCAATGAAGTAATTATGCTTCATTTGGCATATCTCATTCATTCTTTGAAGTTCAAGACCCCATCTGAGCTCTGTTGACAGTGCTGCTGAAAGGCATTGGTAATGGTTCAAAAGCAAAGTGGTGGAACTTTGGGAAGCAGCATGCCACACTCACGCCTCCATTATAGGAGTTGTTCCCCCAGGAGAAATGCATTTTATACTCAGGCCCATGTGCACATTTGTGTATAAATATGTGCATCTAGAAACGTGTCAGTTTATACTGAATCTGAAACAAAAAATGCAGGCCCACCAAGTATTTATATCATTGACTTTCAGATTTACCAGAATTCTCCATGGAAACAAAAGATTAACAATGAAGGCATCTGTCTTCCTCCTGGACACACGTACAGAAACTCTCCCTCTGCCAATAGGACATATAGAATACACTGTCAAAATGTTGTTCCTGGCCTTACCTTGTCTCACAGAACATTTTCTGTGACTTGGAGAAATTAAAAGATATTCTTTGAAAATAATCTAATTTTTAATAATCTAATAAAGCCCTCCCCCCACAGGCTTTACTGATGTGAAACACAAAGAAGTTATATAATTTTTTCCAAGATCTCATTCCGTCATGTCTTGGAGACAAGTCTGTTGAGTCTTATTCCTTGACTAGGGTTTGTTTTTCTGTGTTATATTTAAGTGTTTCTGAAAACCTCTTTTCACATGTTTGCTGTCTCAAGGATGGGAGGCAGGTCATTTGATATATGTCATGTTCAGCTGATAAACAATTTTATAAAGCTTCGCATTAAAAACTTAAAAACGTTGGTTATGGAATTGCCTCTGAAAAATGATGCATTGCATAATTAGAATCTTGCTCTAACTCATTGTTCAAAAGGAGACGATAGCCTATTTTTTCCAGTATCCCCGACAATAACAGCATTTGGACAAAAATGGCAAAATTACAATTTCTTCTGAAAATGATATTTTACTGAAATTCTTGCTTTCCAATTACTTCTTTCTTGAAGTTAGAAAAATGTTTTCCAGAAAATGTATCTGTTTTAGACACATTTTAAAAATGTCAATTATATTTCAAAGTAATAATTCTAACAAAGATAATCAGAGGACTTACTAATACTTGGACAATCTCATCATTTAACTCCACTCATCTTTGTGCTTATATGACTGTTTGTATGCAATAGTCATGCCTTCGTAACATGGAATATGAAGCTTACTATTAAAAGTAGGCTGAAATACTACTGTAAGATCTGATTTATTGCTCCTGTTTGGAAAGTGATGTGAAAGAGCTAAAACCAAGAGACATTGTTCAAATATGTATGAATATATTTATATCCAGAATTCTGCATAAAAGTAGAAATGGTGATATTTTAGCCAAAGAAGGCAATCAGAGGGAGAGTAAAAAAAGGAAGCCTTAAGGGATTCATATATGATAATTATAATAAGGAAATGAAGAAACACCTAACAGAAACCCATTTAAGTTTGATAATTTTATAAATCAGATCACCCATCCTCTACCTTTAGCTAAAGAACAATAAAAGAGTAAATAAATTACCCAAGAATATTTATAAAAAGATAATTTTTAGCTCTAAATTGCTACGGAATCAAAACTGGAACATGAAATATCACTTCCTACATAACGTCAATATTATTAAATAAAAAATGAGATAGCAATTAAACAGAAATATGTCTCCAAATGACCAATTTAAAAACATTATTTGAAGGACAGCACCTGTGCCTCAAAGGAGTAGGGCGCTGGCCCCATATGCCGGAGGTGGCGGGTTCAAACCCAGCCCTGACCAAAAACTGCAAAAACAAACAAACAAACAAACAAAACCATTGTTTGCCTGACTACACTGCTATAGCTGATGAAGACTTTGGGTATTTATCATCTTCTAATTGTGCGAGCGTGTGCACATGTATTTGCATGACTACATACAAAATAATGGCATGATAAATCTTTAGGATCTTTTTGTGGCTGTTTTCCATGAATTTCTTCTCTTCAATAGCTTCAGGTGAGATGGATTGTGAATATCTATATGGAAGAAAGTAATTATAGCAATAGCAAGTGCTGCAGAGGCCCTACTCACTGAGCTCCTGCTAAGCTCAGTGCCCCGAACTCTCTATAGAAGGTGTGCGTGTTCAAATCCCCACCCACTAAATGCTGAGGAAATACAACTGGAACAGCTCAGTTTGAATAAACATTTACCAAATTTAAATGGTATGAAGGAATTAGTACATATACCTTGAATAAAATTGTTTCCAAAGTTTGATACATGTTCATAATTTAGATTTATTTCAACTAATAGTGTACTTTCATAGCACCTCCTTATTGGCAATAGAGGGTTTTTATTAAGTACTAGTAAATGGTCTTTGTGACTACTTCTATAAGACAGTCAGTGTTAGATCTTAATTAGTAGTATTATTTCTAGTTTGACTAAAATAGCTAAAGGCTCCTCCTGGGATCTATTCTGGAATATGATTTTGTTTAATCTTATTATTAATGATAATAAATTTTTACTTTGTTAGAGTATCATCTGTATGCCCATGATTCCATTATTTAAACAAATAATTATTCCACATTACAATTCCTTTTAGAACATGACAATAACAAATCATAGTTACGGCTTACTCAAAGTAAATTAGGTCTAAAACACTAATAAAATTAATTGCAAGATGTTTGATTGGAAACCAAAGCCATTTAAAACAGGAGCTCTCCCTCATGGTCTTTGATAATGCAATACTCTCTGGAATAAGGCTACCAGCATCAAATATCTAAGCGCTTGTTAGCAAACAAAGGGTAATTGAAACTTGGTTGCTAGGAGACATTATTTCTCATTGTTGACAATCCTGATTTCTTTGATTACTGGCACTATTGTTGCTCGTTACACAAACTGAATGTTTTTATATAACATTGAAAAAACATATTTTGGAGTCCAATTGTTGTGTGAACACTACCATGTGCTACCAAAGAAATGTTTATTCACAGATTCGGCAGGTTAAAGCTATCTCTGGTAAGCATTTGTTCAGAGGCTTAATACATACTTTTAGATTTCTTGTAAAATGTAAATTTTACTAGAAAGTAAATTCTATGATTTTACAGAATGGAGATTTTGTATAATCCATGAAATAAAGATTTTTTTCTACCAACAGAAAAAAAATCTATATAAATTCGACTCTTTCATTGTAATGATTTCTTTATATATTCAAGATTATTTTATTTGCATGAAGGAAAATAAATTTAAAAGGTAAGAAAATGTTCATTTTGATCAAGATAGGTATTTAAACAACCTAAACAAGAGCCAGACGTTTTAGAATGATAGTAGCAAAATGAGCATTTTGGTGTCTATTTTTTTCTGGTAAAATTTTTTGAGCATCTTTATTTACAGGGCAAAAGTTATCACTTTTGGCAAAACTTCAAACAGGTAGACAGCTATACAAAAAAAGTAAAAAAAAAAAAAAAAACAATCTAAGCTATCTTTAACTCCAAATAAAACTTTAATGATTTTTAAGCTGTCTAACCGCAGGTGTTCTTACCACCGTTTAACACTGGCTGTTTCCTGTGAAAACCACACTTTTATACTATTAAATCATATATTCTGTGCTGCTCTTCCCATTTCTGCTTTACGGAGAAGAGAACCACAGACCAGAACCCCATAAGTGTTCACTCCCTTTACGCTTAATTGTTTTTTTCTCTATTCATCCTCATTTTCTTCCCTCCTATGTGGAATAAAAGGTTTGCTTCCACTCCGCGACGCCCTCTTCTGGTTTTCTTTTCTTCCTTTGGAAACCCTGGGTCTCAATACCCTCTCTTTCTCTTCACTCAACCTATTTTTTTTCTTTGCCTAATAGATAATCAGACTAAGCTTATGGTCCTTCCTTTGTATTTCTTTGTTTTTCTTGCTGGACTTCTTAGATTGTTTCATTTTCTCACAATGTGAAATTCAATTTAGATAATCCAGCTGTAACTCATCTCTGCATGTTTTCTCTAATGTCGCAAGTCAAGGATTTTTCTTAATTCTCATTCTTTCAACTTCATATCCTTTATTCTTTCTGGTTGTTGTTTTCAGACTATTAGGGGAGTTACCCGTGTTTTGTTTACAAACTTTGTTTTTGTACAGATTGAGTTGAAATTATAGGTGCACACTCTGGGTGAAGGGTAAATATCCTTTTTATTTTATCAACTCAACTCCTTTCAAATCACTACTCTAGGAAATCTTCCCAGCTTTTGAGTGACTCTTACATGCCTTCTTCTTAAGCTGCTCTTTCTGTTCTGGTGTCCTAAAGTCACCATTTCCCAATTTTGTCTTTTCTCTTGCTACATTGTTTCCATGAAACATCTCATTCCATTCAACAAATTCATCTTTCATCCCTGTACAAATCTCCAGGGAAAACTATATAGAAAATCCCGACTTTCGCCAAATTTTAAGTACATACTTTCATGGGAATGCCTTGGTGGCAACTTAAACTTATCAATTCCAAAGTTCCTACTGTTGCCCTCTATGGAAATTCCTGTTATTTCAACTTATATTAAGGTACTATCATTATGTAGCCATTTTTGTTCTTATTTCCCTCACAAAAACAATTGCTTGATCCTTTCTGTTTTTTTTTTTCTTTTTTCTTGTTTCTTGGCCATCTCAGTTCAGCTTTTCATTGGTTTTCCCATAGACCACTGAACCTGCCTCATCTCTCTAAGTCATCTGATGTGTTTATAAGTTCAGATTTCAAACAAAACTCTAATCATACTACTTATGTGATCAAAATTATTAGTGTTTTCCTCAGAGGCAACTCAATGGTCCCTTCTAACTCTAATCGTCTTTCTTTACTTGAACTACTGTGGCATTTGTACCTCTCTGAGGACACCACAGTATTGCAGTATAGCATAACCTTGTAAAAATCAGGTTTTCCTGCTAAGAATATAAATTATTTGGAAGCAAGGTTAGTATTTGATGTGTTGTATCTTCTACCATATCTTGGTCACATTTACTATACATAATAAAGTTTTGCTCAGAAATGTAAATTAAGATCATTTTTCAGTGTAAATACAGTAGGTGATCAGACACTGTGTAGTCTTAAACAATGTGATGTTTCAACATATTTTCCCTCTCTCTTTTTTTACTTTTGAGACAAAGGCGATTTTATGCTGGTGAACACAAGGAATATTTTGAGAGATTCTAAGTCTCTATGACCAAAATTGCTCTTGACTTAACATTAGCATATAGTAACTACATGACTCTGCACAGCACAAAGGAAGGGAGGGGAAAGCATACTGTTCTTAGATGATGCTAAAGTTAGTATAATAGTGCCAGAAAAAGTAAACCATATGAAGTTAATGATGCATATTGGAAACCAGAACAGCCATTTACTAGATAAAACATGGAGATGTAGGCAATACCCCTATAGGGTAGACATAGAAAAAAGTAGTACACAAACCTTCCACAATAAATCAGGAAAAGATGAATAAAAGAACTAATAGGAAAAATATTTTTAACATATAGCAAAATGATTGACTCAAATGTAAGTATATAAATTCCATTCAATGTACGTGAGTCTAAACATTCCAATTAAAGGGCAGAAATAATCTGTGTATTAAAAGAATACCCAATTATACAAGATCCAGAAGTTCATCACAGAAATATAATCATTTTATTTATTTTTAATGTTCATAACAACTTTGGAGTTTGGGGTTTTATTTTATTTTTAATTGAATAATAATTATATATTTTTATAGGGTATGGTATGATGCTTCAATATTTGTAGATATTACAAAATGATCAAATCAGGCTAATTAGATTATCTGTCACCTCAACATATTATTTCTTAACAATGAGAATCTTTAAAATCCTCTTTTAGCTGTTTTCAAAAAATATAATACATTTCAAGTATTATATGAACTGGAATCACTGGGCTGTGCAAAAGAACACCAGAATTCTTCCTCCCATCTACCCGTAACTGTACACATTGACCAGCATCTTCCCTTTCCCTGTCTAACCGCTAACGGCAGCCTCCAGGAATCATCTTTCTTCTCTCTACTTCGGAGTTCAACTTCAGTAGATTCCACATATGAGCGAGGTCATCATGTGCTATTTCTCTTTTTGTGCCTAGCTTATCGTGCTTAACATAATGTCCTTCTGTTTCGTCCATGTTGATGCAAATGATTAAATTTTCTTCACTATTTGTAAAGACTGAATAGTATTCCATTGTGTGGAGTGGAAAATCCATTTTAAAAACTCTATTCATCTATTGATGAACACTCTGTTGCTTCCTTATCTCGGCTATTATGAATAATGGTCCAGTGAACATGGGATTGCAGATATCTCTTCAACATACTTATTTCAATTTCTTTAGGTATATATACAGAGGTGGGATGGCTGGATCATAGAGTAATTCTATTGTTCATGTTTTGAGAAAACTCCATAATGTTTTCCAAAATGGTTGCACTAAGGTTCGATGGGACCAGCAGCATATAAGGATTTCCTTTCTCTGAACCCTCACCAACATTTGTAATCTTTCATCTTCTGAAGTCACAGTAAGTATCTTTTCTGAACACAATGGTATGAAACTAGAAATCAATAACAGGAGGAATCATAGAAAATTAACAAATGCATGGTAATCAAACAATATGCTCCTGAACAACTACTGGGTCAAAGAAACAATTTAAGGGGAAATTTTTAAACGTCTTGAGACAAATGAAAATGGAAATACAACATACCAAACTTTCCAGATACAACAAAAGCAGTTTTAAGAGATACTAACTATCTAACAAGTGTTGAGTTGATATTTTAATGTAATTTTAATTTGCATTTCCCTGAGAATTTGAAAAATTGAGAGTTTTTAGTGTATCTGTTGACATTGTCTCTTTTGATAAATGTCTATTCAAGTTTTTGCCCATTTTGGTAGGGTTATTTGTTTTCTTGTTATTGAGTAGTTCAATTAATTATATATTTGACTATTAGTTCTTTCCTTAATATAGCCATTCTCGACCTGCGGGTCATGACCCAGGAACTGTATTAAAGGGCTGCGGCATTAGGAAGTTTGAGAACCACTGCCCTAAAATATAATTTGTAAACGTTTTCTCCCAATTTATTGGTAATCTTTTTACACCATTAATTGCTTCCTTGGCTATGCAGAAGCTTTTTAGTTTGATGCAATCCCCTTAAGTCTATTTTTGCTTACATAGTCTGTGCTTTTGTGATCATATCCAACAAATCACTACCCAGACTAATCTAATGCCATGGAGATTTTCCTCTATATTTTTTTAGTACTTTTACAGTTTTGGGTCTTATGCCTAAATCCTTTCCACTATGAATTGATATTTGTTTAAGGGTTCATTTTCATTCTTCTGTATGTGGATATTCAGTTTTCTAATACTACTTGAAAAAATTGTCCTTTCCCCATTGTGTATTCTTGGCATCCTTTGACAAAAATCAATCGACCATAGATGTGTGTTTATTTCTGAGCCTCTATTTCATTGGTTGGTGTGTGTGTACGTGTGTGTGTGTGTGTGTGTGTGTGTGTGTATTCCCAGTACCAGGATGTTTTAATTACCACAGTTTTGTAAAGTACTTTGAAATCTGGTATGGTGACACTTCCAGCTTTGCTTTTTTGCTCAATATTGCTTTGACTATCTGGGATCTTTTATGGTTCCACAAAAATTTTAGCATTTTTTCTATTTCTATGAAAAATAACATTAAAATTTTGATAACAATTGCATTGAATCAGTAGACCCCTTTGGGTAGTATGAAAATTTCAACTTGAAGAATTCCCTGTAGTATTTTTTGTAAGGCAGATCTACTAGTGATAAATTCTCTCAGCTCTTCTCTTCCTGAGAAAGTATTTATCATTCTTCTGTTATTGAAAGAGTTGCTTTGTATAGTATTCTTTTTTTGGCAATGTTTTCTTTCATAATAGTGAATAGATGATTCCACTCCCTTCTGGCCTGCAAAGCTTCTGCAGAAAAAGTTGCTGATAAGTTAATGGGGATTCCCTTGTATGTAACCATTTGCTTTTCTCTTATTACTTTCAAAACTCTGTCTTTAACCTTTGACAACTTTGTTTAGCTGTATCTTGATGTTAGTCTCTTGGAATTCATTTTATTTTGTATCCTTTCAGCTTCCTAGCTTTGTATTTCTATTTCTCCAAGCTTGGGAAATTTTCTTCCATTGTTACTTTGCACATATTTTCTGTTTATTTTTTCTCCCTTCCTCTGCAACACTGGTAATGTGTACATTGTTACACTTAAAGTGTTCCATAAGTCTCTTAAACTATTCTCACTTCTTTTCATTGATTCTCTCTCTCTCGCCCCACCTCCTCTTTTTTAATTTTTGGCTCTTTAGATCATATGATTTCTAGCAACCGTCCTTTAATTTAGTCATTCTTCTGCTTGATCTAGTCTGCTGTTGAATCCTTCCATTGAATTTTGAATCCAATTATAGTAGTTTTCAGCTCTGAAATTTATTATACTTTTTAAATACTTTTCATCTCTTTGTTGAAAAATTCATGCTGACCTTGGAGAACATCTTCATGAACATTATTTTGAATTTCCTGCCTGGTAAATCACATACCTCCATTTTATCACATTCGTTTCTGGAGATTTATCTTATTCTTTGATTTGGAGTATATTCACTCATTTCTTGTTTTCCTGGCTTTTATTTTATGTTGGGCTCTGTGTCCAACTATTTCTGCAGGTCTTGTCAAACTGACTGCATGTTGTAAAAAGACCTTATCAGTCTAAGAGCCTTTCAAATCGTTGTGTTTGTCTCTGTCTGCTGTCTCTGTCTTTTGTGGCCCCTTGAAGTTTAGGATGTGCCTTATCAAGACCTGTAAGATAGGAGCCAGGCTGTCTAGATGCACCTGAAACAGTTGGGTGCTGGATTTCTTCTAGTTTCCTTTATTTTCATAGTGAAGCTGAGAACAAGCATTTACTTACCTCTCATTCTGCCCTAAATCAGGAAAAATCTGTGGCAAATACCTGTGCTCAGGTTCAGGTGGTCCCCTCGAATGCTGAGGAGCTAGATGTTGAAAATGAACCTGTTCTGTGTTCCCGTATTTGTTTACTGTAGAATCAATTAGGAATGTAAAGCCCCATTTACCCCAGAGCTAGGTCATTGAGGAGACTGTTCCTTGGGTGTGGCTTAGAAGTTGTAGCACTTAGTGCATAGCCATAACTTATTTCCAGGAAGAATAAGTAGATCCGGATTTATCACTAGGGTAAGGGGCTGGAAAGGCTCATGAAATCTCACACTCTGGCTTAGGCTGGCAGAAGCTTATTGTTTATTTTCACTGTTAGGTCTCTAATGCACGTTTGTTAGTAGCCAGGCCATTAAGTAGCCAAGTGAAGTGTGTGCCATAAGCCCTTTCTGTAATGAAAATGGAAAATGCATGTTCCTTCCCCTTTTCTGCACTGTTGCAAGTAGATGTAGCACTTGAAAGGGTTTGCACACATATCTAAAATGACTTCTTTGTTTTGTGCTCTAGAGAGACTTGCATATATGTAGTCCCTTCTCTCAGAGCTCAGGAGTTTAGGATGGAGTCTTTGTTGGTAGCTATAAAAGTTAGGGCACTCCATACATGGCATAAATTCCTTCCAGGAAGAAACAAGGAGATGTGTTTTTAAATCATCTTTTCTGTACTGATCCAGGGAGATGAATCCCCTGAAAGTGCTTACCTGCACATATAAAACTGCTACTTTTTTCTTTGATCTAAAGAGACTCATATATACTTAGTCCTATTTGAGAACTAGGAAGTTTTGAAAGCAATCTCAGGTAGAAGACATAAAAGTTGGGGTGCTCAATGTGCAGACAAACTTCTTCCAGAAGAGATTAATAAACCTGGAGTTATCACTGAAGAGAGTCAGGGAGAAGGCTTAGCAAGTACCAATCTGTTTCTCAAGCTCTCTGTGAGCTAATACTTGTTTGCACCTTCAACTTCCTAACATTATTTAGAAGCTAAGCCACAAAGTAGCCCCTGTGAGTGTGTCATATACCCCTTCTGGGAGAAATGGGGCTGTACTTTTAAAGTCATTTCTTTGGAGTTCTCTCAGAATAGAAAGCCCTAGAAGTGCTTTTGTGACAATGTCAAACTTCCACCTTTTCCATTTGGTCTAGAGAGAGACACATATGCCAGTCCCTTGTGCCCCCAGAGTGAGGAGGGTTAGGATGCAGTCCCATGGGTGGGAGGTCTAACTTCTGAGATGCTTGAAGTGTGGGCAAATTCCTTTCAAACCTGAAGTTATAGCTGGAATGAGCTGGAAGAGAAGGCTGGAGAGGTCCTGATCTGCTTCTAAGGCTGCCAGGAGGGTAACAGTCATCTGCCTCTTTCACTCCCCAATTCAAGGTAGTTAGAAGGCAGGCCACCAAGTAGCCACTGGAAAAGTGTGTCATAAACCCCTTCCAGGGGTACATGATGGGCTGTATTATTTTAAGCATTGCACTGCTTCCAGGGGATGAAGCCCCTGGAAGTATTAATATTAGACATACTTGTATGTATTCATAAAACCACTGCTTTTTTCCTGTTGTCTAGAAAGAGTCATATGTGTATAGTCCCATCCACTTCTAGTGATATTGGAGTTTCAGGTTCTTGGTCTCAGTGATTCAAAGAATGAATCCACGGACCACAGATCAGTGGTAAGACAGGATTTATTCACAGAACAAAGAATACAAAAACCAAAGCTCCTGGCAAAGAGAACCCAGGTGGGGGAACAAGCTCTCTTGCTCCCTTTCCAAAGTCTGTCTCTGGGCTCTCTGCTCAGGGGTATATATAGCGGCAGGGGGGTTGTTTTGCCAGAACTCAATGCTTACTTTTAGGGTATAGATCTTCTAAAGTTACAGCCAACCTTCCATTTAGCAACAGGGGGCCAGAGCTCTCAGGCCTTGGAAACTCACATGAAATTGATCAGCCCTAGAAAAGGTGGGTTTCCCCATCAGCCAGAAGGGCCCGGAGGGAAGGAGACACCAAGGTGCCAGTGTTTCCCCCTTCAGCTACTGGAGCCTCCCAGGGCCCCCTTGCCCACCCTCCAGCCTGTTGGTTCCATTGGCTGCCTCAGCACTACCACCACCAAGGCTAAGGCGGCAGGTCTTGGCACCCTCTGTCCTGTATCAGTAGAACTGATAACTTAAGAACTAATCCACAGGCTTGGTGCCTGTGGCTCAAGTGGCTAAGGCACCAGCCACGTACACCCAAGATGGCAGGTTCAAATCCAGCCCAGGCCCGCCAAACAACAATGACAGCTGCAACCAATATTGTGGCAGGTACCTGTGGTCCCAGCTACTTGGGAGGCTGAGGCAGGAGACTCTCTTGACCCCAGGAGTTGGAGGTTGCTGTGAGCTTTGATGCCACAGCACTCTACCCAGGGGGACAGCTTGAGGCTCCTGTCTAAAAAAAAAAAAAAAAGAACTAATCCACAGAGAAGAGTTACAGCAGTATATGCCAGGTTCAAATCCTCTTATTTACATGGCGAAGCTTGGTGTTAGGGTTTTTTCTTTTTTTTTTTTTTTTACTTTATGGTACAAAACCTGGGGCAGAATCTGTGCCAGACTGTGCCTCAGCTTTTCCTATCTAATGTGGATGTTTTCTCAGTTGCATGGTGGGTAGGAGTCTCTTAACTGGTTTTTGACTTTCTCTCAGAGGGAATTGATCCATGACCGGACGTTTATTTGGCACATCCATATTTGGAAGGATCATGAGGAGCTTCCTATTCTGCCATGTTGCCTATGTCACTAGCTGGTATAATACAGCTGCCAAAGTAATTAAAATAAGGAAGGATGGTCTTTTCAATGAATTATACTAAGTAACTTGATTTTCATATGAAAATAAAAAGGAACTCAAAATGAATAATAGTCCTAATTTCAAAAGCCAATCTTAACAAAACTTTTAGCGGAAATATAGAATCAAAATTTCCTAGCCATGGAGAAGACAAAGATTTGTTAGAACAAACATAAACGGAACAAATCATTTAAAAAAATAGATAAATTGGATATCATCAAAATTCAAAACTTCTGTTTATCAGAGGAAGCCATTAATGAAATATATAAATATATATAAGGTATAGAATGAGAGCATATGTTCTCAAAATGTATTTAATAAATAACTTGTATCCAGACTATACTTTTAACTATTATAATAGATCATAAGAAGATAAACGAGAAATTTTAAAATGCACAAAGGATTTGAGGATATAAATTCACAAAAGAGGATGTAAGAATGGCTAATAAGTACACAAATAGATGTTCAACATTGATTGTCATCATAGCAATGGCAATTAGAACCATCGTGAGACGCTACTATAAAGTCACTAGAATGCCTAAAACTTAAAAAACTGACAACAATAAATGTTGGCCATGCATAGTAACTAGAACAGTCATACACTGCTGGTGGTACAAGCACTTTGGAAAACAGCAAGTATTTAAAAAGAAAAAAAACAATGACACAAGACCCAACATTTCCAATCCTAGGAATTCACCCCTGAAAAATATTCACAGTGACTTTATTCATAATATCAAATAGCGGGAGACAAAATAACTATTCATCAAAAAGTAAGTGGATAAATGTAATGGGCAATGTCCACTGAATAGAATACTACTCTGAGATTAAAAAAAACAAGGAAGAACAACATGGATGAAACTCAAGAGCATTACACTGGATGAAAAAAGCCAGAAATGAAAGAAGATACATGTTTTCATTCAAATGAAATTCTAGAAAAGGGAAAATAAACTATAGTGACAAAAAACACATCAGTGGTTGCCTGGGCCTGGCAGCTTACATTAGTCTTTGCTCTTGATATTGTACATTCTGTATAGGTTTGGACATGCATAATGACATGTATCCATCATTATAATACTGTTTGGTCTGGTGGAGAGTAAACAGGTGGTGAGGAAGTGGCTAAGGGCAGAAAGCAGGAACTGAATTGCAGCTAGGAACCAAATTTCGAATGGAAATGGTTTCCTGGTGGGAACATACACAGTAACGAGTTCCTGGTGACCTATAACCCACCTAGAGCTCACTACCATCAGATTAGCATAGCATGGGTGGAGTTTCCTGAAGAATTCTGTGAAAGGTGCGTGAATAGAAGGAGGAATTGTTATACTGTATAGTCAGCTTGTTGTATAGCCTGTCATGTGACGTCTTCTATAACACCTACCTGTCAGTCATCCCAAGGAACAGGAAATAATAACCCATCCTTCCAGGAGAAAGGTGGGACAAACTAGTGAGCGTGTGAAAGGCAGAGTGTGCTCAGACTTCGGGTCTCCCTCACTCCTGGAGACTGAACCATGCCTCCCTCTCCGAAATGTATTTTTACTTTCTTTTCACTTTGTGCAACTTCCTTCTTAACTTTCATTCTTTCTTTTCTGTGATAAACTGTTTGCATAAGATGGCTTTGTCTTTGTCATCACCCTGTCATAGGCTCAACTCAGTCCATCCCAGTCCTCTGTACCAGGACTCATTCTTGACACTGGGAATTGGGAGGCCAGGGAACATCCAGACAGACCTAACAGTATCTTACTGCGAGTTTCATGGCCCTAAAAATCTACTGTGCTCTTCACATTCATTCCTTCCACTCCTCTAACCCCTTGCAATGGCTGGTCTTTTTACTGTCTCCATAATTTAGCCTCCTTTGGAATTTGATATGGTTGAGATCATACTGTATATAGGCTTTTCATGTTGACTTCTCTCACTTTGTAATATAATTTGAGTTTCCTCCATGTCTTATCATGGACAGATAGCTCCTTCCTTTCGAGTGCTGAAAAATATCCCATTGTCTGGATATACCACAGTTTATTCATTTACCTACCAAATGATATCTTGGTTCCTTCTAAGGTTTTGTAACTATGAATAAAGCGGCTATAAATATCCATATGTTTTTTTTGTGTGTGTGGATGTAATTTTCAGCTCATTTCGGTAAATACTAAGGACTACACTTGCTGGGTCATATGATTAAAAGTATATTTAGTTTAATTAGAAGATGTCAAACTGTCTTCTGAAGTGATGGCACTATTTTGCATTCCCACCAGGAATAAACGAGCATTCCTGTTGTGCCAAGATTTGGTGTTGTCAGGGTTATAAATGTTGGCAATCCTAATAGGTTTGTAATGGTTTCTGATTTAATTTGCGTTTCCCTGGTGATATATAATGTGCCACATCTTTTCATATGTTTATTTGCCATTTTTACATCTTCCTGGGTGAAGTGTTGGTTAAGCTCTTTGGCCCATCATTCGATCGGCTTGTTTTCTTACAGAGTTTTAAGTGTTCTTTGCATATTTTAGATACCAGTCCTTTATCAGATATATCTTCTCCAAATATTTTCTCACCTCCTGTGGCTTGCCTTTTTGTTACCTTGACAGTATCTTTCATGGGGCCAACATTTTGAATTTTATTTTGCTTATTTTATTTTTGGTGGTATGACCTAAGGGGTACATGTGCAGTTCTGTTACATGGATATATTGCATAATGGTAAACTCTGGGCTTTTATTGTAACAATCACGTGAATAATGTACATTATAACCATCAAATAATTTCTCATCCTTCATCCACCTTCCACCCTAACACCCTCTCATTAAAAATATATTTGTTCTGAGAGAGAATCTCATTGTGTCATACAGGCTGGAGTTCAGTGGCCTGATCCTAGATCACTACAACCTCAAACTCCTAGATTCAAGTGTTCCTCCTGTCTCAGCCTCCTGAGTAGCTTGGACTACAGGAGGAGCCCCTGTATGCATGGGCCACCACACCTGGCTGTATTTCTTTTTCTTTTTACATGTAGGTTTTATATTGCCCTCTCTGGCCTCAAACTCCTGTCCTCAGGAGATCCTCCCACCTTAGCCTCCCAAAGTGTTGAGATGACAGGAGTGAGCCACCATGCCAGGCCTCCTCTCATTAAATTTTTAATTTGTAATTCCGCTTCTCAAGTTTTTCTTTCATGGTTCTTGCCTTTGGTGTTGTATCCAAAAAATTATTGTCAAACACAAGGTCATTTGTGTTTTCATCTACATTATCTTCTGGGAGTTTAATAGTTTTGCTTTTTACATTCAAGTGTATGATCCATATTGAGTTAATTTTTGTGACGGGTGTAAAGTTTATGATTCTATTTTATTTATTTTATTTTTTTAACATGTAAACGTCCAGTGTTCCAGCACCATGTGTTGACAAGACTGTCTTTATTCCATTGTATTGCCTTAAATTATTTTCAAAAAGTAAATGATATTACTTTTTTATTGTACTCTGCCAATCTCTATTATATTAGTAGTGCTTTTGTCCCTCAGTTTAAAAAAAAAAACATCATCTCTGAGGTCAGGGATGACTAGTTTCCCAGCTGTCAATATTCAGGTGGACAATTGATCACCTCATTTTAGTTCATCTTAGTAGCCATTTCCTGTTCCCCAGCCCCAACTCTACTTAAAAAAACTAAATGTGTCCACTGTCATCAGTGCTTAGTGTAAGTGTGATATGACATGAATCAAAGACCCTTCAGGCCGCAGTAGAGACCGGTAATTTATTACTGAAGAACAAGGGCTTTTCTGAGATTTTCTTTAGTTCTGGCAGATCACTATGAATTAACTAAGTAAGAGGGCAGCAGGTGCTCTCATTAAATTTACAGTCACTGGCAGCAGATAGGAAAGTAGTTTTAAAAGGGTGTGCAGCTGTGTGGACACCTGTAATTGCAGCCATGAACTCCAAGACATGATGCAGTGGGGGGAGGTGTGCCAGTGCCCTCTCATCATGCTTCAGGCAGCTCTGGTTGTAAGTGTCCTGGAGAGTGATTTCTGAGCATAGCATGGGGGCATGTGTTCCCTGAGAACGCAGCAGTTGCATGAAACCTTCCTGAGTTGCCAGGGAGATCTTAGTTCCCATGGGACCATTTACCAGGAAAATAAGAGTCTTCACTAGTCTATTTCTTTTTCTTTCTCTCTCTCTCTCACTCTCTCTGTTTTGTCCCACTTCTAAAAACTGAATTTAAAAATGACAATCATTTTGAAGTCAGTTTGGGCAATATATGTCAATCTAATTATAATGGACATTACAGAGAAACGATGTTCTGTTAAAGCATGATTAGTTTCTCAGGCAAATTCTCGTTAGAAAGAATTCACGATTTCTGTATCCAAGAAAAGGAGAAAAGAGTCTCTTTTCATAGTTCTGAAATCCATTGTTGGCATCTATCTTCTCTGGTTTTTGTCCATTTCTTCATTTGATTATATTTACCTTTCCTGACATTCATAGGAAGCAGTAATTTCCTCTAAGCAGCAGGGCACTTTGCAGAAAGATTGGCAATGAATGTCCCTCCTTTCTTTCTCCTTCCTTCCCTCTCTTCTTCCTTTTCTCTTCTTTCTTTTCTTCCTTCCTTCCTTCCTTCTTGCTTTCTTTTCCTTCCCCTTTCCTTCCCTCCCTTTCCTTTTCATTTTTTAATTTTCAAATCCATCCATACATAATCAGTGGCATCTTAAAATTAAACTATCTTCAGCACAAGAAAATATAAATGAAAAATTTAAAATATAAAGCTAAGAAAAAATAACTAAAATTTTATAATCAAAACTAGAGGAGAGGGCCAGGCATGGTGGCTCACGCCTGTAATCCTAGCAGTCTGAGAGGCTGAGACAGGTGGATTGCTTGAGCTCACAAGTTTGAGAACAGCCTGAGCAAAAATCAAGACCCCCCATCTCTACTAAAAATAGAAAAAACTGAGGCAAGAGGATCACTTGAGCCCAAGGGTTGGAGGTTGCTGTGAGCTATGATGACGCCATGGTACTTTACTCGGGGTGACAGTATGAGACTGTCTCAAAAAAAAAAAAAAAAAAAAAGAGGAAAATATACAAGTAAGCAGGATACTTGGTCATATGACATCACTCTACTTGAAATTTATATTTGCCAAATCCCATTGGATGAGGAGTCTTGATGAATTTGTGGCAGAGAAAATCATGTGTCAATGAGCTATGCATTTTTCCCCTTTATACTTAGTTACGTTAATCAGGAAAGCCACTGAAAAGTTGTATTGTAATATTCTGTGTCATTGGTATAGACACTAGCGAGGCTCTGGATGCAGGTACTGTGTAGACGACTAATTTTTCTCTATTCAGTGAGGATAAATTATGCCTTTCACACTAACCAACCACTTTATGCATCTAAAACGGAACAAGAATAGGATGGTAGATCTGGACAGGAGCTTAGGGTGCAACTCATGTGACCACGGCTTTGCCATTGGTCATAGCAAAGGGAGCCGAGTTTAGATGGATGTGGCCTGTCAGCACAGGGGAGCATGGGGCAAAAGAAAGCGGCACAGCCAGGGAAGACTGGCAGCTCTGCGCAGCCGCCGCCTCACAGATGCAGGAGAGCAGGCTTCATCATGTGTTAATTAAATTTCTAAAGCACAGAATTATTGCCTCACTCTTGCCCCAGTACATAAAAAGGACTTCTTTTCAGATAGAAATATTCATCAAAATGATATTATCTTTAACAGGAATTAACTTGTAACAAAGAAGTCCATATTCACTCCCAAACTTTATAGAAAAATTCTAAAAGATTAAAAAAATGTAGCACTATATGAGAGTGTAACACATCTTTATGGCCTTTTTTTTCAGAAAGGCTTGACTTCAGTAAAGGCATGTTTAAGTGAACATATTAAATTATCCCGTAATGTGTGTGATGTGTGCGTATGGCAGTCTATGTCAGGAATAGAAAGGCATGAGAATTGCATGTCAAAGGCCACTCAGTGGTTAACTGTATAATCAGGGTGAGTAACATTTAGTAAAGCACTATTTGCCTTACGACTAGACTACCACAGCCTGTGGGAAGAGAGACGTGTTGACAAAGAAATATGGCTTTGGAAAATTTCTGTGCTGGTCTTCGGGATAGCCGTGTGTTGGGTAATGAACATGCAAGTGAAATCCAGTTTGCAATATCGATAGAAAAATAGTATCTTGAGAAGATTTCACATTACCAGTAGGTAAACATTAGACTGATGCTCTTTTTTTTTTTTTTCTGTAATGAAGTGCCTAAATATATAGGTATAAAGTACCTATATATACCTAACATACCTAAATATGTTGATTTTGTAAGAGAGATGCTGGAATCGAGGTGTAGCAGAATTGGCTATAAATCATTCTAAATCATGCCACAGGTAAATGCCTTAATTTACTAAGACACTAGCAGATGCCCGTGCTGCCCCAGGTCACGTCACATCCCCTCCTGATCCTCTCACCTTCGTTATTATGCTGGATTTTTCAGTGCCCTGACAGAGTCCCATTAGGCACTCACCATCTGCTCTTCTGGTTTCTGACCCAGGGGCTTCTCTGCATTTGCAGGAATGTGTTAAGCACAAGTGCCCCCAACACCCTCACCTCCAGGGAGGTCAGCTGGGACAAGTGCTCCTCCTGCCCCCTAGCCCGACAATCCTAGAAAGTATTCAGTCCACTTGCTGGGAGGAACTGCTGACACTGAGCCCTCCTTTGGCACCAGGCATCACTGTCACTCCTGACTGGTGGTTTCTGCACATTTCTGTGGTCTTCTCCCTTCCTCCTGCTTCGGCTCACCTCCCATTCACGTTACCTGCTGCACATTCTGCTTTCAAGGGGAAATAAACCAAGACAATCACAAATAATGGGGTTTCTTTTCTTAACATATGCCACAAGAATTTGAGATTTCTAAATCCTCTGCAAATTCACAGTGGGGGAGGAGGCCTGGCGCTGTGGTCAGCTCTCCCTGTCAGGTCCCACGTAGTTGTATGTGGCACAACTCCTGGGAGATGGGCTCAACGCAACTTGGACTTTAACAAACACCCACAATGTAACGTAATTGAATATATCCTTCTAGTAATCTGAAAATTAAAAAAGAAAAGAATTTGCAGGATTTAACTGTATTTGCACATAGTATGAGGACCATGCAGACGTCCTCAAACTACACAGCCCAGGGGCCACATGCCGCCCGCAGAGGACATTTATTCAGACCACCTGGTGTTTTTGCCTGTCCTGCTTAGCAGCTGACTCATCCTGGGGCCCACAGTCCGGCCCTCCAACGGTCTGAGGGACAGTTAATTGGCCCCCTGTTTAAAAAGTTTGATGACCCCTCAGGGGGTTATAGCCCTTGGTGTTTGTCTAATAGGATTACCTCCTCTGGGCTAC
>NW_003852555.1:3312530-3322635 GCF_000181295.1 Otolemur garnettii | reverse complement strand
TCCTTCCTTTCTCTCTCTCTCTCTCTCTCTTTCTTTCTCTCTTTCTTTCTTTCTTTTTTTTTTTTTTGCAGTTTTTGGCCAGGGCTGGGTTTGAATCCGCCACCGCCAGCATATGGGGCCAGCGCCCTACTCCTTTGAGCCACAGGCGCTACCCAGTTTCTTTAGCCGTACCATTACAGAGATAGAGCCCCAGTTCTTTGGAAACAATGGCACAAATGTAACCCATGAAACACAGTTTAATCTGTTCACATCTGTTGAATAATAATATTTGATTTATTCTCCTGTAGAGTTATGGGACATAACTTACCCAGGAAGTGAATGTCAGAATCCTTGCTGGGATCTGTATTTGTTGGTTTTATTTGATAATTAATCAAAATGATACAGGCTACACATGGTAAAAATCAAGTGAAACAACAGGTCCGTCAATGAAAGGTATCCATCTTTGTCCTGTCCCTTTCTAGCCTATTTCCCATAAATAACCAAGTTTAACCACTTTTGTTTCTTATGTTTAGGTTACCTCCATAATTTTAACTAAAATGCAAACACTGTGACTTAGTTTAAAAAATACATCTCCAATATGAAACAGGAAAATTTTATTTCCTTACAGTACTCTCTGTCTCCACCCACCCTATTTTGATAGAGGCTGCATTATTTTGTAGTTTTTCAATGATCTTTAGAAATGACCTACTTTGTCTCTAGTAATATTTTCTTATTTTTTCTAATATTTTCAGTTTTTTTTCCTAAGGTTGCCATTTCATTTATCTTTGATTACTGTTTGCATGTTATACATTTTCCATCATTTTACTTTCAACTTTTTTTGTGTAACTTTGATTCAACTTTTTTTGAATCCCAAGCACACCCTACTGATTTGCCTAGACATTATAATATTTTCATTTATTTATTATAGTTGCTTAAGATTAAAACTAATTTCATCAAGTAAACTATAGATACTTTGATTTAACATGGCTCTCTTTCTTCTCCTTCTATTATGACATTATTGTCACACATATTATATCTAATGTCATCCAACTATCATTTTTCTATTAGTCAAAGCCCAAACTAATTTTCTAGATTTACCTCATGTAATTCCTTCATATGTTTCCTTGCACTACCTTTGAGTTTTGTTTTGCTGTTCTTTTATTGGCTTCTTAAGGTACAAATTTAGATTATTGATTTGATATATTTTTCTTTTCAAATATAGACTTCTATGCTGTAAATTTGTCCTTGAATTGGTGTTTTAGCAGCATTTTAGAAACTTTGTTAAGCTATATTTTCATTTAGTTGAAAATTTTTGTAGTTTCCCTTGAGGCTTCCTCTTTGATCCATGGATTAAATGTGTGATGAATTTACAAATATGAAGGGTTTTCCAAATATCTTTATTTATTTCTAATTTAATTCCATTATGGTTTAAGAATATATTTCGTGTGGTTTCTGATTTATACAATTCTACTGAAATTATTAAAGAACTTTGTATTTCAACCATTTAAATTTATTGAGACTACATCTACCACATACACATGAAAAGAATGGATATTCTGATATTATCGCTTATAGTGTTCTATTAATATAAATATCAGTTAGGTAAAATTGTTTGATAGTATAGTTGAAATCTTTTCTATTCTTGCTGATTTTCTTCAGTTGGTCTATCACTTACTGATACAGGTTCTTAAAATTCCTTCAGTTTGTGACTGTGTGTGTGTGTGCTGGACACTATATTTGGTGCATATGTTTTTATAATTGCTATAACTGGCTGATAACTATTTTTATTTTTTTAGAGTGACCTTCTTTGTCCCTAGAAACGTTTTTATTTTTCACTTTTTTTAAATATTAATGTTGCCATTTCCTTTATCTTTGGTTACTATTTGCACATATATATATATTTTATTTATTTTTTTGAGAGACTGAGTCTCACCCTATTGCCCTCAGTAGAGTGCTGTGGCACTACAGCCCACAGCAACCTCCAACTCCTGGGCCTAGGTGATTCTCTTGCCTCAGCCTCTGGAGCAGCTGGGACCACAGGTGCCTGCCACAATGCCTGGCTATTTTGTTGTTGTTGTTGTTGCATGTACATGAGACCAGTGCCCCACCCACTGAGCCACAGGTGCCGCCCACTATTTGCATATTACACATTTTCGATCATGTTACTTTCAACTTATTTGTGTATTTGAATCCAAAGCACATCCTAGTGATTTGCATAGAAATTATTGTATTTTCTTTTATTTTTATAATCTCTTAAGGTTAAAACTAACGTGAAATATAGAAACTATGATTTAATATGACTTTTCTTCTCCTCCTATTATAATGTTATTGTCACACATATTACATCAAATGTGGTCCCACCTGCAAAATATAGATTTATAATTTTAATGCAATTGATTTATTTTTCAAAAGAAGAAAAGAAGTTTTATGTATACACACATGTATTTGTGGTATTTTACATGAATCTGCTTATGTACTTGCATTTTCTATTGCTCTTTTTTTTTTTTAACGTGGATTCAGGTAACCATCTGAATGCTGTGTCATTTTCTTCCAGCCTGGAGGAATTTCTTTACATATTTTCAGTAAGGCAGCTAAAGGGAACATATTACACAAGTATTTTCTTCTGGGAAAATTTCTCTATCTCACTTTCATATTTCAAGGCTTTTTTTGTTTTGATAGTGATATCTTGGCTGAAAGATTTTTGTGATTTTTTAACATTTTATTCACACTTTGTGTTTATCATCTTTCCACCTGTCAGTCTCCATTGCTCCCAATGAGAAGCTGGTTTCCAATCCTATTGTGGGTTCCTTGTGTGCTGACTTGCTTTTCTCTTGTTATCTTCAAGATTTTTCTCTTTATCTTTGGCTTTTAGCAGTTTTACTATGATTTATCTGGATGTGATCTTTTTGTTTATCTTACATGGACTTCACTAAGCTTTTGGGTGTGTAGATTAATGTCTTAAATCATAAATGGAAACATTTCTTTGAGTATTTTATCTGTCACTTTTCCCCTTTGATGCTACCATCACACATGAACTGGCATGCTTGGTGCTATGCCCCAGGTTTCTGAGGTTCTGACCTTCCTATGGATAGACTTCCTTTGTGTTCTACAGAGTATATGATCTGTGTTTATCTATCTTGACATTGTCTGATTCTTTTCCTTTGGAGTATGTGTGAGCTCTGATCTTATATAAAATGCCTCTAGTAAATGTTTCATTTCAATTATTATAGTTTCAACTGTACAATTTTATTCGGTACTCTTTTTTGATTTCTATCATTTTATTGGTATTTTCAATTTTAAAAGTCATTGTTTTTATACATTCCTTTACTTCTTTTAATGTGCTTTCTGTAATTCTGGCTTTTATTTTCTTCAGGACTTTTTGGTGTCTCTACTGGGCACTAGGCCTCACATTCAGTCAGGGACAAGTAGATAACTAAAATTTTTTTTTAGTGCAAAATTGACTTTGATTGTAACTATATGATAGTATCAATCCATTGTATCAAGAGTTTATCTGGCTTCTTTTTTTTTTTTTGAGACGGAGCCTCAAGCTGTCCCCTGGATAGAGTGCTATGGCATCACAGCTCACAGCAACCTCCAACTCCTGGGCTCAAGCGAGTCTCCTGCCTCAGCCTCCCAAGCAGCTGGGACCACAGGCACCCACCACAATGCCTGGCTATTTTTTGGTTGCAGCCATCATCGTTGTTTGGCAGGCCTGGGCTGGATTCGAACCTGCCACCTTACGTGTATGTGGCTGGTGCTTTAGCCACTTGAGCCACAGGCACTGAGCCTATTTGGCTTCTTAAACATTCAACAATAGTTCTGGGCAATTAGATATCTGCATGTAACAGATAAATTTGCCAAACATAAAAATGAACTCAAAATATATCACAGACAATAATCTCAGTGCTAAGACTGTAAAGCATTTAGAAGAACATGTAGGAGTAAGTCTTCATGAACTTGCATTAAAGAATGATTTCTTAGATATGGTACCAAAAGCACAGTGATGAACAATACAACTTAAAAACAGGACTTTATAAAAATTAAAACTCTTTCTACTTCCAGAGACTATTGAGAAACTGAAAGCACAGAGTGGGAGAAAATATTTTTAAATCTTGTATCTCATTTACAAATAGGAAAGAAATTTGAGTAGGCATTTCACTGGAGAAAATAGACAAATGTCTGATAAGCATTAAAGCATAAAAAGACATTCAACATCAAAACCACAACAATAAATTGCTTTTTCCATGCTAGACTGGCTCAAATAAAAAATTAACAGGCCCTGGCAAGGATAAGGAGAAACTGCAACTCTTATGCTTTGCTGGTAGGTATGTAACATGGAACAGCCACTTAAAAAGACATTCAATATAATACAAATGGTGCCCCTTAGCCACAGAAACAATCTTGTCCCAAAGGCTCTTTTACATCCTCTTTGAATCTAAAATCAGTCATCTTCAAAGCACTTCTGATGATAGTTTCTCCCTTCAACTTAAAGCTTTTCAGTATTTTCTATTGCTTTAAAATAATGCACATAGTTCTTGGCAAACAGCTTATAAGGATCTACAAAACCAAACCTCTACCTGCTTCTTAACTAGCACGTGTCTTCCTCTGCTTCCTTCTGTTCTAGCCTCTGACCTTCCTCTGCTCAAAAATGCTTGTTGTCAACTCAATCCTGTGCTTGTTCTGTGTCCTCTGACTTATGTGACACCTCTACTCCAATGAAACACCTCCTTTATTATTTTCCTATTTCAGCTCAACCTTCATTTCTTCAGAAGAGTTCGAATGACACCATGCACATTTATTTCACTGTGGCCTTTACCTTCTCCTTTATTGTAGTTTTGATTTTTGGTTTGTGTAATTAATTTTTATTTATGCCTCTCAGCCACTAGACTGAGAGTATGGGGGCAAGTGTTTTTATAGTTTTTTGAGACAGTCTCACTCTGCCACCCTTGGTGGAGTACTGTGACATTATAGCTCACAGCATCTCAACCTCTTGGGCTCAGGCCATCCTCTTGCCTCAACCTCCTGAATAGTTGAGACTACAGGCACCCAAAACCATGCTCGGCTATATTTTTGGAGATGGGGGTCTCACTCTTGCTCAGGCTGGTTTGGAACTCCTGATTTCAAGCAATCTACCTACTTCAGTCTCCCAGAGTGCTAGGATTATAGGCTTGAGCAGCAGCGCCCCCCCATAGCAATGCTTACTCATACTGAGATAAGTGCTTGCCACATAGTAACTATTCAGATATTATTTGTTGGATGGATCTCTCAGGGGAGTCCCATACCTCTTTAGTATGTCCTAAGCTGAAGTAATGGTCTCTGTCTTTATTGTTCCAAATATTATAGTTAGTGCCTATTAATTTTGGTAATTCAGAATGTGCTGATGAAGAAAAGGTTTAGTTTGGGCACACAGATTATTTTTAAAAATTAGCCGTAAAATTTAGACAGTTTTGGAATTTACTTAGCATCATTATGCTTAAGAAGATATTTGGAGTGCAGTGACAGCTCTTGATTTTCTAAGACTTATACACCTGAAAATGCTTACACAAGTCAGAATAGGCTAAGTTATACTGAAAAATAAACTATCCCCAGGAGTCAATAACCTATCACTAAAAAAGTCTACTTCTTGCTCAAGGTATATATTTAATGCTGTTTTGCAGGTGCTGCTGTGGCATCCCGTCACCGCGTGAATACAAACAGCCGGGACACGGATTGAAGGTACAAGCTTGCAAGAGCTGGGCTTTCCGTAGGTGCAGTGAGAGCCCTGAATAACCTTATTGAAACATTATACAACAGGTGTGGGGGGCCCACATACTAGGATGCCTTGTGCTTAATGGTCCCTATGTGCTCTTTCTCCATGGGCTTGACTTCTACCCTGTAGCACCACAGATGTCCAAAGTATAACACCTGCTTGCTAATAAGCGACTGATCTTATCTCATTAACACATGCAATTGCTTGAGGGCTTGTCTCCAGGCTAGGAGATGTCCTGCTCCTTTTTCAAGAACTGGTAGCCACTTCTATGGTCCCGGTGCTCAGTCTCCTACACTGTTCGGTGGAAAAGACTGTGCTCCACGTGGTTACTTGGGATCCCAGAGTGATTAAGGAGGTCCTGTCATCTGGAACCCTACCCGTGGCTAAGGGAGAGAGAGAGATGGAGCAAGCACGCATGGAAAACTCAGACCTGCTCTTCCATGCTTTGACGGAAGAGTGACATCATTTCCACCCTGTTTTATTGGCTAAATCTAGTGACATAAATCCGTATAATTGCTAGAGGGTGTAGGTATTAGAAAGTGCATGGATATCTGGTGAGCAGTAAATGTCTATGGCATAGTATTGATTCTTAAGGTGAATTAATTGCCGATCCTTAAAGTTAGATGTCCATAGTAAATATTAAGCAAAGTATAACTGAACGTATACATACATTTGTGTGCACATCTGCTCTGTGTGCCTGCCTGTGCAATGGTCTAGAAGCATTTTCTAACTTACTGACTTTCCTCCCAGAGTAGGAGTCTGAAGTATAAACGAAACAGAGTTCTAAATTTAAGTCTTTCATAATTTTCTGACTGAGATTTTGTAAGGAATGTAGTAATCATAATGTTATCAATTGTTTGACAACTTAGATTCTATTTTCTTGAATTTTCTCATTGAGGCATTGTCCAATTCTATCGATTTTTCTTATTTTATCATTTTAACTTTCATATTCTTGAATATCTAATTGTTTTGAGACTTGACTGCACTTTTAGCCTTTCACTAGGAAGTTTTGTTTTGTTTTTTATTTTGCAAGTATTGTGCCAAGAGTTGTGGAGAGCTCTTAGGGAAAGCAAAGCTTTTGGGTAACTAGACAGTGGTCTGTTTGGTCCTACACTGTGTCTGCATTCTTTGGCTTCGTTGCTTTAAATATGTGACCTTGAAAAATTTCTTAATTTTCCTAAAACATGTTTTAGCTTTCTAAATTTCCAAGCCTCAGTTTTCCTATTTGTAAAAGGAACCCAATGATAGTAACATTGTTATGAGAGGAAAACCTTTTTCTCATGCCTGGCACAAAGTAGATAATCTCTGAATGTTCATTAACTTTTATTAGAAGTAGTTATAGTTAAAAAAAGAAAATGCAGCTACCACCAAAACCAACAGTCAATTTATAGTAAATTTCTAAGGTAGGCAGTAAATTTTTACATAGTTCAGAAAAGTAACCTCGTATTTACAGTTTTCGGATTATGTAGACTATTGAATTAAATAATTGTCTGCTTATGTCGTGATCTCATATTAGTGTAACTCATTAAGAATTGGTTGTTTTTTTTGGCCACATTGAACCCATACTTGTAACCACGAATACTCATACAGGTATGCCATGCAATGTAAGGAATTATTTAAAGGTTATTTGCCCAGTTTGTGATTTTATTAAATGATGAACCTATTTTTGGAATTCATGTGTGAGCACAGATTACACTTTATAAAAGATAGGTGGCAATTGCTTCTGTTTTAAAATTGAATTCTGGGCCTATTCTTAAACTGCCCACAAATTCTTATGATTTTCATAGCTCTAACTCAATTTTTGTGCAAAAAACAAAATCAAGTTCGACTTTAGACATTTCCAGGATATCTTGAATAAAATATTACATATTTTGAAGTTCTAAGATGTTTTGAAAGTGGTTTTCAAAGCAGTATAATTATTTGTGATGAATTTGTGAAATAGTCACCACATTTTGTGTATTAATTTGGTGTGTATAAATGCACACCAAATATGTATGTATAGTAGGTTCTATATAGTTCATACAGAAACACGGCATATTGTAGTTTACGTGAAGTTAATGCATTTTGATAAACGAGGGAATCTTTCCTTTCAGATTCCTATTAGAATTTTAAGATAAGTTCATTCCTAGCCTCGATTTGATGAAAAGAATAAGCGAGCTTACAAAATTATTTCTATCTCATATGCTATTCCTGAACTTCTTGAATCTTTCGTGCTCTTCTGTATTTTACAGGTTTATATTCATGTTCTTATTTCACTTAATAAGAGCTGAACATTATTACGTGATACACCAGAAGTAAATCAGCCATAACCCCAGAGAAACGTTTACTCTTTTCTCTAAATAAAGATTAAATAACCAATACCAATAATATCAATATTGGACACCTTGTGTTAAATAAATTGTATTTATCCCACCTTTTACTGGAAGAGGAACGTTAGTGTTATCATATAATTTTATTAAATTTTAGTGAAGTTTATTCATTTATGAATTACTCAGATATTTTCTATTCATAGCTGTTACTATTACAGAATTTCTGTTTGAAAGTAGATATTGAAAAAGAACTAGAGATTTATTTTTACCTGAGATGAAATGAACTATATATATAAATGGACCAGATGCATATAAAATTTCAACAGCAAATTGTTTAAAACTAAGCATATCTATCTTAAATATTTTTTTTAAGTAAGAAACCATCACAGTTTGAAGTCCCATAGTATTGAAATGTCTATCTTTTGTGGGGGAAATACTGCGGGTGGAGGAATTAGGGGGTGGCAGTGGATATGATTGTACCTCATTTTTTTCCCAGTGCAAACTCTTTCTGGATTACAAATCACTAAAGACAAATACAGTCATCTGTATACTGTTTGAGGAAGACGTTTCCTCTCTTCTGTTTCCTATTTACAATTCCACTGGGTTCATAAAGTGGTCAGATGCTACAGAGCCATGAACAAACTACAGCGCTTTTAATAGAGCCATTCATCTGCTCCGTTTGAAGGTTAGTGCTCTCTCTCCAGGGAGGGTTCTCAGATAATAAGAGGAAAATGAATGCCAGTTGAGCACCTGTAATCAAATTACTCTTAATTCCCTCAACTCCTGTCAGATACTGAGTTCCTCAGATCGTTTCGTAGGTGGGCATTTTATGGACCCCCACGGTGTAATACCATTAGCTTCCTTTCTCGTTTCCTCTTCTCTTTCCTGTACTCTGGCCACCATCCATCACGACTGGGTAAATCCTGCCAGACGAAAAGTCCCAGTCGTTCAGTCAGATACACGCCAGCTCGGTCTACACTTGCACCTGTCACTTCCCGGCGTTCAGCTGTGAGGAAGGGAGCCAAAAGGACGTTTATGGAATAGACACAGGCAGCGTGCCCCGCATGTCAACAAGCACAGGGCGGCCTCCGCCTGGAGCCTGGGACGCTACCGCTCCTGAAAAGATGCAGGGTCTCCTCCAAAGATGCAGGGTCTCCTCCAAAGATGCAGGGTCTCCTCCGCCCCCACTCCCCAAAGCAGCGCTGATCTATGGAAAGTGCTTACTGCTTCAAACCTAGCTCACACCATAATTTAGTCCCGACTCTCAAAGACCCCACCTGTCACGTGTAACAAAACAAGAGCGGTACAAAGCACTGAGCTTCGGAGTCTTTCAGCTGGTCCATAACTCATCTTGCTGTAAAGGCTGCAGAGGGAATTTGCAGAATGGGGTGAAGTGTTCCATTTCATTTGGATTTTATCACTGGGGATCTGAGATGAACTCAGGATGCAGCCACCGACATGCTTGGAATTTCATTGATTTTATTATGTTACTTGGATATGCTTTATGGTTTTTTTAACCGCCACTTTTATGAACATATTTCAGGCGTAACACATGGAAAATAATGGTGTGGTATAATTGCTGAGGAAACTACAGCACTGAAGATGCTATCTTTCTGGATCTTTGTCGAATAACTTTCCCCCTAAAGAATCGTATGAGTCAGAGATCTGTGCAAAAACACATATCTAAGAATTATGTCATTGCAATTAAAAAGATGCTTAAACATTATTCCCAAACTACATACCTTCAGAAAACTCACTTATCAGTTAGGACAAAATGAATGTTAGTCTTGAAAACATCTACTTTGAGGATTGGTTGTGTTGACAAGTTAAAACATTCTCCACCGGAAATCAGCGTAAATTAGGCCAGGCTCTGGATTAAGGTAGAGAATTAAACAGATACCATTTCTGTGCAGCTTGCTCTTATGTTCTGGTATTTTCCAAGTATTTGCCCCTCTCCACACACACTAATCTCTGTCCTGAGAACGATACATGTATGTTACTATACTTCTTTCATACAAGCCCTCGTGCATTCTAATATGAACATGCAGTTTACCCCTGCTGTATACCT
>NW_003852555.1:3309342-3311900 GCF_000181295.1 Otolemur garnettii | reverse complement strand
TCTGCACATTTTCTCCACTCTCCTTTTTATCTAACAAGTAAAGGATGTAGCTGTTCCCAATTGCAACTTCCATCAGCCAGAAGAATGATTTTTTTCTGCCATTTGTAGGACACCCTTGCAAATCTGTAACAGTCATAGTACTGATCAGCTCTGTTCACTCTTCCCGTAAACGTTGTGTATTCTAAAATAACTATCACTTTTTCAATTTGAACAGGCTTCAGATGAACAGTGATCAACTGTGTCTGAGGGCCAAAGAATGTCCTCAGCATGGTCACTAACCTCTTGTCATGGAATGAGAGGCACATCATTTTCATATCACATTGATAGGTACATAATTCAAATTCCTGAAGTTTCTTCTTTCTCAGATCACTTGGAAAATCCTTCCTAGAAGCCATAGCTGTTCCTGTTACATGCATTTTCATTTCATGCAATTCCTAAACTCTGGACATCTTTCATCATTGGAGCAGACAGGAAAATCATTATGTCAGATGAGATTCCAGAGAGGATTGAAACGGGTTTAGTGCTTCTAATACATATAAAAAATGACGATTGGCTGGGCGTGATGGCTTATGCCTGTCATCCTAGCACCCTGGGAGGCAGAGGTGGGTGGGTGGATTGCTTGAGCTCAGAAGTTTGTTACCAGCCTCCACAAGAGGAAGACCTCATCTCTACTAAAAATAGAAAAACTAGCTGGGTGTTGGGGCAGGTGCCTGTAGTCTCAGCCATCTGGGAGGCTGAGGCAAGAGGACCACCTGGCCCCAAGAGACTAAGGTTGCTGTGAGCTATGACACCACAGCAGTCTACCCAGGGTGACAGAGTGAGACTCTGTCTCCAATAAATAAATAAATGAATAAATATGAAAAATAACTATCGGTAAGCTAATACTGCTGCTCTGTATCTCTAATCCAGTGTTTTTGAATATTTTCTCTTATGAACCATATAATAAGTGTGAATATTCCTCACCTTTTGTTAAAGAAACAGTCAGGCATCTACCAGTAGTCGTTTCCTCCATATTTCTTGCTGACAAGCCTCTTAGTTTGTTCACCATCCCACGTGTCTATATAGTTACGGGGAAGTGGCTATAGGAGAGAATCTTGATTTTCCTAGCCAATTGGTTAATGGTGATTGATTGATTGAAACATGATCATGTGACATGATTCTAGCCAATGAAATGTTAGGAAACGTCTTAAAAGATTTTCATTTATATTATAAGGCAGACAAATGAGAGGGATATTTTCTTTTCTTCTTCCTGACATTGTTATCTGCATGTGATTTCTGGAACTGAGATAACCATCTGAGGACGCTGGAGTGAACATGCCTAAGAGGAATAAAAACTCTGGGGAAGTAAACAGACATATAAGGAATCTGTTTTGAAGGTACATTTATTTTCCTAGCCTTGGAATCACCCCCCTTCTAGGTTTTTTATGTGAGACAATATGACTGTTTCCTTCACTTGCTATCTCTTCTGTTATGTGTAGCCAAAATATTTTCTAACTTACGGATTTCATGACTGATATCAAATAAACCCAAGTTTGAACTTAAAAGATACATATATATTTTTACTTTGATCACTATTATCAGTGGAAGAACTGAGATTCCTTGCTTACTGTAAGCTTCTTCTCCCTAGGTTGTGAAGAAGGTACCAAGGTAGATGATTTTCAGCGTCCTATCTCTCTTCTTTGTTTCTAAGTACAAGTGGACCACTTGCTATACTCTTCCAGCTCCTGTCCTCTCTTAGAATTATAACGACAGTGTCAGGGACCTGGATCTGTGGTTACTAGTCCTGCAATGGATGCTTTCAACTCCCTTTGATAGGAAACTATGTCTTTTTCAAAATAAAGCTGAAAACATGACTTCCACGTTCATTTCACAAATGGTATGTTTACCTCTTAACTGAGCCTGTGTAAGCTGAGAGCATGGGGTGACCATCTTTCCCACCACACCGGAGGGCCTAGTAATGATGCTAAATCAGAGAAAGTGATACCAAGATGGGGAGTCTCAGAGTCCTGTGGATAAAACTTCATTTTTCTCACTAGACTGATGTGGGCTGAGTTCCAGTTACTGTAACAGGAGGAACAATGGCTCCTCAAAGATATTCACACCCTAATCCCTAGGCCTGTGAACTTGAAACATGACATGGCAAAAGGAGCCTTGCAAATGTAATTAGGATTATGAACCTTAAATTAGGGAGATTATCTGGATTCTATGTGTAGACCTAATTTTATCGCATGAACCAGAGAGAAGGACCTATAAGAGTTAGGAGTGGTCTCTAGCTAATAGCCAGAAGAAAACAAGAACCTTAGTGTTACAAGTGCAGGGAATATTCTGTGAGCAAACCCTGACTCAGCTCTGACATGATGATCTTCCAAACCATCCTAACCAGAGCCTGGTTGACTAACACTTTGTGGCCTTGTGACACCTACAGTAGAGAAACCACTCAAAACAACCCCGCATTCTGACCTACGGAACTGTGAGACAGATTTGGTGCCTGTGCTCGGTGGTTAGGGTGCCAGCCATATACACCAGGTCTGGCAGATTCAAACCTAGCCCGGGCCTGC
>NW_003852555.1:3302305-3308234 GCF_000181295.1 Otolemur garnettii | reverse complement strand
CTTACTCTAGAGAGGGGGGCTACTTGTTTGTTCCAGACAGTTTGGCTCCTTCTGAGCTAATGGTCCTTGCCTAGCAAGGGAGGGAGCCCAGGAGGGGAGTAGGGAGTTTATATTAGCCTTTTCATTTCCAGATGAAGTTACATTAACCTCTTCATTCCCAAATGGAGTTACATTAACCTTTTCAGCAGCTTAAAACCGTATATTCCCTTTCCATTCTCCCACTGTTCCCTATATTGTCATGCATTCTTTCCAAAAATTGGGACTTTTTAAAAATGCCATGGGACATGGCACAGGGGACAAATTATTAAAAATTGGGACTGTCCCTCCAAAAGCGGGACATCTGGTCACCTTACGTTAGAGGGAAGATTTTAAACATAGAACTAAGGGATGAAAATAAAAATCTAGGAAACTAGATTTGTAACACCAAAGCTAAAAGAAGTATGGGAGATACTAGGAGAAAAATCCGAGCTATGTCAAATTAGCTTAAAATGTAGCAAAACAAAGTGTTGCCAACCATGGAAGCTTGCCTGAGCTGTGAGGTGAGTTTTCATTGGGGTCTGTCACATAGATGAGCAGCACCAGCATGAGGGACCTCAGCTTCTCAGACTCCAACCCCCAGAACAAAAATAAGCATTGACCACCCGTCACATAAGCCCATCTGATCAAACTGGTACTTCATGGCTCAAGGCCTCAGGCATACAAAAACACTATTCTAAGGCAAAATATGTTAAAAGTCAGAGATCATCTCCTGGAACTGGCCACGCCTTTTTGGGAAATGTGCAGGGTTTGAGCAAACCAAGTTTGCTGAGTTAACTCTTGACTGCACAAGATGTTTTGTGTCAGAGCTGGAGAGGAGAGAAAAAACAAGGCAAAATGAAACACTACACAGACACACAAAGAGTTCTTCCTATTCTTTCACTCAACATCAATAATCGACAAGGAAGAATTTGTGACCAAATGTGTGGGAGGAAGGTTGCCTTTGCCATCAAGTGAGCAATTCGTTCTGGAATTCTAGCACTGTCTACCTAGAGATAACATCAGACCCCACAGGTTGAGGGCTCAGTCCCACCAGACAGCCCCACCCTGCCCACCAGTCACAAGTCCAGGCCTTCAGAACTTCTGACCTATGAGCTTCAAGTTGGGGTTCCCCATGACTCCCTTTTTGGAATTGATTTATTGGCTAGAGCAGCTCACAGAACTCGGGGTAGGACTTCCATGTACGGTTTTATCATGCGTGCAAAGGATATTACAAAGAGCACAGATGAAGAGATGCGTTGAGTGAGGTAGGGTAGAGGGACACAGAACTTTGATGCCCTCCCTGGTAGTGCCACTTCCAGGAACCTCAATGTGTTCAGCTATCTAAAGGCAACCCAAACCCAGTCCTTTTGGCTATTTATGGAGAATTTATTATTAAAGTATGATTGATTAAGCCCATTAGCCATTGGTAATCACTGTAAACTTCAGTTCCATTCTTCTCTCCGGAGTTTGGGGGTGGGGCTGAAAGTCCCAACCCTCTAATCATGCCTTGGTCTTTCCAGTGACCAGCCCCATCCTAAACCTACCCAGGGGCTTCCAGCCAACAGTTATCTCATTAGTATACAAAAAGACATCCCTTTGGAGATTCTAAAGATTTTAGGAGTTAAAGACCAAATATACAGAGTGTACCAAAAAAAAAAAAATGCATACACATTTTAAGAAAGGAAAAAACTTTATTAAAATTATAATACTCAGTATATGCCAATAACATTTGTTATATATGGTATCTTGTATCTCTTATAATTGCAGACATCAAATGTGACTTGAAAATTACAATTTTAACATAGTTTTTCTTTTCTTAATATGTATATACTGCTTTTGGCTCCCTCTGCATATTATACTTCACAATGTCACAGACTCCTATGATTATAAGGGCCTAAGAGGTTATACTAAGTGTGAAGGGACGATTTTTACAAGCAAGTTCAGAACATGCTATGACTTCATTAGGAGACACAGGTCCTACCTCTCTTTAAGGGATCCATGTCCTGACAGAGGACACTGAACTTTTAGTACAGAGAAAAGGAAACAGAGACGAAGTTTGTTCCCTGGGGCCAAAACCTCTGCCCAGGCTTGAGCCTGTAATTCTATCACCATAACCCAGGAGCTCAGTTTCTCAAATGCCTCAGATACCTGTGAACACCCATGCAGCATCATCAGAGGTTACAGGAGCTACATCATCTCTCAGTATTTCCCATCCCTTTTCACACGACGTGCATAGAATATGGCAATATGTATATGACACACTGAACTGAAAAGGCCACTCTCGATCAGAAGAGACCAGTTTGAGGACTCTAGATGCCCCAGACCCTGCCCCTCCACCCAGGGGCTGAGAGGAGCCATAAATTGTGCATCAGCCAAATATTAGCAGATTCAGAAGCTGTAGCATGTTCTGAGGGTTTGTCTCCTAGGATTTTATATAATAGCTCCTACCCTGTGAAGAAAAACTGCTCTTTCTCCACATAATTATTTCCTTTTCCAGACCAACAATTCTATTCTGCTTACAAAAAAAGCAGGGCATTTGACTTTTTTCTTCCACTAGAAAATAGTATTTTTATTTCAATGTTACTTAAAGTTGTAGTAGATTCCATCTTGGATTCTAGTCCCCTGGAAAAGTGGGGGTCACCCTGGAGAGCACAGAGATGGGCTAAACTGACTTTACTTTGGGCAAGTCAGGAAGGGCTATGGGTTCACTGTCTGCTGGCTTAAGTGCTGGGGCAACAGCAATGACCATGTGCTTCTGTTATATCATGGTGTTCATATTCCATTCAGGGTAATAAAGGGTAGTAGAAGAAAGATAATGAGTACAAATGTAGTCTAGGGGAGAAGAGAGAGGGAGGAAAGTGAGGATGGAGGGCGAGTGGTGGGTTCTCACCTATTATGCACAATGTGAGGGCATTCATCATGCCCTTCGGGGGAATCCCTCATTTACAACTTGAACTTTACCTTAGGATTAAAAATGATATAACCTAAACATTTGTATCTTCATATTAATACGAAACACACACACACACACACACACAACCTTAGTAAGTATTCCTATGGTGGTGCCCAAAGGCCAAAGGACCTGGAGTCTAACATCTAAGAGTAGGAGGAGAAAAAGGGGTCTTGCTCCAGAAGGAGAGAAGGTGCCTGGAAAGAAAGCCAGGCAAGCGACGTGTCCTCCTTCTGCCTGTTTTGTTCTAACCAATTGGCTGGTGCCTGCCCACATCCAGGGTGCACCTTCCCTCAGTCCACTGACTCGCACATCAGTCTCCTTTGGTAACCCTCACAGACGCATTCAGAAGCAATGCTTCACCTCCCTCCTAGGCGTCCCTCCATTCCGTCAAGTCAATGCCTAACATTAACTGTGACAGGTAGAAAGCACAAACCTACTGCATGAAAGAAAAGACATCTTGGCATTTTCCTTGTGTAAAGTAACATATTGTACTGCACACAGTTAACAAGTAACTTTGGCAGCTTTTTCTAGTCATGGGCTTTGGAGTCTTGACAGCTTAAAGAAGATAAGGTTGAGGCAACTTCGAAGATGTTTGTTGTCTGTGTGCAATGAAGAATTGCTCAAAATACAGCAAGCTGGGACCCTGCCTAGGTCAGGAGAGAGACAACGTGACCAGGAGTCTTGTGTCTCAGCCACCACTTCCAGACAACAGCAATTCTAAGTTCTGCTCTCAAATGCAGCCTCCTTTAATGAAGTCCAACCTAGTGCAACAAGAGTGGCAAATGTTAGGATAAAGCACTAGGAATATTGTCCCTGGGCTGGCATGAATCCTCGGTGATGGATCTATATGTGCAAAAACAAATCTTTTAAAATTTCTGTAACTGAATTTAGCTCTAGGGGTAGTTCCAGAGGACGGTAGAAAGCATATTTTTGTCAATTTGGGGTATGCTTCATCTTATTCAAATTTATTTAAACTCAGTCAATTCTGAATTATAAAAAGCTTTTGCAAGGCTTACATGAGCTATATCGTGGTTTCCCCCTTTCCCTTTCCTTCTGTCTGTGGTGGGCACTGAGTCTAGAAAGGGGAGTAGAAGGGGCTTGTGGACACTTGCTCTCCAGGGCGGGGGCTGCTTCAGTCACCATTGGATCCCCAGACATCTGCTAGGATGTAACTCAGCTCTCTTGGTTCTCATTTCCCTGCTATAATTCCCATTACTCAAGCTGAGGTCCACACATTCTGCATTTTACTGGCTAGTACCTCCAAATAATATTCTTCTACAAGTAGTATAGATGGAATAAATTAACTTGTCACCGTGACCTGACCCTTCTTTTTATGAGCTTCCACCCCCTATTGCCTCTAGTCTAGACCATCTTGAGACGCATCACCCATGAGGACCGAGGTGTTCATTTTCACCTGCATGTGGTGCTTCAGTGCCCCCACTTTTCCACACCCAGCAGCTACTGATGTGTAGACCAGAAATAGATCAATCCCACCTTTCAACAAGGAAAGCGTGGAAAGCCTTCCGAGTGAAGGCTGCCGTTACGATGTCCTGGGAGTGCATTCTAGAGTGCACAGCATAGTGCCTGAATTCTGAGCAAAAATGCTCTAAACTTGCCTCACCTTCTGTTTTTTATATTAGAAACTTCTTTATTTTCTTCAAGGCAGCCAGACGCTCGCTATATTGAAGCTCAGAAAATTACATTCATGCACCACATCACAACATTTTCGTCAATAATCGGCCACCTATACCATAGTGCTCCCATTATATTCTAATGGAGCTGAAAAACTCCTAGCACCTAGAGATTTCATAACCATCACAGCATTGCAGCGTAACACATAACTCCTGTGAGTGGTGATGCTGGGGTAAACAACTGCTGACCTGTTAGTGGTACAAATGTGTGGTGCGTCCAAGTATGCACAGCATATAATGCTTGAGACTAGAATGTTACTGGCTTGCATATTTACAGAATGAGCTCAGAAAATTTCACACTGAAATATGACTCCTTGGCATAAAGAGTATTTTGAACTAAAGGCTCTTAGAGATCAACAGGTCTTGGAAGGGCTTTCCTGCTTTCTTCATAGAAAACCAGATCCATCAGAAAACAATCAACTTACCTTTCTTTCCCTGTTATCTCAATGTAGTACAGTAAAGAAGATCAAGAATGCAACCAGAATTGACCCAAATTATTTTAAATAGAAGACCTGCCTCTCAGGCTAATTTAACTTGTAAAGAGAATCACATACAAGTCAACCAGTTTTCCTTCATCTATTCATTCTCCCAAACACCATCCATTTATTGCCCTTAAACAGAATTACCTATATTCCTCACCTCCCAGTTCCCTCTAAAATGAGGGCATATAAGATTCTGGGCCCCACTGGGATATTAGGTCATTACTCTATGATTCTCTTGTGAGTTGATCTTTTAGCAAACTTTCTGCAGCTAAGGGGAAATTTCTATTCCATGCTTTTTATCGTTAGCTTAGAGTGTACTTCTACTTATAAAAGATAAAGTGAACTGTAAAATCCTCAGGCAAGGCCTTCAGAAGGTTTCCGAGAAGAAGGCATCATTGTCCTAGGAGATAACAGCTCCGGGTGTGTTACTGCTCCGAAGATCTTCCAGTGGGAGGAGAGGGGAGGAAGATGGTGCTATTGATGGTGCTGGCCCTGCACGGGCCTAGGAAATGTGTGTGTTGGTGTCTTACTTTTTAACAAAAACCTTCCAATAAAAAACAAATGTAAATTGAAGAATAGAAACAATCTTATAGAATAAAAATATAAAGAAAGGAACTATTTTTGGACTGCTATACAGTGCATTTGTGTCCTCTGCTAAGTGTTAAAAGGAGTCAAAAAGTTTTAAAAACATTAGCAAGTGTATAAAGTAAAAATATCATAGAAAGCTAAGGTTAATTGATTATTGGAGAAAGAGAAGATTTTCTTATCCATTTAGTGTGGCCTGG
>NW_003852555.1:3255774-3301891 GCF_000181295.1 Otolemur garnettii | reverse complement strand
TTAAAAAGCTAATAGAATGTATGGAAAACTAATAGCATGGTGACAATATATGGTGATTGTGCATTAATCATATTGCAAATTATAATTATATATCATATGTGTGTTTATGTATGTGTATTTGTGTGTGTTTCTATACACACACACACACACACACACACACATATATGAGACAACCAAACCAAAAGGAATGGGGCATGCATTTAAAAGAATCACTCTGAGTGGAGTCTTTAGTAAATTTAAGCTAACTTATAAGCCACTTGCGCCTAGGTAAGCCTTTCAGTGACTTCTCTGGCTATTGTACTACTTTACTTTATTGATCCCTGGTTGTCACATAAATAAGATCTGTTTCCAAGTGTGCTTTTATTTACCTAGATTAGAAATTTACAAATTTGTTTTGTGAAAAACCAGACAATAAATATTTTTAGGCTTTGTGAGCCATAATGCCTCTATCAGAACTCCTCTGTACCATAAAATCAGCTGTAGGCAAGGCAATCAATAAATGAGCATGGTTCTGTTCCTGTAAACTTCATTTATAAGAATAAGGGTGCTGGGTTGGGACTAAGAGCCATTATTTGCAGACCCCTGCCTTAGATGAGAAAGAAATATTTTCCTAGATTTTGTCCTGCTGGAACAAAATGGTCAAGAAAGTTGAGTCTGGGGAAAATTCACTCATTAACAACACCTCTTACTTCACAGGGCCAGGCTGCCTCTCCCTTCCTCCCTCTGTAATCCACACACTTGGCATACTGTTCAGTTCATTCGAGACATTTAAATACTTTTTCAAAACAAGATGAACTTTCTTCTCCAACTCTGCACAAAGGAGGATACCTTTCATGCCACTCTTTGGCAAGTGTCTGTGGTCAAGGGTAAAGCCGAGATGTAGGAACACTTCTCAGAGGAGAGGTACCAGACACTGGCATTGACAGCAAGAACATTCTTTAGGAAGCAGACCAGATTCTAAACCTGACACATTCAAAGGCTCTACTTGAGTCTGTTCTGAAGTTGACATTTTTCAAATATGTGTTCTTTATAGATAACTTTAAATATTTAGCACCTAAGAATTGTTCTGAATAGTATTTTTTCATGTTAATTACATGTTGCCATTTGGGTGCTTCTTTTGACAGGGACTAACTGATGTCCCTATTGTTTCATTAACTGTAGAAGGCTGAGCTGTAGCCAGCTCTAAAACTTATTTCCCCAGCCTTTGTTCCCTTTAATTTTCATTGTCACTATTAACACCTGAGTGGGCATACCAAAATATATTTCTGATATCCATCCTCAAGATAGATCTATTTGTAAATGAAATTGTAAACAATTGATTTTGTTGTCGTAGCCAATTATCAGTGGGGCTAAAAGTGCTGAAAGATGAGACACTTAAGTGCCAAATTTTTATTCACAGGAGATACTGACTCTTTGCTCTTAGGAAAAAAAAAACTTTCAAAAGTCCCCTATTTTCTTCATTGTGAGCCAAATTAAAGCAAAGTTTAATTAAAGTTTCATTAAAGAAAGATCTTTTGTAGTCCTGTGAAGCATCTTTTTCTTTGAGCCAAATATGTTTTAGACTGGCATGCTTTCATCTCGAGTTTTTATGTTTTGCTGAGGGAAGAAAGGGAATAGACACACCATTAACGAGGTGTGATGTGGCTTAGCCAAGAGTGTAAAGCACCAGGTGCTCCATCAATTCTCATCCAGGCTGAATCGACTGTGGTGCGGCACCCATGAGCTCTCCTGACTGACGGTCTCTTGCCATGTTGCCACCGAGTGACCTCTAGCAGGGTGCGACTCGTCTGGCCAGGCTTCCCATTGCATCCTCATCACTTTTGCTGTTCTCTCACATAAACCCTTTTGATGCCAATTCTCTTCCCATTTTCCCATATTTAGTTCCTTCACTATTCCCCCACAATTCCTTCCTCTATCTTCTGCAAACAAATACACCCTGCTAGTGTTGATCTCCTTGGAAACATGACACAACTCTTCTCATTTTCTCTTTTACACATGCTTTAATTTGTTTTTCTGTTTGGCCTCTGACAGTATGATATTGTTACTTACAAATGAATTTCAGCATTATGTCTGTAATTTTGGTGAGGGTTCTAGCAAAGGGATACACGATGGTAAAAGATTACAGGTGCAATTTATATGTTTTCTTAGCTCAGCTTCCCTGAGAAACAGACTCTCAGGCAGAAAGATGCATACAGAAAGATGACCAAAGAAAGGGATGATACCCCAGAGGAGTTATAAGAACTAACTAGCATGTGTTAGAAGGGACTAGTTTCTGAGGGTGCTCGATTAAGGAGATCAGATCATAAGATTGGCTAGTGGAGAGTTCATATGGGAGGACTCTCCTGGGTTACAAAGGGTATCAATCCTGGGGAAGACCCCTGAGATGGTTGAAATAGCTACTAGGATGTCTCTACCTCTACCAGCTCCTCCTCCTCCTTTCCAACCTACTTATTGGGAAGACAATGAATATGAAGGGCTTTATTATAATCTACTTATATTTAAGGAATTGCAAATGTGTTTTCTATTCATTATGATTTTCTTAATATACTTTCTTTTTTATAGCTTCCACTATTATAAGAATCCAGAATATAATCCATAAACCATATACAATATGTGACTATATATATATATGTCACTATATATATAGTATGTTATTATTGGCAAAGCTTCTGCTCAATAGTAGGCTATTAGTAGTTAAACTTTTGGGGAGGCAAAAGTTATACTTGGATTTTCAGTTGCATGGGCATGGTAGATACTTGCACCCCTAACCCTCATGTTGTTCAAGGTCAGGGTTGTAAAGCTGAAAGGCTCATCAAGTGATTATGTTTCATGGAGAGGTCATAAGGAATGCATTTGTCAGAGAAGCACAAATATCAGTGACAAGCTCAGTGATGGTTCTCTCCTGCTAGCCAGGGCTAATAGCAGGAAAGGCATGATAGAACAGACAGGACTTCGAAACAATAAAGGCCAAGTGACAATACATACATACAAGAAGCCAAGTAGATACAATTATTATAATGAGTTGCAGACTTAAAGTGATGGCCAAGGGACCTGACTTGTAGAGAATTATAGAGATACAATTATGAAGATGCATCCCTAAAGGCAAAATATATGGGTGGTCATCTTGGGTACTACTTAGCTTAAACCATATGGGTCATCACCCAGAAGCTGAGAATTCTGGCCCTAATAAGGAACCTCTTCTCCATTTTCTGAATCAAGCCAGTTTTCACATGTAGCCCCTGAGAAAGGACTCTGTGATACCAGAGCAAGTATACATGATAGTGAGCCCTTCAGTCCTTTCTCAAAGGACTCAGGTTTACTCAGGTAACTGCACTCTGTGGAAAGGGAAATACCCAATCATGTCTAGAAGTGTTGGGCTTGGGTCCAAGTTGACACTGATACTTTAGGAAGCCAAGTCTCATCATGGTTTCCCTGTTAGAGTGAAGGTATTTGGAACCAAGTCATAAAAGGAGTCTTGACCAATGCCTGGCTTATAGTGAGTCCTATGGATAGGCTAGCCCACCATCCAGTGTTCACATTTTTAGTCCTCAATGTTCAATTGAGATCAACTGGCTCAACCCCTACCTTGGGTCTTTCCCAACTTTCATTTTGGGAAAAGCCAAATAGACACCTCTGAAATGGCATTTCCTTCCTTCCTGTCAAAACAGTATATCAAAAACAGAGGGAGAGAGTGGCTGAAAATAGTGCTTTTGTTAAAGATGCAAAGTTTGTTAGAACATCTGCAATCATGCATATAGTTAGTGAGCTCTTGAAATATGGCTAGTATGACTGAAGAAATTTAGATTTTATTTAATTTAAGTTTACCTGTAGAGCTAAATACCTTCACGTATCTAGTGATTACCTGATTGGAGAGCACTGATCTACAAGAGGCAAGGTGGTGGTCCCTGTTCTGTCTCCACTTAATTTACTGGTTTGACTACTAAAACAAACATGTTGGCTCCTGAAGGATGACAGGATACTGCTACAAACTCAGTTAAGTAGTATTCATAATTACAATTGCTGTTCCAGATGTGTTATTTTTCTAGAGCCATTTAACATAATCTCAGGTCCATGGTTTGAGGGTATTGCTTTGGTGATGCTTTTGTTTATTTCAATCATAAAGCAGAATTAGCCCTTCAATTCATATGGAAAAGGCAGCAATATGCACTTATACATATACTCTGGGGCTATGTTAACTCTCCTGCCTCCTGAGATCAGGACTATCTGAACATCCTGTTGAATAGATTGATCTACTACTACATTGATGATATTAAGTTAACCTGGCCAGAAAAGCTAGAAGTGGCTAGCATGGTAAAGGCCTCAGCAAGCCCTTTGTTTGAGAGCTGAGACAGTGTGAATAAAATCCTAAAAAGATCCATGGGTCTACTATATCAGTATAAATTTTTTGAGTCCCAGATTTTTGGAGCATGCTGAGATATCCCCTCTAAAGAGACAAGTTATTACACTATTTGTCTCCTTCCACAAAGAAGGAAGCACAATATTTAGTGGGCTTCTTTGCATTCTGGAGGCAGAATACTGCTGGTAGTGCCTTGATTGTCCTTATTATGGCTGATAGGAAATGCCACCAATTTTGAGTGAGCACCCTATACCCACTCCAAGCAGGAAAAGGCCCTATAGCAGGTCTAGGCTGTGGTATAAATAGCCTTGCCACTAAGGCCATGTGACCCAGCAGACACTTGTATTAAAAGTATCAGTGCTGGTAAAAGATTCCATGAGAAGCTTACGACAAACCCCAATATTTGAAAGATAAGCCCCTGAGTTTCTAGAGCAATGGATGCCATCTGTAGACATGTACACGTCTTTTGCAAGTCAACTTCTGCCCTATTATTGGGCTCTGGTAGAAAAGGAATACCTGACACGAGACACTAAATGACCATCATTGGAGCTGCCCATCATGGTTTGGATTCCATCTAAACCACTAAACCATCAGCTACCTACAATGAATTGAAAGAGGACATTGAGGCTGAGCATGAACAGAATCGGAGAACCAGAACTTTCTGTATACGCAGGTAACCAGAAGTTGGCTACTAACTATTATAATTTTCTTTTGGGAGGGAAATGGAATAAAATAATTGTTTACTACTGCCTTTGCAACAGTTCATAAATCAATTTTTCCTGCCACATTGCTCAGGATAAAATCTCCATTGTACAGTCCACAGATTACCTACTTAACCTAGGTCCAGCCTTTATTTTCAGTCTTATCCTTGGGCTCTGCTTAAAGCTTCCTGTCCCTCCAACCTGCCAATGGAACCAGCACTATAGCTGAGTATTCCTCCTAAATGAGTTCTGTAGAGTGAATCCCACAGATTTGGAAAAATGGAGTTGGAAAAATGTTGTATCCCCCCCAGCATAAACTCATAATTTAAAAATGACACTTGACATAGGTCTTTAGAGAGTAATTTTATGAATGAAGGTAAATTTCTAAGGACCTTCCAGACAGGGAAAACAGCATGAAGGAAACACAGGATGGGAAAAGGGCTGTAAGAGTCTGGACATAGACATTATTAAAACACTAATAGTGACAAAATAAAAGAAATATGAGTGGACAGTGGACAGTGGATTTCCAATAAATTTGGAAGTCATTTAGGGCTAGATTTTAACTGATTTTTTTATGTCAATTTAGGGGAGTTGATTTTTTATCCTGGTGGCAGCTAATAGCAAAGGGCCATAAAGAATTTAGTTGTTAAAGCTGTTTTATGGAATCTGCCTGGCAACAGGGTGGTAGGGCAGTCTTGGGAGTATAATGGGTCTGGGAAGTAGATTACTGGCAGTTATAATAATTTAAGTAAAGATTATAATGAGGCTTTGTATTAAAAAAGTAACACAGGTAATTTCAGTTTAACACTTTGTAATTCAATAATCATATTGTCATATAAATTAAGTCTGCTCTTCCAGAATATTTCCAAATCTTGCTTTAGTTGATGACACCCTTGGAAGTTTCCTTAGGTGGCAAATCTTATCCACTTATGAAATTTGATTTTTCAACCAATAGAGTTTGTATAAATATCCACATTTGATATATTCCTAATCTTCATGCCTTGGGCCAGTGGTGATTCCATTTAGCTAGTGCATAATTGATGTATTCAAAATAGTATTGATTAAACTGCAAGGTTAGGTTACTTTTTCTGTTTCATCTACATTTAGTCTGTGTAAATCATCAGCTATATCTCTTGTTTTTATTATACTCAAAGTCTCTTAAAGCCTTGTATTTTAACCACTGTTCAGACTGGCATAGTTCTTCTTTCTAAAATGGCCTTATGAAAGCTATTGCTATATACATATTCTGTGACTGAATTCCATTCCATTGCACAGTGGAGCTGGATGATGGCTGAAGTTTGAGCAGACACAGCTGGCTGTGGCAGCCACGGGTCTCTGCACACTTCATCAGACCAAATGTTCTTTCTGCAGGCACTGCCTACATCTTGCATGGATGGAGGTCCCATGGACTTTGAACACAATGTTCAAGGCACACAAGTGCCTCTTCAATGAGCACACTACAGCAGTGAACAAAAATCCAATACACAATACCCACTGTGTCTGTGCTGAAGAAGGTAGTTATAAGTAGAGTTTAAATTCGAAGGTTAAAGCTTGGGGTGGTGCCTGTGGCTCACAGGAGTGGGGCGCTGGCCCCATATGCCAGAGGTGGTCGGTTCAAATCCAGCCCTGCCCAAAAACTGCAAAATAATAATAATAATAATAATAATAATAAATAAAAGTTAAATTTTGCTCACTAATGCAATGGTTATATCAGACTGGACTAAAATATTTCTTTTCCTAAGGTAAAAGGTATAAAAGAATGAGGATTAATCAGGTAAAATAAAATTTTCCTGCTGTTGAGATTTTTTTTTTATAAAAGCTTGTCAGAAGGTCCCCAAACCACCTAGCCAAATATTATTTCTCCAAAGAATATAACAATTATCTTTTCCCAACACATAATTGTCAATGTTCTCTTTTTATACATGTATGGCTACTCTAATAGATATGGGCTTGAAAAGATCCCTGTAAAGAGAAATTTTATGTATCAAGCCTAGTGTTACCACCCTTCATAACTATAAAGTTGGATATATAGTCTCTTAGTATTATAGGGTTAAAAGCAAAGGAGGAGGCAGAAAAAAATATGAAGGCGATGGTAGTCCTTTGCTTTTTGGATTCATTAGCTGTCATGCCTTTGCCTTGACCTGGGTATGACGACATCCTCTTCTTCCTTGTTCCCATTTTGCTACCCTGCAGCAATGAGAGGATAAAGTGCGAACTGGCAGACCCTAGAAACAGTGTGGAGACGGGTAGATGGGCTGCTTGCATCTTCTTAGAGGGAAATGTCAAAGGGAAAAAGATACCTTTCTATATTTTTTCTCTATCTCTGTGTTGTTATTTGGTATTGTATTGTCACAGCTTTATATTCTGCCTACCTGTTCGTGATTCTCAAGTCAATATCTTGGCCATGTTACTGCCAGTAACTATTGTTCTCTCTCTCTCATCCTTACTACACAATTTTTCTCATGATCTTTTCAGTACCCCAACTTCTTCCTATCTTAACCAGCTAAACTCTGTGTTAAATAATTTTAACTATTCCCTCACAAACATTTGTAATTATCTTGCTTATATTTTGTTTAACCCCCATAATCTCTTTTCAAACACACTCTCAATGAATGAACCTGTACCTGTACGTTTGAGCATGACTGGAAATTAACATAACTGTATTTCCTGGTTCCACTTTTAGTCCGTGATCATTAACTGGGCCTTAATAATGCCCAGCAATCTTTTTGTATTTTCTAAAGATGAAATAGAAAACTGTCCTAGATAAATAATTCATATAATTTCTTCTCACCTTAAACGTTCAACACTTTCTCCTCGATTTATATTCACAGCTGGAAGTATCATTTCCCATTTCATTAGGAAACTCAAAGCAGGTATAAAAGAACTTTCATAATTTCCATCCCCACATCTACTACTTTTGTATTAGAATCAGGACCAACATGTCTCCCTATTCTGCCTTTTCTAATGCTGTGGAGGAAGGAATAGCCTTGTACATATAGAAGGGCAGATGTTGGTCTGCTTGGGTCTCTCTCTTTCTGTTGTGCCTGCTCCTTCACTCTCTCTCTCCCTCCATTTCTCTGTCTGTCTCTCTCTTCCCATCATTCCTATCAGCATATAAATAGACCCTTACTTCTCTCATCTTTAAAATCTCCTTCTCTTGACCTTACTTGAGTAAGTGGAAGTCACTTGAGAGTGGACCCCTCCACTGCCCCATCACTACATTTCTCTGCTTTTAACTAATAGAAAAAAGTAAAAACTTCCTTGAAATAGTTCTTCATGCTAAGCCTTTCCAATTCTTCTTTTTAAGTCCAGTCCATTAAAGCTTTTGCCCACATTCTTAGATCAGAAATGCTCTTATCAAGGTCATTCTTTGACTTTAAGTTGATGAATCCAGCCCGCCACCAACAGTGGCAATTGGCAAGGTTCATCACTGCTTGACAGACCTTCTTCTCGTTGCCTCCAGGCAACACATGCTCTTGGATTTCCTTTTCCCTCATTAGTTCCTGCTTATTGGTATCATTTTAAACTTTTATTCTTTTGTTTCTTTCCAAATATTTGCTATCTGTTCAACTCCAATGCAATAAATTGCTACTGCCTTCTGTTGGTTGGTCAGGCCCCAAACCTGAGTCATTATCAACTCTTATCTTTCTTTCCCTCAAGAGATGTAATTTTTCAAGAAATTGGGATGGCTCTAGTTCAACATAAACCCGCCATCTGCCTGTCCATTGGTTTGAGCCAGTGCTGTCTCCTGACTGATCATCCTTCCCTTTATACTGTATTTCTCAGTACAGCAGTCAGTGTATCTTTTGCTCAAAATCATCTGAACTCAAAGTACAAATCCCTAAACAATGACAAGACCCACCTAATCTGGGCCCCTTTCCTCTCTGATGTCACCTCCTTCTCTCTCTCCATTCTCCTTTGCTTCAACCACATTGATCATCTCATCTTGATTTTCTTTGATTATGCTACATACATTCCTGTCTCAGGTCCGTCATACTAACTTCTATCCCTGCCTGGTCCTCCATATACCTCCAAAAGCCAACTTGAGTTAGCTACCTTGGATTGATGGTGAAGCTTTACCCTTCAACTTTTTGCTAAGTGTTTTCTAATAAGTCACCTTCCCAGTGAGACTTGCCTGACCACCCCTCTTTAATACCTCAATTTTTTTCCATCTTCTAGTCCCCCCATTGGTACCCTAGCCCCTCGTTCTACTCTTCCTTTTTCTGTATGCATCACGTTACCCTCTTATTTTTCTTATTTATTATGCTAATTTTATTTTTCCATTTCATTCATATGTGAGTTTTATGAAGGCAAGGACTTTGTCTGTTTAGACATTTAATGTCTGGATTATTGCGTGGAACATGGCATGCACTTGGTAAATAATTGTTAAGTGAATTAATGAATGAGATCCAGAGTTTTCTCTACCAATTCTCTATTGATCAAATGTACATTGTCAGTTCCTGTGGTTCTGCACAGAACTGCACATACTACTGCTTACTCAGGAGTCCAAAAGAACACTTCCTCATTTTAAAACTATTAAGAAATGAGTATAGGGTATCACCTGTGGCTCAAAGGAGTAGGGTGCTGGCCCCATATACTGGAGGTGGTGGGTTCAAACCTGGCCCTGGCCAAAAACTGCAAAATAAGAAGAAGAAGAAAAAAAAGAAATGAGTATAATTGTGATGGCTGTGTTACTTAGTTCAATGTAAGCATTTCACATTGTATATCAAAGCAGTACACTGAAACCCATGAATGTACAAAGTTATGATTTAATAAAATAAACCATAAACAAACCAAAAAATAAAGTTTCTATGAAAGTTTAAAAATAAATAAAATATCTACAATGTAAAGTACATCATGAGATTTTTTTTTAAATGCTTTTACAGATATTTGATACAGAATGTATTACTTTAAACTCTAATTTTTTATATTCGACTTTTAATTTTTATTTCTGAATTATTTTACCCCAAAATGTTATAGCAAGTTGTTATGTATCCTTCCAGAAATTTAAGAGGTGTTGTCATTAAGACATTTTAGCTTCATAAGATGGTAAAGTCTCAGCTATGTTTCTATTATACAGACCCATTTCTTGCCCCTCTCTTCACAGTGAAAACTATCATTCTAAATTTAAAGTGTTCGCATGATTTTAATTTTACCATGTAGTGGCCATAAAAATACATAGTGTTAGTTTATAGTCATAATTTTTCTTATATATCCTGTACATAGTCTTTGATGAATAATTTTTGCATTATAATGTTTTAGATCTCTTCATTTAGATATTTTTAATTACTTTAAGATATTCTTTTTGATGAATCACCAGCATTTTATTCACTCTTTCCTTCATCAATAAGTAGTTGTGTTTGTTCCACTTTTTCACTTTGAATATGTGCTAAAAATGGTCCTCCTTACTTATCATTCATTGTGTACTTGAATTGGACTTTCCACATTGGCTATATCCAGAAGTAGAGTTGCTGAGTCCTATGGTTTATACAAGTTTAATTCAACAGGAATTGTCAAATTTCTTTCTCATGTAGCTGTACATTCCTATCAGCAGTCAGATACTTTCAGTTTTTCCAATTGGATCAATATGAAATGGTATTTCTTTATTTAAATTTATAGTAAGACTCAGTGAGCATGGGCAACTCTTCAGATGGTTATTGGCATAGCCAGGTTTCTCCTTCTATAAATTACCTCTTCGTATGATAGCCACTTTTTCCCTGGGTTATTTATAGTGACTTATAGGAATTGTATATATATATTATGAATATTAGCTTTAATTCAATGGAATTGCAAATAACTTTTTCCAATCTGTGACCTGTCTTTAAACTTGTTTGATAGTATCTTTTGGAGATTTTTAAAATTTGATCATCAAAATATAATCTTTTCTGTAGGTTTCTGCCTTCTATATCTTGTTTAAGAAATCTTCTTCTTTGCTGATATAATAAATGTTAAGTTATAGTTTGAAATAAAAGGAAAAGATGCCTAATATATTCTATACCATATGCTCAATGTATTTTCTATCTTCTTTTCACTTGAAGAGGGGCATCTGTATTTACAAGGCAATTAGCATTTAAAATATTTTAAGAGCTTTCTCTCACTAGCAATAATTCTGAAGTTAAATTTAGAAAAATTCAGCATTAAAGGAAAACAAAAATTAATGGAAAGAATCTGTAAGTGTGGTGGAAAAACTCGGTTTATTAGAAACTTGCTTCCTAACATAGGAAGTGCACAGGTATTTTGAATCTGCTTTTGTTGTGCGTTTACTTTTATAATTCACAAATGAGACTGATAGTTCTCAAAAAAAAAAATGTGAAAACTAAAGTCTTCAGATGTGCATTTATGCTTATAAGCTCAAAAAGTCATAATTTAAATAAGTGTGATCTAAAAGTGTTAAAAATTGATCTTCTTTGTCCTAATTTTGAATCTATCTTGGGACTAAAGGGGGGGAGGGGCAAGCAAAAACAAAACAAAACAAAATCCCCAACTGTACTTTACGTTATAAAACATGTTTGTGTTCATTTATGCCAACTAACAGTTGTTTGTCAAGCAGTGTCTGACAACACCTTTATTTCTTCCATTCAGTAATTGCTGGACCAGGAAGGACCTTCATACAGGTCACATTATTGCTTAATTAATTTAGCATTAAAGCATGACAGGGTGTGTTTTAGTGTCTATTAATGCACGCCTTGGGTGTCTTCAGCTGCTTGAGGCATATATTAATAGCCTAGCAAAGTAGGCCCTGGAGTTGCCTACTATCATTTTCATATGGTTATTTAATTTAGAATTTTATCTTTAAATCTAATTTTCCGGTGAGTTTACACTCTGTATTCTTCCATTGTATAAAATAGTTCTTACATTTAGGGTTTTCATGTTAGGTTGTCATACAAATGGGGAAAAGTCAGTTGGGCCATTTAACTTCTGTATTGTGAATATGTTACATATTTTAAAACTTTCTGAATAAATGCAACAGAATAATAAAGAAAGGCTTTGTTCACTACACATGCTTTTAGAAAAATTGATGAACAGAGGAGTAACTTTTCACTTCATGGAATTGACTTTTCTGTCACCAATAATATTTACTGTCTCTCTGTTACACATCAATAACAATAGAAATAAAGGGCTGGTAATTTGGGTGACTCCGTCTTCTTTCTATTAATACAGTGCTACTTGGGATTGAAGATAGAAATACGGTATGACCTAAGTAATGGAATGAAAACATATAAAGAAATATTAGATAACTCAAAATACCCCAAACTCCCAAGCTCTACTGAGGACCCCTTGTCAGAAGTAGTAGCCACCACCTGCCCCTACCTGCCCCCACCTTACTTAGACTGACCTGTTTGTGCTGGAAACCCTTAATTTCATCTTAACTTGATTCATTACCTTTGAAGAGGAGACTAATACTTCTCAAGTCCCACCTCTACCAGGTCTCACTGCCTTTATACCTATGTCAAAAATCAAATCACATAGAAGGCTCTAAGGGGACTAATTGCAAAATTGGGTGGAGAAGACTTGTTCATCAAAGCACTTGTGAGGTGTTTTTTCTGTGTATCAGCCACAATTTGGAAAATGTATATGAAAAGTAATGCATAAGGGGTCAGTTGGGGGAAGAAAGAAGATGGTTTCTATTAGTCTGAAGTTGGACAGATGGCAGATTGTGGTATCAGTGTCCTGGGTTGAGGGTTGGAAGTGATTTGTTTGAGAGATGACTAGATGAAGATTTCTGTTACTAAGCCCACTTCGCTTCCCTAGTTGACCTATATAGAAGACACACAGGTCTGGGATGATGGCAGTGATCATTATGAGCTTAGTTAGGTGACATCTTCATTACAGCTGCTATTATATGTGTAAGCAAATAAGAACCGTCCTGGGTGATGGCTGTGCTGCTGCTGAGCTGGCAAATGCTTTTCTTGATGTCAATAGGCAAAGAGCACTGAAAGCTGTTTGCTTTTACCTGACAGATTGCTATTTACCGTCATCAACTTGTATCAAGTCTGCAACAGCTAAGCTGATATGTTTACAGGACCTAGACAGTAGTGAGGATTCTGGAAGCCATAAAAGATAATATGACTACCTGCGAGCAAAAAATAAATTACATCAAAATATAGGGTTCTGGGACCTCAGTGGTGTTTCTTGACTCTGTTGATCTGTAATATGTCAAAATAAACCCTTTAAAGTGAAAGTTAAGTTGCTCTATCTTATACCTCCTACCTTTAAAACAAACAAGCAAACAAACCAAAGAATGCCTGGTAGACCTCTTTGATACTCAGGAACAATTTATACTTGACAGATGAATAGAGATTGAGAAAGGCCTCTTGCTGGTCCTGGCTGCAAAGCAAGCAAAATCAGACCACTGCTGTTTATGAACTAGTGGACTGAGTGGTGCCGGGAGTGTTTGTAGCATATTAGGACATTGTCAGAACTGGAGGAGACACACTGTCAGAGAATTACAGGTAAGGCTCTAGAATTGTGGAGCAGAGCCATGCCCCTCTCCTAGTAATTCTTTTCCTTTCATGAAATAGCTCTTGTTTTTGTCCTGGGTACATATGGACTGATGCCTGGTCACAGGACATTTGTCCATGTAACCTGAGATGTCTATTTGGAACTTCCCAGGAAACTGTAAGATAGAAAAGTAGCATTCATTATAGGTAATATAAATAAGACTTGGCTTGAAAGCACAAATACATAATCTTAACTCTCCACTGGGCACACTTCCCATAATACTATCCCTACTCAAATTAACACAATGGCATCAAGCATAGTTTCCATAGCCCAATGGGGATATCACTTAAACCTGGATAACAGAAAACTTTATACTATCTTTGAACATAAGCCAGAAGTAGACTGTTGTGACTATTGTATCAAATGAGGTCTGAAGAGCCCTAGAGGTCATAATTCCAAGTGGTGCATCTTATTGTTAACGTGGTTTGATTAAAAAAAAAATAAAATCTGACGTTACAGACCTCTATTGCGACAGAAGCGATAGCTAATTGTGCAATTGTCAAAGGAATAAGATTTCTGGTAGGATGGAGGGTAGAGGGGTTGTTTTATAACAAAGAAGATTAAGAATTATAGGATTAACTTCTCAAAAGTTAAAAATATTTTTTTTTTCCATGTACGAATGATCATGATGAAGCTCCGTTGTGGAGGAGTTTTTTTAGTTCTCAGGAAGACAACATGATCTACTGTTTAGATGTCAGTCAGCCTTCTTCTCTGGCAAGGAAGCCACCTAAGTGCTTTTTTGAAAGGGTCATGAACAATGTGGCCATGGTGTAAGAAATAAAAATTGTCATGGGCTTTCCAACGTACATTCACTCCACCAAGACTGACCTGATTACCATCAGTCATAGGGGACTGATTTGCAAGCAATGTGATCAATCATGAGACCTGTTATGGGGCCATACTTAGGTGAGCCAGTAAACCATATGATGATAGTTTGAATATATATAAGTAATTTTTCTTCTTCTGATACAAACAAATATCTAGTCTTATATTCCCTTTCCTTGTCTCTAAGGTTTCTGACAATAACCCTGCCTATGGACTTATTAAATGCTTTATTCATCATTTCATATATATATATATATATATATATATATATATGTGTGTGTGTGTGTGTGTGTGTCTGTATTTTTTTTAACTAAATGGCCAAAAGGAGCATTTTGAAGGTGACCACATGATATTTAACAATGAGATATGTAGCACTTTTTCTAGGATAAGTTTGTAAACTTCGTTTTTAGACCTCATATACTGACAGCTCTGATGGTCATTCCAGGAAAAGAGTTCCAAAACTGCTTTCAAGGGTGGACTAAGCCCTGGTTTCAGTGCATAGCTTCCCAAGGGGAGTGCCTTGAAGGTGATCATAGTGATATTCGGCATGAGGTATGTAGCCCTTTTTCTAAGATGAGTTTGCAAACTTAGTTGTCCGACCTCATATTATCAGTCCATTTAAAAAGACCTCATATTATCAGTCCATTTAAAAAGACAAAAGGTCTAGTGAGGCCCTAATTACTGAAATTACTTGAAGACCTTATAAAATTAGTATCTATATTGTGGAATTTGGTATAGAACAAACTGGTAGCTAATAATTTGTGGTCTTTTCCCCATGACCAGAAAACTTAGGTCTGGAGAAAAAGGGGACAGAAGTGAGAGTGGAGTCTTTACCTTTGCAGTTAATGATCTACTTCCAAAATTTTTGCTTCACATGTACTTTTCTCTAGACTCTAGTAGATTATAGGTGTAGGACCCAACATCTGAATGTTTCCATCAGGTGACATATCAATGATCCCATTGAATTAAAAGCTGAAACTGCTCCTAATCATTTTAAGTCCTTTATGCCACTAAACAAATCATCAAAAAAGGGTCCCTTTTCTTAATGGTGTTATTTTTCCTAGTTACCAAGAGAAATAGGATTGGGGCTATATAATGGTAAAAGAAAGGAATTTCCACTTGGTGCCATCTATAGAAGACTGTAGCATATTCACACAAGCATATACCCCTTGACATTTTCAATAATCTCACCAAAGAACCTTGAATTAGCTGACATGCTACTGAAGGAAGGAAAACTGAATATTGAAGAGATAGTACAATTTATGTTCAATGTTTCTTTGTTGATTTTCTGTGTCTGTGATCTGTCTAATGTTATGAGTGCAGACTTAATCCTCCCACAATTATTGTAGCTCTGTCTCTTTCTTTAGGTCCAGTAATATTCATTTTGTGAATCGTGGTGCTCCAATGTTGAATACATATGTATTTAGAATTCTAATATCCCCCTGATGAATTGATCTCTTTATTATTATATAATGATTGTCTTTGTTTTTTTCACTGATTTTGATTTAAACTTTGTTTTATTGGTTATTATGTATAGCTACTGCTGCTCACTTGTGGTTTCTGTTTTTGTGTAGTACATTTTTCCACCCCTTTACTTTTAATCTATGTGTGTCTTTCATGGGTAAGGTGAGTTTCTTGTAATCAGCGTATAGTGGGATCATGTTATATTTTATAAAATCCTTTCTGCCAATCTATATCTTTTAAGGGAAGTATTTAACCCATTTATACTCAGGGTTAATATTGATATGTGAAGCTTTATTCCTGTCATATTAATAGCCTTCTAGTTGTTTTATAAATTCATTCTTTCTTTTTCTCTGTCTTTTTGTCTTTGTGGTTTAATGAAATTCTGTCGTGTTGCCATTTGATCCCTCTATCTCTCTTTTTTGTGTAATTATTTAATGAGGCCTATAAATTTTATATTTTCATGATGGTTAATATCAACCTTTTGTTTTCATGTCCTTTTTTTTTTCCTTTGAGAGAAAGTCTCACTCTATCATCCTGGGGTTGAGTGCTGTGGCATCATAGCGCACGGCAACCTCAGACTCTTAAGCTCATATGATCCTCATGCCTCAGCCTCCTGAGTAGCTGGAACTATAGGTACCTATCCCTATGCCTGGCTAATAGAGATGGGGTCTTGCTCTTTCTCAGGCTGGCTTCAAACTTCTGAGCTCCACCAATCTACCCATCTTAGCCTCCCAGAGTGCTAGGATTACAGGCATGAGCCTCTGTGCCCAGGCCATTTCCATGTTTAAGACCTCTTCGAGCTTTCCCTATAGAGCCAGTCTTCTGGGGAATTTCTTCAGCATTTGTTTGTCTGGGAAAGACTTTATTTCTCTTTCATTTATGAAGCTTATTCTGGCAGAATATAACATCTTGGATGATAGTTTTTCCCCTGTAACTTGGAAATGACATTCCATTCTCTTTTAACCCACAAAGTTTCTGATGAGTAGTCTGCTAGGTTTTCATTTATAAGTTACTAGACACTTTGCTTCTGCTAATTGTAAAATTCTTTATTTCACACTGATTTTAGATATTCTGCATACAATATGCTGTGGTGAGGTCCTTTTTGTAATGTATTTGCCTGGGGACCACTGTTTTCATTGAGTTTACCCGTTATGCCTCAGTGGTGCTAAGGGAAGTCAAAGAAAGAGTTAGCTTTCATTTGTATCTTAAAGGAGTAACAAACTTCCTAGCTGTAATCAAGGTGAGAGACTCCAGAATAAACATAAAACTCATAACCAAGAAAGACTTTGTCACAGTAACTGTACTTTTTGCCTACCTAGATTGTTTTCACTCCTTATACATTAGAAATTCTCAAATATAAGAAAGAGCATTTTTCCTATTATACTTTCTTTTAAAAACAAGACAAAATTCAATGTCACGTTTTTTTTCCAAAATGAAACTTTTATCTCATAAGTAAAAATATACCATTGTTAATAGACCTAGACATCTCCAAACTAAGTCCTATAGCTAGAATTAAAATGTGGATTTTTTTTCCCCAAAGATATTTTGCTTGCAAAAGAGTTTCCAAAGCTGTTCTTGTTATATTTGGAAAAGAACAAGAAGTGTGAAGATGTAAGTGCTCACTTTTGAGTTATGCCAAGAACTAGTCTAGCATTTCAGAATCCCACGCAAAACAATTTCACAGGCTCTTGAATATGACATGAACATGAATGCAATAAATCCTTTTATTATTACTCTTTCTTTGCTTACTTGCCATGGTTATTCAAGTTGTTATTTAAAAAAAGCAAGACAGTTCTGAATACTTTAGGAATTCTGCACTTTCCTTAAGGTTGATCTACCTTATTCTTTTTGAAAACTATATTTTCAAATGGTTACTATTCAGATATTTATTATTGTCTCAGCTTTATATGAAAATAAAAGCATTTTTTTTAAGCATTTAAAAATCTAAAATATAATCTGGCAATGGTATCAATAAGTAAACCAGTTCTTGGAGATTGCTGGTTTCCAAGTTGAAGATGAGTCAATTTTCTTTTTCCCAAACAAAAATTATTTTCAAGGTTAATCAGAGAAAAATTAGGAATAACCCTAAGAGACTCTCAAAGTAAAAACTGGATTTGGTCTATCTTTGGACTTTAGAAGTGCAATATGGATACGAGGAGTACATATTCAAAGGAGAATCATGAATGAGAGGGTATCAAAATGAATTGTAAATGTATCTATTATTTTTACCTGCTGTGTGGAGAGAGCAAAAGGTATCATCTTGTCTTTGTTATCTTTTAAACCTTTTTTTGGCCTAAAGTTTTATTTCTCTTTCACTTGCTTCTTTCTCTTTCTTCTTCCTCATCCCAATCTTTTTCTGTCTCTTCTGGAAAACCTAAGTCTGAAGTTAAATTTGAGATCAGCCCAATGAATTTCTGACTTGGGACCCATTTGGCTTGAATGTAGATCCCCATTCAACCCTTGGTTCCAAAAACCACTGCCACCTCTACCACATGATTGTGTCCCCCACTGTGAGGCTTGACTTTCTAGTTCATGGCAGTCAGGAGCAAGAGTTGTTAGAGTGGGCTGAAGGAAGAAATACCCATCATTTTGTAATAATTCATGGACTGATCTAGTTGGAAAAGTGCAAATGGCTTGGCTTGACTTTCCCTCCTTTTGTTATGGATATCACCTCTTGGTGAGCACAAATTGTATTTTTACTGAATCACAGCCTTTTCATTACAAGCCATGTGGGAATCCTACCCATGCTACATGCCAGTAATGTTGGTTTAAATGCCTGTGAATTTTCCCTAGATAATCAGACTTCTGTTGTGTCATTGCACTGACGTCCTAAGAAGCTTATTTAGAGAAATAAAGCAGGGAAAAAAGTAGGGGAATTCTCAAGAGAGCTCCATTGTAAATAACTCCCTCTACTTTATAATAGTTTATAAAGTCTGAGTGTAACATAGGAACTAATACATGTGTATTTTGTAATATATTATTTTTGCTTTTCCTCTTTGGCATGATTTTGGTAACTCCTCCTGTGTCTGCTCAAGCATCAGTTCCCCATATGTCGGAGGTGTCTCTGTGTTTATTAGTCAGATTGGGTCGGCTGCAATTTGCAGCGTTTACCTTGACAATAGCCATGTGTACTATATATTTCTTAAACAGGAACTCGCACAATGCTTCCCATTTGTCTTCAATCACTAGCAGATGCAGAGCAGTCAGATCATTTCCCTTTAACTGGCCTAAGGGATTAAAGGAATTCAGTGAAATTCTAAACCAAGTGGTTCCTCTGTGTTGCCTGATTTTACTTATTGAACCTGAAGCATACGAGTCTGGAGTAACATGATCTGACTCTCTTCTGAGGCATCCATTTCCTTTTCTTCTAAGTTTCAAACTTTGTGAACTCATTTATCCTTAGACGTTCATGCTACATGTGAATTGGTACTGGAGGAAGTATAGCACTGAAAATTAATCTTGACTTTTCTATTAAAGCTTCTTCTGACATTTTAAAGAAGACTCAAATAGCATCACACAGAAGACAGGTCATTGGAGTCCAGAGTCCTAAGGTCAGGTGCTGGTTCTGCAATTAGCAGGTGACTCAAGGCTGACAGTAAACTCTTAGTCTCTGGTTCCTCATCAACAGATAATGTCTCTTAGATACCATGATCATGACTTCCCTGTCCCTGGTTACCCTGCCCCAAATTGCACCATTTGAAGTAATCTTAATCCCAAATCTGTATATGTGTGTATAAGTGCATATGCGCATACAAATAAAGGCTTTGGGAAAGTTATTGAACATGGAAATTTGGGGGGGGGGGGAAAGGAGAGAAAAATAAGGCATCACCTAAAAAATACAAAAGTGGATTATAAGAAGAAAAATAGTAAAATCCCAAACCTCATTTTTCTCCACTATTTTCCTCTAACAAAGAAAATTCTAATGTAGAGCTTTTTATGGATTTATCTCTTATTTGGACTCTGAGATCTAAGTTCTGGCCAAGAGAAAACATTCCCTGCTGAGGACAGACCACATTTCTTTGCTGCCAAGAGTAACTGGCTAAACACAGAATGTTTGGGGGGCCTGAGAGACTTAGATCATTCACTGAATATATTTTCCAAAAGTCACTCAAGAATGAGGTAAATGTTGAATTAGGATTATTTTCGGAGTCCGATAATTATCACAAAATAGGGTTTTATGAATTAGGGTGAGCTAAAACCGAACCTTGTCACTTTGCCAAATAATTGGCCATTTTATTTTTAAAGTTCTCTGTTATTTGTTAAAAGAACTACTAGTAATATGTTTCCTGTTCATTTGCTTTTAATTTTATTATTTTGGTAAAAACTATATGAAGCTCAGAGATATTTCAGATGATTTCATAAGTCTTATTTCAAGAAAAAGAAACTGTGTCTTGCAATTTGGGGCAATAGTTATATCATCCCTATGGGTTGTAGGTCCCAATTTATAGAGTTGAAAAGAAAAAGTGTCAAATGTCTAATGCTCTACTATGCAGTATTTCCAAGCAAAATTATTATAGTAATCCGTAAAATTCTTCCTGAAACCACAGATAGGTACCAGTGCAATGAGATTTTATCTCCGGGGTGTGTATTTATTTCTATTTTGCAAAGTAATAAAAAAGTAGAAAACGTTTGATTTACTTTTTATCAGCAGTCATACAGTTTGCTGAATTAAGCTTTCTTATTTCCCATCGCCTGATGACAAAGGTAAATGTTACACACCACATCTAATGTGTAATGTTTGACGGGGCCACAGTCCGGTAGCTCAAACATGACTTTTCCTTATTGTCATTTAATTTATAGTCAATTGCACATCACCATGCAGAAAGTGCCCAAGTGTGAAAACCAGGACTTTGGCCATCTTCATCTGAGGATGTGTTCATTCAGTTCCTGACTGTAAACTCCTAGCTGAGATTGTTACGCAGCTCCTGTTTTTTCCATAAGCGTAGTTGTCTTATTTTTCCTTACCACACAGATTAAATAGAAACAAAACTGCCCAATAAAACAAGTGGATTCTGCCTCCTGTTTCTTTGCCGTGTCCTTTCTGAAGACAGCCAAATATTAGTATGGGCCAGCATTATTTTAGGCTAAACATCTTATTAAATAATATGTAATTTACCAGAGTGAGAATCTGTACTGACAGCTATTATTACTGGAATAATTTACCTATTGATACATGTAAGGCACTTGGAATACTTTCTCACACTCAGCAGGCTCGCAAATAACATTAGATACTCCTGTGATATATATTTTAACCATTAATTTGATTCTTTCTACCTCTCCCATCTGTACTCATTTCAATGAGGAAATCAGCCTGCCTCATCCATAAAGAAGAGGTGAAAAGGAGTGTAGACGCCGTTGAGAGAGTGAGTGTAGTTTCGTGGCCATTCTTAATCACAGCTAACATGTTTTAAGTACTTACTGTATGCTTTTAAATCTTATCTATCTTATTATAAGTACTTACTATATGCTTATAAATCTTGTTATAGACTTCTCACTAGAGCTCAAGGAAATAGGTGGTATTGTTATTGCTAATTTAAAGATGAGGAAAATGAGATTGAGATTGGTTAAACTATTCATGTTGCAATCTAGTAAACTGAAGAGATGGAAGTCAGGTCAAAAGGTTTTGTTAGTTTTTGTTTTGTTCCTTAATTATGAACATTTCTTTAGTTAATAATTTATCTTTGAACTATATTAGCTAAAAAGAGACAAAAGTTGTTAAATATACCATTGGCTGTTTTATCAAGTACTCTCAGAAACAGTGACCAAAGCAGAAAAAACCATAAACTTTTGCTATAACATTGATTCTATTTTCTCACCGGGAGCATTGAATTAGAACTAAACAAACAAACAAACCAGTTCTTGCAAAATAATGTGAATATACCCAATGCCACTGACCTGAATGCTTTTTTAAAGCCCATATTCTTAATAGCTCTTCTAGACTCTGCCCCTTAAAAGTGAACCTCATGTTTTCAATTGTGCAGTAGAACTAGCACATTGCCTGGTACATAACAGGTCCTCAACAAGTGTGTGTTGAATTGATTTGGTCACTATGATGTATGTGGTGGTGTCTTTAGGAGGCACAGTGAGTTGTACAAACAGATATGGTTTATAGAATGGTCACACTATGCCTGTTACGGAATCTTTCTACTTAGACATGTTCTCCTATTTTCTGGAATAGCTATGGTTTATACAATGGTCACTGTATGCCTGTTTCTGAGTCTTTGTACTTACACACGTTCTCTTATTTTCTAGAATAGCTATGGTTTATACAATGGTCACTGTATGCCTGTTTCTGAGTCTTTGTACTTACACGCGTTCTCTTATTTTCTATAGCCAACTTACAGAAATTCATCCTTATGCCAATGTTATAAACAAGGAATCTAAGACTTAGAATGTTAGAGAATGTGTGCAGGGTCATGTTATAAATAACAGAGCTGGGCTGGCACCTGGGCTGTCTGATGGCAGTGCCCTTCTTGTTAGGTAACATCCTGCAGCCCTATAGAGTGGTCTCTGTCACTAAGGATCTTTTGATGTCAAAGACCTTGTCACTTTTGCATCCTCAGAAAATAGAGCAGTGCTTGATACCTACAGCATGGTAAACAACATTACCCCTTCCTTTACTTCAACAGTTTCCTCACCTACTCACATCTCTGCTTTTACCTGCAGCATTCTCTACTCGGAACTCTCCTTCCTGTCCCTTGCCTGGCTTGTCTTTCTCATTATTCTCATATACCTAGACCTTTCCATTCTCCAACTTTAAACTCATAACTTACCAGCTGCACAAATGCTTCCCAGGTCGCTCCAATCCAAGCCAGCGCATGCCTCCTCTGACGTCTGAGAGCCCTTCCTCTCTGCACCCCTCACTTGGCACACCTTGCTGGCTGTTATCCGAGTTTTGTAAGCTTTCCCCCCTTCCTCACTAGTTACAAGCTCCTCCAGGGCTGGAACTGTTTTATAGTCACCAAATTAGAGACTTTTACATAGTGAGTTTTTAGTTTACTACCAAGACAACTTTATTACCTGCTACGTTTCTGGGTGGAGGAAAATCATCTGCTCCGCGTGGCTGTTCAGTTAACCTGGGTGCAAAATGAAATTTCCATCGTATAGAAGGACACTTTCAGTCCAAGTTAGGTTGTGTGTATGTGCATAAATATTCCAAACTTATGTATTTAAGTTAGAAGAAAACAAACTATGATTGTAGAATTTTTAGAAAGAGCTTATGATGAATGTCACTTTCTCTGGTCAAATTACTACCTAGTGGTGAGGAGTGATAACCCCAGTGATATTAAACCTGGGTCTACGTGCCAACATTTACTACTCCAGCAATTGCAATGGATAATTCACTATTAAATGTAGCGAGAATGTGTTAGACTTGTTAATCGAAAGGGCAGGTTTCCAATTGGGAGTGGGCGAAGACTTGGCTTGTACTACCTTATACACTGCTGTAGAGTTTCTTTCTAGAATAGCCTCAAACCACTCTTACTACAAAGGACATTAAATGTAAAAAATATTTAAATAAATCATCTTGATTATGGCTCAATCTTTAGTAATTTTCAAGTGTGTGCCACTGGTGTGCAGTGAGAGGATCTTAGGTGTGCCATGAAAATTTTTAAAGATTAATTAATGATTAATTAAATGATTTTCAAAAGAAGTTCAAAGCACAGTAAGTATGTTCTTTCTTTTTTTTAACCTTTTCTTTTTTGATCAACATAATTTAAGTGTGCCATGGAAGTTTGATAGGTTCTAGTGTGCTGTGAGATTAAAAAAAAGGCTGAAAAACACTGCTCTATACTATTATTCGCTGTGTATTCTATCCTAGGGTTGATGTCATTTACTTTGACATGTCTGCTCAGTTTCTCTAGGGATCCTGCTCAGAGCCCAAAAGGACAGGGTGTCTCAGAGACATAGAGTCACACATTCTGCTAGTCACCCTCCATCTGGAGTCTGTTCCTGATTTCATTTTAAGATCATTTTTATTCTTTTATTCTGCATCATTTTTCCTGTTTTAACTTCTCTTATCACAAAGTCCTCCTGCTAGAAAGCAGTGATTGTGCTAATAGATACCTTCAGAAGGAGTTGAAGATTGAATGTTTTGCTTAATTGGGAGGCTTTAACTTACAGTGTATCCACGTCTACTGTAAAAGATTGCATTAAACTTTTCTATACACTGAAAAGCACAATTAATTCCATGTAAAGATAATTTATTTTCCTTAAATGATCTGTGTTTAAATATTATTGAAAAGCACATGCTGACCTAGAAGGATCAACCATCGATTCTAGATTTTAAAACAATACTTTCTTAAATTGTTCCCTGTAATATATTACCATGTACATAAATTTTAATGATTCATTTGCTTCCTTAGTTTAGGTGAGCAAAGGTTCTTCATCACCGTTAGCCTCTTTCCTGCCTAACCCCCACCAACACCAGAAAAAATGATTGTAAGGTGTGGTTTATGCTCAGAATTTCTGCTAATGATGGTAGAGATAACCTGTCTGCCTTCTCCTCCTTCTACACTTAGTCCTTTTATTCCATGGTGCTTCGGATCTGGAAAGATGCTTAGTGTCTAGGCCAATATATAAGTAGGCAAAGGTATACCCATTTGGGCTTTCCAAGGCATTTTCTTTTTTTTAATTTCTCAGAGAACCTCTTGCAGTAGAGGTAGCTTCTGGGATCTTTGTGCTTCAAAGGCCTTAGAACCAGTAAGTACATTGTAATTCCTTGATAGGAAAATGTGTATTACGTATTTAGAAAACACCAGAAATTCCCTAGTCTTTCTGATTTATTTTCCTTCTTCATAAATCTAGTACCATAGGGAAGTGAAATGAGGTGAAAGGTTGAAAGATCCCAAATTATCTTTTGCAAAAAGCATAGAAAGATTAATAGAGAAAGAGACTTAAATCATCCTTAGCTTTCTCATTTTTTAAAATAAATTCCCCCTAAATAATTATAATGAAGCATCACACTGTCGTCCTGTTAAACAGGAACCATCCTCAATATGAAACCTCAGGGAATGTTACGTTTCCTAGACATGAGAACTCTTCCTATATTTTTTCCTCTATGGAGGAATAAATAATGCGAGTCACAAAAAAAGATCTTTGAAGTCTTTATCAGACTGCTAAGTCATACTCTGTAGAAAGTATAATTGTGATCAGCAGACTCGACCGAGGGCAGAAAATAGTACAAGACCTTTCTTCTGTGACTGAAGGACGGATGGATCATCCCCGGTAAGAGGTAACTGTCGCTGCCACCCTTCCCTAAAGTTGATCCTCTGATCTGGAGCTCCTCTTCCTTCCACACGGCTCCGAGGTTTTGCTTTGTCAATGTCTGCCAAGATATATCAGCTTTGGACAAAAATCAAGATTACACAAAACTAAAGGGAGGGAGAAGATAAGAATCCTGAAATGACAAGATCTTCCTGGGAGATGTCAATAGTCAACACGTTGAGAAGTATCACAGAAAAGGAGCAATCCTTCCCTAGGACGCGTCCCCCTCTCCTACAGAGTGACAGCCTCAGCGCTGAACAGGCACACGGGCTTTAATCCTTTTCTTTCCCTTTTGTCAAGTGGGGATTTTTTTTTTTTAATAGTCTGGCACAGGAGAGTCGCGTGATTTTAGCAGCATAAGGGAAAACTTCTTTGTGGCTGCTTTGTGCTGAATTACACTCCCTGAACTTGTGGGCTCTTCTGTGGATGAAAGAGGGCAGATTTCTTCCCTCCCCCTCCCCCCCCCAAAAAAAACAGAAAAAAATAAAAAACATGGAAAGAAAGAGAGTGCCAGGGGAATAGATTGTGAATGCAAGACAAAAGTGACTTTGTCTTATTAAAAAAAAAAAGAAATACGAAGCCAATATGCCTACTATTGGAATGTTTTTGAAAAGAGAAATCGCAACTGAATCACATCAAAAAATACCGTCTGAATAGCTTAGCTATAGTCTAAGGGTGTGGGGTGCATCCGGCTTCTGGAAAGCCTTTGTCTGGCGTCTCCCCACGTAGCGTTTCTGGGTGCAGAGGGGCGAGGTTTGCGCGCGTGGCTCCTGCCCCACGCCGCAGCATCGCAGCGGCTCCAGGCTTCATCTGCATCTTTTCACTCTGTTCTCCTTGACTCAGAAATGAAAGGCAGAACGGAGGAAAGCTGTCCCCATAAGGATGGTGGGAGGCAGGCGTGGGGCGGAGGAGGGGCGGGGAGGAGGGACTTTAGGCGGCTGCCAGTCAGCCCCGAACGTGCCATTTATGTGGCTCCCGAGCTCACCGAGGAAGCAGAAATAAAGGCTCTGATGTGCTTGGCGCCGCCCCTCCCCTGCTGCACTCGCGCTCATTACAGCTCTTTCTTTAAACTGCTGGGTAGACAGCTGGCAGCCAGTGCCTCAGAGGAGGCAGGAGTAAGGGGGCATATAAATTACTCTTGCATTTTACAGCTAAGATAAACTCAAACTGCAGGGTTATAGCCTGAAATGACATGCAGGGAAGGCTCCAGCAGGCCTCTCAAAAACACAAGGAATAGAAAATGGATAGAAAGAGTTATTCAGGGAGTATGGGATCATGGAGAAGGGAAAAAAAAATCTAAACAAGTTGTGTAAAATCTGCTGCTTTAGTGGGTCTTAAAGAGCTTATGTCAGCTTAATTCTGTGAGATAGCGTAATGTAAATCTATGGGAAATGGGGCCGTAGGCATATCTCCTCCATTCCATTTCTGCAGATTGCCGAGCATGGCAATAAATGTCAAGTGATTATTTATTTGATCATTAGAAACTTCATTAGATTTTGATTTGGTGCTCAACAACCTCCCCCCTCCCACCCCACCACCACTAAAAAGAAAGCTCAATTCTGAAATTCCATCCAGCCAGTTTGATTGGGGGGCAAATGTTATGAAATAAAATCTAACAGATACCAACATCCAGATCAAAACATTCTGCATAAATATAGACTCTCCTTTCCAACACGTTCACAGCACTGTGTTCATGGAAAGATACATTTTGGCAACAGTGGTAACATTTCTGGAAGTCTTTTTAGTACCTTATTAGATGGAAGGCTGTTTTGGAGGTGTGATCAAACCCCTCTGGCTACAGACAGAGCCTGATTGCCTATTTTGCCCTGACAGCCTTAGCGTATGATGCATTTGAACTTTCACTCCGCTTTCTTGGACTCGACTTATTTGCAGAAAGAACGTTCGTGGGCCCTCAGTTGGCCCAGGTAGTTGGGGCCTCAGCTGTTTGATGCCTGGGTGTTTGTTTCACCCTAACACCAAGCACAGAACCTGAGCCCCGGTGCTTGACTATCTTCATAAAAAAGGGTCTTTTCACTGTCAAAGGCAACGTCAAGTCCACTGTTTACAGCTGACTTTTTCATTGCAGTTTCATTTTCTCATGAGCGTTTCATGGTACAATTTTCCTAAGAATTATGTATAAAATGGGAAACAAAGAGAGGACGCGATAGTGTTGCAACCGGCTTTCTTCCTCAGGGAACGGTACTTGTGTGTCAGAATATCCACCCAAAAAGAATTGGACTGACTTTCATAAAACCAGGGATTTAAGCCCAGCGTGGGGTATGTATTATTGCCACAGAGCACACGCTGCAAAGAAGCATAAAGAGACAGGCTTTATCTCTGTGCCTGAAACCCTCTTGGAACCTTCTGGGAGTGTACATTCTAAATCAAGAATCAAAACGTTTTCCCAGCACAACTGCAAATTGAAAATAGGCACTTGAACAACACAGTCAGAGACGTAGCAGAATGACTTTGAAATGCCTGCCACGGCACCCCGAGCCGCCCTGGGTCTTTCTGTAGACGTGAAGAGTATTCATCTATAGTAAAGGGTAGGTAGCACTCTGCAGAAACAAATGACAACTGACAAAGATCCATTGGATGCTTGAACTGGCCCCTCACCAGCACAAAGCATTCCTTTTCCTTTTTGTCCGTGTTAAGAAAGGACAGATATTTTTATTTTAAGAAGCACCCTGTAACCACAGATTTTTGTTTCTGTTTTCCTCTGGTATACTTTCTAGTATATTGCAATTAAATCAAGAGCCTAGGAGATAAATGTCTGTCATTTTTCTAAGTGGTGTGAAACACCGAGGAAAACAAACTTCAAGAGCTTGTTTTTGTAGTGCATGGTTAAGGACGACAGCCACTTCCCCATCCGAAAGTCTTCCCTCTTTTCAAGGGAGATGTCGCTACCATAAAAACAAACAGAACAAAATCTTTATCTTTGAGCACAATCAATCAGTGACATTGACCAAGTGCGTTCCAGGTGCCATTGGTACCATCCCCAAACAACAGCCTTCCAGGTCCTGGGGTCCAGTTAGGAAAACAGCCAACCCAAGTGAGGAAGGTGCGTGCCCCAACCAAGTTGTTGCTGAAGAAAGAGAAATGGAGGGTTAAAGGCGTGGGTGAGGCCTCAGGCCCTCCCGAGAGGAGAACGGGCAGCCAGGTGAAGGGTTTCTTCTTTCTGCAGGCGTTGAAAGGAGACGTGAGACTGTTGGGAGAGAAGAGGGGAGATGGAGTAAAATATGTGAAGGCACAGAAAAAGGGGCGCATTCTGGATGAGGAACTGGGGATGGGCCTACTGTTTGTTGATTGTAGCTTGTCTGGTAGAGGACTGAACAGACAAGCTACAGTGATAACAGAAATGGGGAAAGAGAGGCAGGGATTTGGGCAGAAGATCCTCGATGATAAAGTTGAGGAGTGTAAATCTGACGGGCTAAGCAACAGGAAGCAATTATGCATTTGTGTGCACTACAGACGTGTCTAGAGAGATTACTCTCCTGCTGTCGGAATGTGGGGCAGGGATTGGGAAGCACTGAGCCGCGCTAAAAACACACAGAAGAGCCGCTGCAGCTCTGCTTTTTATTCTGGGTGATTTGTCGATGAACAGGTCATGACCCCTGCATTCAATCTTGTGGGAGTGAGAGCTGTGACTATAAGGAACACTAGGAGATAAGTGACAGAGGGGCAGAGGTGAGGGCAGGGGGAGGGGGAGGGCTGCACGGAGCAGACTTGACAGTTATTCAGAGAGCCCTGGGGCTCTGACATGCGCCTGGGCAGTTTCTCACGTCTGGGGCCCAACGGCAGGCAGCTTGGGCAGAGAGGCAAGGACAGCAGAATGCTGGGAGAGGTTAGGTAGGGGTTTTCAGCCTAAGACAAGCCCACTGATAGAAAAAGCTTCAAATGTTCTGGGGCCAATGAAATAAGAAGGGAAGCCTGACCAGGAGGTGACGAGAGCAGTGCTGGAGAAGACATTTTTGTGTGTGCATATCTCTGTGTGTGTGCCTTCCCCCTTTACCTAGAGAGGTTTCTACCTGATTCTGGGTGCGGTCAAAGACAGAATATTCCTTACTCTGTAAAAGATTGCTGCGGGACTTATTTACATAAACATAGAGCAAAAGAAGCCTAATAAGAAATGGAGTATTTAAATGGTCACATGGGTAAAATTTATCAGGCCAAGATTCAAAGGCAAGATTGTCTGCCTCCAAAGCCCAGGGCTGCTCACTGCTTTAATCATTATTCAGCAGAACCTTTGTGCACCTGCTAGGTCACTGGGCACTGTGTTAGGTATGCAGAATGCAGAGATAGAAGATACAGTTCCTGGCCTGACAAACTTCAGTGCCCGTATGTTTCCCCTACAACTCCCCAATCCTACTCCACGGTTCTTCTAAATTTTGTACCAAAGAATCATATTTGGGATTCTATCTTCCTGTTTTATATGTTTTCTTTCATAACTTATAATAATCCATAAGAATAGTAATTCCTTCTGTAATGTTTAAATTCTACTGAATATTTAATAAGCAATAATTTTTAAGAACTTTCTTTCTTTTGACCCTGAGTTGAGTCTCACTGTCTCCCTGGTTAGGCTTGTGTGGTGTCCTAGCTCACAACTACCTCAAAACCTTGGGCTCGAGGGATTCTCCTGCCTCAGCCTTCCCAGTAGCTGAGACTACAGGCGCCTACCACCAGGCCAGGCTAGTTTTTCTATTTCTAGTAAAGACAGGGTCTTGCTCTTTCTCAGGCTGGTCTTGAACTCCTGAGCTCAGTCAATCCACCTGTATCAACCTCCCAGAGTGCTAGGACTAGAGGCGTGAACCACAACATCCAGCCTAATTTTGAAGAACTTTTCTTTTGACTGATTAACTAGATGCTGTGCCATGGTGGATATAAAGGAGAAAAGTAAAACACTCTGACCCTTAAGCTGTTTGCTGTCTAGGAAGGAAGACAACCGTGGCAGAAGTTCTGATGACTAAACAGAGCTATAAGATGACAGCCGAGCATAATGCTGAAAGGCATAATCCTGAATGTTGAAATCCCAAAAGATCAAACTCCCAAAATAGATAGTTCTGGAAAAAATAATTTAAAAGTTCTTTAGGAAATATTTATTTACATTTTTCAAAAAGGGATTTGAGAGACATGTAAAACAGCAGAACCCTTCCTAGGCCACCTTACACAATAAAATAGGTGATAATCACATACATGTTTTTGCAAGCAAGACACTTAGGTATACTAATGACAGTCACATGGGTATGACAGTTGTGAGCAGATAAACCTTATTTATTAACAGATAGGTGGAAAAGTGAAATGTATAAACACATATCATTATGGTTGGTAATTGTGTGCACCCAGCTTTATAACTGCAGTCATCTGAATTACCATGAGCCATAACCTGTCTTTTGATGAGATCAATCAAAAACCAGGATGCATCACCACCATACCAGTCACCCAAACAGCCAAGATCTCAAGAAATTTTATTTTTCACAAATTGAGGGCATCTCTTCATTTAGTGAGGCAGTTAAAACATTTTTATATACACACACAATGCTTACACAGAGTCAACATTGCATTAAGGCACTTTATTTTTTTTATTATTATTGGGGATTCATTGAGGGTACCAAGAACCAGGTTACCCCGACTGTATTTGTTAGATCAGTCCCTCTTTTAAGCACACATCCCCAAGGTATGTGCTTCTAATACTTTCAGTATTGGAAATGACTCTAAGGTGAAATGCAGCTGACAATTGTAAAAAATAAAGCTGACAACTGAAAATAGTGTAAAAAAAAAACCTCTTAAAATGGGAAGAAAAAAACTTAAAGAAAAAAGAAAATGACATAAATGATCTATTTTTAAAATGAATTTTTCAGTCATTGTGTTATTATTTGGCTAATCCACTCATCTAGATTTTTAGCAAAATGCACTGGGTTGAAAGCAAAAATAAGCTTTACTGATAACACTTTGAAATTCACTTTTAGTCACCTTGATCATATCTAATTTCAAGTCTGTTTCAAGAAATCTTAGCCTGCTGATATGCTATTTCAGATATAGTAGACCCCATAGTTAATCACCTCCCTACATTGACCACAGACATGTACCCCATGTAGATATCAGTACATTAGGCCTAGTTCCTTATGTTGACCACATCTGTGTGTTGACCAGTTTGTTACAGTCCCTGAGGTGGTCAACTTACAGAGGTTCTAATCCATATTTGATAATACTGATCCCATTTTGCAGATGGGGGGATTGACGCACTTGAGCATTTCATAAACTGTCCAAAGTCATGGGATTTAGCCTAGGAATTTTACTTTTGGAGCAGACTTGCATAAGGACTATGTCTTCTGCCCTGCTTACCACATGTGTACATGGTGTGGCTTCACTAAATACTGATGAATGGTTGTCAGAAGCCTTAATAGCCAAGGGTCCGTATAAGGCTCTGAGGTGGTTGTGGTGATAATAACTATCCTAAGAACCAAGGATAATGGGCACATCTGTCTGTAAGGAGAGCTGTGTGGGAGTCGAAGGCAACATGAAGGTGAAGGAATTAATCACCCTGAACCTGTAAAATGAACAGAATCAGGGGAATAAAGATAGCTGCTAGGATAGATGAACCAGGCCAGTAGTAGACAACAGAACAGGACAACAACGGAGAGTGGAAGTGGACAAAGATGTGGGCAGGATGCTTTGAAAATGTTAGGTTGGGCTTCTCTGGCAAACTAAGTGCCAGAGGAAAAAAATATAAGAATGTAGCTAGAGAGTGAGAAAAATCTTACTGATCAGGTAAACCAATAGTATATCAGTAAGAATGTACCTGGCTACATGAAACAATATATGAACAAAAATAGCTAAAAAATGGATATATATTTTCTCCCTTGCAAAACAAGATGGTGTTGGCTTATTGACTCAAAGATGTGATTAGGACCTTTCTTCCTTTCTGCGTGGCCATCAGAGGATGCAGGTTGCTACCTCCGCGCTTGTTGTCTCATGGCATAATGGGTCTGCGGCAGATCCAGCCATTACATCTGCTCTCGGGAGACAGAAAGAAAAAGTGAACAATTGGACCTTTCTTGTCTGTCTTCTTTTGCAAAGAAAGCCCTTTGGGATCACCCCTTTCTTAGCAAAGTTAAGTTCTCATTGACTAGGAGCAGGTCACACGGTCACCCTAATTGCCTTTATGCATCACCAGAGCCAAGACAATTTATTGCTCTGAACAAAGTCACAATTTTGTTAGGATGGAGTGATTATTCCATCTGAAAAATGGAATGTGAAACAAATATCCGGTCTGACAATTAAGTTTGTGAACTCATCCTTGAAAAAGTGTTGTGTACCTCAGTGCTGAATATCACTGTGGTCACCTTCGAAGTGCTCCTCTTGGGAAGCTATGCACTGACACCAGCGTCTAGTCTACCCTTCAAAGCAAATGTGGGACTTTTTCTGGAATGACTGCCAGAGTTGTATGAACATCTGACAGTTAAGTTCATGAACTTGCCACTGAGTGCTTACATTGGCAGCACTGTATAACATTTGGGTAAAATTTCATAACTTTGCTGTCTCAGTGACTCACAGCTCATGTTAATGCACGTTAATGCATGTCTTGCTGAGTCATACTCATTATTGTGGTTGTGTGTTTTTGTGTGTCATACAACAGCAGCTCTGATGGTCATTCCAGAAAAGAAGTTCCAAAACTGTTTTGAAGGGTGGACCAGGTGCTGGCATCAATGCACAGCTTCCCAAGGAAGCTTTGGAGGTGATTATAGTGATATTCAGCAATGAGGTAGGTAGCTCTTTTTCCCGGATGAGTTTGAGAACTTCATTGTTAAACCTCGTATATTTCTGAGTTGAAACAGAACACCTATCGTTTCCTTTATTCTGTCTCAAAACCTGTTGTGTGGTTGTGGTTGCCTATCAAGTCCTATAAACACAAAAATTCATGCCCAGAAATGTTCCAGTGTCATTCTCAGCTATCATTTGTTCTTTTGCTGTTCTATACCTCATGGCAATTACTGCTGGTGTCATCTGTCAAGTGAACTATTGCTGAGTAGTTAGGTAGAAGATACTTATTTAAGGGAATTTAAGAGTACTAAAAGATAATAGTTATCGTAGGAACTCATCAGTGTGGTAATTTTGAGTCAATGTCCTGCTGGAGCTAGGAACGGAACCCAGATTCTCCAGCCTGAACTAGAACCAGAACAGAATGCACACAATAGGGGTCTCCTGTGGGAGACTTTGCACAGTCTCTGTGTGTGGAAGGAATTGTATCAAACCCTACTGCTCTGTGTGAGGGGGTGGGAGAAGAGGTGGAAAGTAAAGCGAATCCGTGCTATAGAAAAGGAAAAAATAGACCACATGTGATGTTTCTTACTAAAGTTCAACTACTGAGTTTCAATGTCAAATCCAAAGCTCTTTCTCCGTTCTGACCTTGCACTCCCTGTTGAGATTTCACTGAGTCGTGGTTGTAATTATTTACAAAATGGACACACATTGCATAAAATTCTGGTATCAGTTTCAGCAAGGCATTTCTGAAGCTGGTTAGTTCAGTGCAAAATCTTTCTAGTCATGGATTTTTTTTTTCTGATTTCTACAAATCTCAAATTTATGAAGCTGATATTTAAATGAAAGCAGAAGCAAAACACTTTTAAATTTATAATCCTGCAAAATTAGGTTTTCCATTCAACCATAATTGTAGGTTCAGTCTTTTCTCTTTTTATCAAGCCTTCTCTTTCTCGTTTAAAGAAATCACATTTCGAAGTAACTCCTGGATTCAGTCCCTTCCTATTATAGTACAAGAGCAGAATGACCATATTTTTAAAAATAATTACAAAAGTACTCATCACCAACCTATAAAGCACATACATTTATCTCAGTTGTTGCTTTCTTCTCTGTCTTCCCACCTGAAGCATTGGCTACTTAACTGAAACACACTCCCCCTTTTCTCTTTCCAAAAAGCCTACATTTGCACTTGTGTAAAATAAGGGACAGACCAAGGGACCCTGGGGTTGGAATAGGAGAAGGTGGGTAGGATCGGCCTCTGACCTTAAATGGCCTTGCTTTTAGTCTGAGACATCTGATAGACAAATAAAAGGTGTTCCCCCTGTGCTCCAGTCTGTCCCTTCTGTTCTCAGAGAAAAGTGACCAATAATTTTGGATGATTCCACGTATGTCTTGCCTTCCAAACTCAGCTGCCTCCTTGGGGCTCCTAAGCTATCAATATATATATCTTGTCTCTTCAGTATCTCCATGTCTTTCTCCCCATTGATGCTTTTCTCTCAGACTACCAATGTTCTCAAACCTTTCTCATCCGAGAAAATCCCACCCCTACCCCCCACCGAATGTATCTTTCAGTCAACTTCCCATCTCCATCCACTTCTATCATCACATCTGTTTCAGTTACTCCTCACCCCAGCATTGTCTGGCTTTCCTGGACTAACAAATTCCAGCGAGAGTCTTGGAGGGCTGGAAAGGCCCGATCATATGGACTCCACTGGGGTAATTCTGTTCTAAATCAACAAAAGAAAGTAAGTACCCCTGGGATGTGTGGCAAGATTGGAATCATACCAGGATAGGCGCAAACATGGGTTATGATCTCTATACCATGAGGAGCACAGTTACTGACAATGAGAATGCGAGAGGTTGTGTTAGAACTGTTAGGAGCTTTACTGAACCCCCAGATCCAGCATCATGTAGCCTAACTTGCCTTAATCACCTTATACAGACCAGGTGTGTTTAAACAACAATGATTTCTCACAGGTATAGTCCAAATACTAGAGAATGAAGGACAGCGGCTACACTCAGGCATTAACAGCTCATTGTCATCAACATCTCATCTCATTCTTTATCCTCAGACATTCAAACTAATGAATCATGGGCCAAATGCTTTTCTGAAGTTAGGGGTGGGAGACAGGAATGAGAGTCAGTTCTCAGATACCTCTAGGATTTGTGCTAATCTATCCTTAGACCAGTGAGGTTTATCCTGCAACTTGTTTTCCAGTTCACAATGTATTCATTCTTCTATTTGCATGCTCTACTCTTGACTACATGCTTCTGGAGGCTCTCATTTCTTGGGTCTTTCAACTAATTGACTGTAATTTTTCAGTCTTTTTAACTGGCACAATCCTTAAATGTTAGTGAAACTAGAAGAATAGCACTTTCTTTTTGTTTGTTTTTGTTTTTTCTTTGAGACAGAGTCTTACTATGTTGCCCTCAGTAGAGTGCCATGGCATCGCAGTTCACCGCAACCACAAACTCATGGGCACAGGCAATTCTCTTGCCTCAGCCTCCCAAGTAGCTGGGACTACAGGTGCCTGCCACAATGCCTGGCCGTTTTTTGTTGCAGTTGTCATTGTGTTTAACTGGCCTGGGCCAGGTTCAAACCCGCCAACCTCGGTGCATGTGGCTGGTGTTACAGGCGATGAGCCATGAATGGCACCTTTTGATGTTTGTAACTTAGAAGGTAGGGCATGCATGTGTGTTTGTGTGTGTGAGCACGCACATTGGATGCATGCATACTCCAACAATTACCTAATGGACACAAAAAATTAATGAGATATATGTGTATGTAGAATTCAGGGGAAGAACTGAAGGAGACTGGACTTGCAATGCTTGTAATCTCCCTGGATTCTTTTGTCTAAGGCCCGTGGGGTATGTTATTCTAGACTAAATCATCTAGATGTGCAAACATGTTTTGCTCAGGGAGGAGGAAGTATCCCTATGAGAAGACCAAAGCTTTTAGAAAGTGGGTAGCATATTTTAAAGGAAGGCTATTCATCCATGTAGTAGGCCAGGGAAGTGGGTTCAAAAGGGTTTTGAGTAAGCTTAGGGTCCGGGGTGTGTCCTGACAAGACACTTTGTGTAGGGTTTAGCTTCTAAACTGCTTTTCCGTTGAATGATGGGATATTCAAAATCCTTTCTTCATATACTGTGAGTTTGCTAGTTTCTTGAACACCTCAGTAGAGTGTCATATGCTCACATGACTCGCATAATGGGTACGTGAAGGAGGCACAGGAAAGAGCCAGGGACCTGGAGGACCCAGCATCATCGGAGTCAAATCCGGGCCCTTCCTCTTTTTAGGCATACTCAGTGGAGGTGAGACTTAACGGGCAGAGCAAAATTAACATGTTTCTCATTTGCATTAACTTGCTTTTTGTATTCCACTCTCTTCTCTGCCAACACGTGCCTCTGGGAAATGTGTTTTATCACCTTGGCATGAAGATTGCCACCATCCTGCTGACTCCCAAGTCCTTACAGTTAGCTCAGAATTTACTCCCAAACCCAACCCGATCTGGGCATTTCCACCTACACATCCTCTCTCAGTCTGCTTCAGGCCAATTTTTGATTTTTGTAAAACACAACCCCTTTTTTGGGGGGTCTCTTGTCTCTATCACTAAATACTCTCAATTTCATCTCTGCCAGATTTTCCGGTTTCATTTCTTCCCCTGCATCTCGTTCTAACTGGCCTCATTCCTTCTCACTCACTCAGTTCTTCTCCCCTCCATTGCTACCTTCTCTCCAGCCTCTTTCCACCAGCACTGTGCTTCTAATCCACAATGCAACTGCAATCAAATGGAGTATAAAATCAATACATAAAAATTTCTACACAGCATGTTTTTCTTAGCAGGTTTCACCAACCAGCTCTTCTAGTGTCACTGCTCTTGCTTCCCCGAGTCAGTAACAAGTCCTGGATTCCAGCACTTGCTACACTAGTTATTCTTCTAATATGCCACAGTCTTTATTTATTTATTTTTTTGCTCCATGCTTTTGTACACACTGTTCTTTCTAAGCAAAGTACCTCCTCCTCCTTTCCCCTTTTGTCCAAATGTCAAGCTCTTAATCGTCCTACAAACCCAAATGCAGGTTACCCCCAGGAAGCAGCCCCCCACTCATTTCATCAGATCTCCTTAGAAATGCCCCTTTTTGGCTCCCCAACCACTCTGCATACAACTTTACCATAACTTCTGGGGGCAGATTCTAGACTTTTCTTCAACTGAATTCTTTTTTGTGCTTATATTCTCTTTTCAATCTCTATCTCTATGACCTAGCACCTAGCACCTTGCATGTGATAGATGCCTAATAAGTGTTGATTAACCAAAGAGAGAATAAATTCAGGGCCAAATCCTGAGGTGTGGTTACTAAAAGTAGAATCAAACCACAGGTGAAGGTGTTTGTGTGGAATAAAGAAAAATTCCTACCGCATTCAACTGGCACGGAAATGCACGTGTGCACAAGTGTCTTCTTCCCGTGGCACTTTTTCACTAGCCCGTTAGGACAGAGTCGTAGAAAACCTCCCTAACGCAGATCTCTAATTTTTGTTTAGGATTAATGTGCATTTTTTATTCACACACAAAGATAGAATTTTCCCCAAGGTTGCTTGAGTAGACTTCGATGATATATTCCTGACACTTGCCTTCAGCAAGTCATGATTCATCTCCCTGGATCTCACTCTGAGCCTGTGGTAGACATGGAGAATTTTCTGAAGTTTCTTTTATGTCCAGCAAGACTGGCTGAAACTGGCCATGAAAGCTGTGTAAATACTCTAATCTATTCCCAAACCACAGAAATACAGGCTTCACACTCTCTGTTTGCTGTCACAAATCATGGTGCTGACAAGTAAGTCTGACTCCTAACATGAAACACAAGCTGATAGGAGTGACTTCTGCCTGCATCCACTGGGAAAGGGCTCGGTGTGCTTTCCTATGACAATGTAAGTGTAAAGGTAACCAATCTTTGTTTCATTTTCCTTGGGATAAACAAGATCCATTTCTTGCCATGAGAGCTTCCTATTTTCTTTAAATCTGCTTGCTGCCTTCTGGAAATTTCATCGTGTCATTGCTATAAAGTCTATTAATACTCTGTTATTGGGTTGCCATTATCATGGTCTTTATTATAATGAATAATAATGTGCCATAGCTACATGGCACCTTTCTTCTTGGATCATCCTCCTTAGCCTCATAAAAGAAATTAATCAAGTTGCACCTTTAAGGAAAGCATTAAGCTCCTTCATTGTAAAAGCAAATTTTCTCTATTTGCTCTGATTGCAATTGTGTACAGTTTTCTGAAGAGGCATGTTGAAACATCAGGGGTAATTTCAAATAGGCCATTATTTAAACCAATTGGCTGGTCTCCTCAAATTCTTTTAAAGGGTTTTAAAATACCATGTGAAAATACAGATACATACTTTTGAAGCACAACAAAGAGATGAGTGTATATATTTTGTATATAGACACACACACATATATATGTAAAGTTACCCTTTTCCTAGTATGTTTTTAAAACATCTATCAAGAAAGGTACCCAGTCGTTTTGAGCTGGCTATTGTTTTTTGTTCTCCTTGCTTACATGAGGACTTAAAGGGGTCCATGCTGAAGTCACAGGCAGGAAATTCCCAAGAGTATCTTCTGTGAGTCTTTCCCACCCCCCTGATTCCTCCCTCAACATGAATAACCATTAAAATTCCATTCTCTGCAGTAAGAGCTAAGAAGAAAGATAATTGTCATATTCGATTTTCATATGGGGAATTTCTAATATTATCTAATTGATGGGCTTAGATTTGAATTTCCTTTATTTTTTCCTCCAGGTAAGTTTTGCTAAGTTCTTGTTATATTGTTCCATCTCTCAAGTTCATTTTTCAGATTTTCAACATCTGATATAAGGAAACAATCAAGAGATAAAGAGGGAGTTTCTCTCCATCTAGAGCTATCTTTAGCCCCATCCACCTGACATCTGTAATCACAGGCTGTTTTCAGGTTCAGCACCTGAGTCCACATCAGTGGAGTCAGCTCTGGCAAGAGATCATTTCCACACTAGCGTCTCTCCAAGTATCTTTCAGCTGTGCAGCTTTTGGCTTAGAGTCTGCGTGTATTTAGAAATAAGCAAGAATAGTCTTTTAAAAATAATAGCCATAATCATGAAGTATGCACATATTATCTAACAAGACCTCACAGCAATTTTTTCCTTACAGAGCAGGGAGATAGTGCTGACTAGTTTTATTTAAGAAGGGATTCTTAATTCAGATGTGAAAACACTGGCGGTGAATGAGATCAAGAGTCACAACCGTCAGTTCAAATTCACATAAGCAATTGGAGTATTCCTATTTCAAATTAATTCTGACTCACTGTGGTAAAGTGGATACTGCCCCCCTGAAGATATCCATGCCTTTGTCCCTCCAAAACTATGAGTATATTACTTTACATGGTAAGGATTTTTTTTAATCAAATCATAGCTGTGTATATTAATGTAATCATGGGGTACAATGTGCTGGTTTTATATACAATTTGAAATATTTTCATCAAACTGCTTAACATAACCTTCATGGTTACTGTGTTTAGACATTTATATTCTACACCTAGTACATTTCACACATACCCTTGTAAGGTGCACCGTGGGTGTGGTCCCACTGATTAGCCTCCCTCCACCAATCCTCCCCCCTCCATCTCCTCCCTTTTCCCTTTTCCCTTCTTCTTGGGCCATAATTGGGTTATAGCTCTCATAAGGAAGCTGTAAGTTGGTTTCATAGTAGGGCTGAGTACATTGGATACTTTTTCTTCCATTCTCGAGATACTTTGCTAAGAAGAATATGTTCCAGCTCCATCCATGTAAACATGTAAGTGGTAAAGTCTCCATCTTCCTTCAAGGCTGCATAATATTCCATGGTCTACATATACCCCAATTTATTAATCCATTCATGGGTCCATGGGCACTTGGGCTTCTTCCGTGACTTAGCAATTATGAACTGGGCTGCAATAAACATTCTGGTACAAATATCCTTGTTATAATGTGATTTTTGGTCTTTTGGATATATACCTAGTAGAGGAATTATAGGATCAAATGTCAGGTCTAGTTTTAGATCTCTAAGTGTTCTGCAAACATCTTTCCAAAAGGAATGTATTAGTTTGCATTACCAACAGCAGTATAGAAGTGTTCCCTTTTCTCCACATCCGTGCCGTATAAAGGATTTTATGTGTGTGACTTAGTTAAAGATTTTGAGATGGGGAGATTATTTTGGATTATCTGGGCAGGTGCAGTGAAGTTACAAGGGATCTCCATCTTCTTTTTATTTTTTTGGTTGGGGCCAGGTTTGAACCTGCCACCTCTGGTATATGGGGCTAGCACCCTACTCCTTTGAGCCATAGGCGCTGCCCTAAGGGTTCTTCATCTTATAAGAAGGGAAGGAGGATCAGAATTATAGAGAAGGTAATGTGACTATTGGGAGCATAAGGAGGAACACTTTCACAGGTACCATGCTGCTGACTTTGTACCTAGAGAAAGGGGCCACCAACCAAAGGATGCCCATGGCCTTTAGAAGCTGGAAAAGGCAAGGAAGCCTCCAGAAGGAATGCAGCTGTGCCTTGATTTTAGCCAGTGAAAGTTGTTTTGGACTTCTGACCTCTAAAACAATACGATAATACATTTGTGCTGTGTAAACTACATAATTTATTACAGGAGCAAAAGGAGAATAATGAATTTACTAACAGTGATGAAGGGTTATTGTAGAGGTTAAGATCATATACTGTAGAGTTGGCCTGGCTGGGTTTGTGTCTTTGCTCAGCTGGTTTTCAGTTGTCTGAACTTGACAAGTTATTTATGTTCTCTGTGCCTCAGTTTCTTTTTCCTTTTTTTTGGCCAGGGCTAGGTTTGAACATGCCACCTCTGGTATATGGGGCCAGCACCCTGCTCCTTTGAGCCACAAGCGCCACCCTCTTTTTCTTTAAAATGGGTACACCTATATCACATTGACTGTTAAATTAAGTAGTTCATACAAAGAGCTAAGAATAGTACCTGGTAGAAAATTTGTGTTCAATAAATGTTAGCTATTTCAGGGGAAAAAAACATGACTTCATCAGTATAAGATTAGGAGATTTTTGTCTCAGATAATAATTAGTGATGGGAATTTAAACTTAGTCTTTCTTGGTCTATATTTCTTCACATGAAATATGTAGATGCTGGGTCCATTCTGATTACCTGTCCATCGCTGTGCTGAGATTACTATCTGCTCAGTTCTTTAGTTTGTCATATAAGAAGTGTATGGCTGTTGAGCTCTAACATATAAACTGAAATAACATATCAATCCAGAGAGTCTATAAAATTTTTCAATACTTACATATATTGTGTTTGAGTTCAGTTTACCAAAGTCTTTTGTCTTAGACAAAGTATGATTAAAAACAAAATAACGTTTGGTCTTCCTGACATTTATGATTTAATGAGAAAAAGAGAAAAAGTACTCATGGTGACAAAAGCAAAAATATTTTGTTACCTACAAGTGTCTCTTTGGGGGATTTATTTTCAGAAAATATGTTGTTTCTTAAAATATTATCAAATGTCCAGTGGCACGAACTTTGGAAAGATGGATTCCTAGTATGGATCAGAATTCAAGTCAATTCAGTTAATTTGGTGGCCCCTGTAAAGCCACATTTTTCAAATGTCATACTCTAATTTGATCATTTGTCTTAAGAAGCTGCACTGATAATTCTATGTGATTTTCATAACATGGCAGAAACAATGGTGACCTTACTCATGCCCTATGATTAAAGTATATAATAACTAATATTTTGCATTGTATGTTTAATGGACATTGCCCAGCAGGGTTAGATGTATTTGAGACTGTGACAAGTCTTCTGTATATTGACCATAAGTAGAATGGCCATATGATTTAAACTAAAAAATTTGGCATTCCAATAAATTAGAAGCTAAACATAATTAACAGTTATGATTTATCTGTTGCAGTTATAAGCTGGGATTCTTCTGCACAAAACAGGACATATGAGACCACAGGTCACTCATTTATTCTATAAAATATCACAGGCTATTTTGCTGAACTTTCTTCTAAAAAGAAATCTAGTCACCCAAAGTGACTTTTAAAAATTAAAAGGAAGAAAAGAGGAAAGAACGCTTTAAGTGTATCTTCTTGGCCTGGAAACTTTCAAACTTCATAAACAGTCCTCAGCTTGAAGTTTGCAAGAAGGATGTCTCACTTGAAAATATAGACAGCTTTCCATATATAAAGTGAAGTGATTTAAAATGAAGCTGAGGTTAGATAGGAATTTTTATGGAAGCCTGACCTTTGGTCTTGCTCATTTCATTAGCAAGTATTTTACTCCTGACATTTAGTCTGGGCCAACGTTTGTCCCTACGCTTTGTGAAATCATGCCATTTCATCATATGGCATTTTGCTTCTGAGTAAGGTGCTAATGTATTAGTTGCCTTATACATTTAATAGTATTTAAATATTTTATATGAACACGCTATTTTTCAGAAAATGTAACTATGTAAAGGTAATATCTAATTTGATATTAAATATTTAAATGAAGAATTTTTCAAGAGTGCAACATTGCTATTATCAAGGGTGGCCTGAAATACATTCTAGACAGGCCCCACTATGGACATAAAATGGCAGGCTATGAACCACCGAACCTATGATCAGTATTTCTCTATGAATGTTGCACATTTGTGTTCTGCTTTTGACACTGTGGAATGTTGCAGGCCTCAGAGAGCTAATTTCAATGTGGGTTAAACCACAGTTGCAAAGCTGAAGATGACAATCTTCATTATTAAAATGGTGCTGAAGGAAAATGTAAACTAAATAAAAATAGAAAGAGACACCTAAGTTAAGATTGAAAAGAGATTAAGGTTTGAATCGAATGCTTCTCAAAAGCCTGTTCACAGACCATCTGCGAAAAGGTTATCTGGGGAGCACGTTAAATACACAGTACCACAGGCTGCCTCCCAGACCCCCTGTGTCAGAATTGATGGGCAGGGGCTTAGAAATCAGCATTTTTAATAAATTACTCCAGGTTATTTTCATGTACACCAAAGTTAGAAGACCATTACGATATGAATAGGGTCTTAAAGTAAAATAATTATTTAGGGCCATAAAATATGAAACTGAGAACAGTTAGAATGATGAGATAATTTTCTGTATTGAAATTTTGTTCCTTGGGTTTGAATTACTGTAAATTAAGGAGAAAGAGAAAATAGAGAAATATACGAAAACCTCGAAGAATCTGTGTGGCAAGTCAGAGGAAATGTTTAAATGCTTGAAAAGAAGCCAAATAATTGCTGGGCAGTGGGAGGTTGGGGGAGCTTGCTTGGTGATCCCTTGGGACTAACTTCACATTGCTAATTTACAATCACATGCTGCATCTGTCACTTATACAAATCAATGAGAATGCCCACCCTATAACAGTGTGGAGTTACTTGTAGTGGTTGCTCCTGTTGTCTACCCAATGGAGACCTTTCAGGATGTCAGGAAAAAATCTTGGTGACACCCATTAACACACGCACGTGCTCCTTTGTGTCACTTCTAATTTACTTTATCTTAAATTGTCAGCAAAAAGAACTTACACCCACATTAATAACTAGAGGTTTGCATTTAAGCCAAGAAAAATAAACCCTGCTGATAGCTCTGCAGACAGCTGGTTTGCTGTAAGTAGAGCCAAAAGAATAGGCCTGGCTCTTTGTATTTGTGAAAATTTTATAATATTTAAGGAAGGGAACTGGTGGAAGAATAGCTTTTCTGTCTTTGTTTAGGAAAGTGTTTTGAAAAAATAATCAAGATTGTCATGAACTATAAACGGGATCAAAAATGGAAACATTATTAGGAGAAAAGTCATGATAAGTTTCAACCATCTGGGAATCTTATTGTGCTAAAGAAAGAAATTCTTAAGACTTTCTTTTTACTTTTCTAAAATCAAATGAATAGATTAAGATACTGCTTCTGTGAACCCAATTCTGATGATTAAACAAGACAATTATTCATGGCGAGAAATGGGCGAGCACTTTCGAGCTTGTCATTTTGAAGAAAATACATGCTGCCTATAACCCGACATGGGACTAAGACATTTTTTTAAAAGTAGATTTCAAAAGTACTTGGAAAAAAAAAAGTAGCAGGTTGGTCCTTTGTATGAGCCTTAAAAGGGAATGTTGGTCAAGGGGTGTGGTGGAAAAATGAACTTCAGTTTAGACAGTCTTCGCATGGAGAAGAAAAGACTTCTAAGGAAACTGATTTAACTGCACAGAACATTTTCTCAAAAGCTGGAATATAAAAGGACACGTAGAAGAGGGAGAAGGAGGGGCGCATAGCCAGGAATGGAAATAGAAGAGCAGCCTGGACTCAGAAGAACAATGTCAGAAAGGTTAAGGGACAGGCTGAGGCTCGTGGAAAGTGCTAAAGACAGGAAGGGGCTTTGTAAGCCATGTTCAGAGACAGACGGTGAACAAAGAAGAGCTAGGATCACCACCGGGGAAAATGGCACAAAGCTAACAGGTGACACGAAAGTTTTCCATATTATCAATTTATTAATCTTTATATTCCCGAGGGCAAGCACAGCGCCTGTCACCCATCAGTGTGTTGCAGAGTTTGAGGGAATAGCTGGATGAAAAGTTCCGGTAGTGAGAACCATTTTGGAAGTGGCAGAATAAACATGAGTTTTAAAGAGGAAATTTCCATACCAAGATAAAAAATGAAATTAATAAAGGGGCTTGGTTATTTTACAATTACAGCTTACTTCAGACCAAGAAGGATGACATCCTAAGAAGCAAGGATCTGAAAGTCGGATGTTAGAACTGCCAGTAATAATGTTCAGGATCAAAGTGTAGAGCAGTTCCAAAGACGCAGTCAGAGTACAAATAGAAAATTTCCAAAGGAAAAAAGACAGATTTGGGAAATTTCAGAACAGTGATCTGACTATTTCTGCTGTAGGTCTGTGTTTTATGAAGCAGAGAACTTGGATGATTTAGATAAACAATGTGTATAGCCCACTAAAAAGGAAAAGTGTAATGAAAAATGAATATAATTTATTTTTCATAAAATTAACTAGATTATCAAGGAAATGCCATGGTTATTTGGATTTCATGGAGCCCGTCTGCAAAATTTCTCCTTTATTATATTTTTAGTATTTTTTAGAGGAAATAGGGAAAAGTATTGACTGGGTGATAGTTTAAACAAATGGGTTCATAAATTCCCAGGCGTACTCCAAGAGGGCCAGAATAGAGTAAGACATTCCCACACTGCAATATGACTCTGTAGTTGGCCTTGTTTTGTTCAATATTTTGACCAGTAACTTTAATTTTGAAAAAACACTAAATAAGTACTTATAAAATGTGAATGTCACAAAGCTAGAGACAAAAATAGTATCATATTGTCAGTCCATGCAAAATGATGTACACTTGCTTCTTCCTGCTTTTTTTTTTTTTTTTTTTTTTGCAGTTTTTAGCTGGGGCTGGGTTTGAACCCACCACCTCCCTTATATGGGGCCAGCGCCCTACTCCTTTGAGCCACAGGTGCCACCTTGGAGTTATTCTTCACAACAATAAGATAAAAATATTATTAACAAGCCTAAGGCGACATAAAGCAAATGTTAACCACACTTGCAAGTCATCAATTTATTTAACAGATTGCTTGAGTCTCGGTATATGTCTGATGGCTTATCTATGGTTACATAGTACCTCATTTTAACTTAAAACACTCCAAGCTTTTAGACAAGCTTCGTTTCTTTAACCAATTACAAATCCAAGAATCTTTAAACTATGCTAGGAGAAACTATTTGAAAACCACATAACTGACCAAGGAATTGATTCAGGGGTTTCCCCAAAATGTGAGAAAAGCTCCTGACTTCATCAAGTATGTTCTTGACTTTGTGCAGGAAAGAATTCAAATGTGATCCCAGCAGCGACAGAAAGTTCACTAAGAGAGAAATTGACAATACATCCTACTCTGCAGACAGAGTGGGGGTTCTTCTCTGGGCAGCAAAGACCTCTTATGGAGCAATGGTAACATTTTTATGTGTTCATAAACCCTGTAAGGAAGCAGCCATAAATGACCAGCATTGTGTTGATGTCAGGCAGCAAAGGTGAGTCATGAATGTCTATCATAGAAAGATAAGCATGGCTCAGTGCCTGTGCTTCAAGTGGCTAAGGCACCAGCCACAGACACCTAAGGTGGCGGGTTCGAATCCAGCCCAGACCCGCCAAAACAGCAATGATGGCTGCAACCAAAAAATAGCCAGGCATTGTGGTGGGCGCCTGT
>NW_003852555.1:3246374-3255660 GCF_000181295.1 Otolemur garnettii | reverse complement strand
AAAAAAAAAAAAAAAAAAAAAAACAAAGAAAGAAAAGAAAAGAAAGATAAACATGACCAGCTCATAAGGTGTCTAGCCTAATTCTTCATCCATCCTCAGGTGGTCCTGGGTGGCACCGTGCTGGTGATGATGGTTAGGGTCTGGTGCCAATGGCTGCACTCAGGCTCTGTTAACCTTCCTTTTCTGCCTTATCTTTACATTAGAATTTTATCTAGAGTACATATAAAACCTTAAAACTCAACTATAAAAATATCAAACATTCAATTAGAAAATAAGTAAAAGATAGAAGATATTTCATCAAAGATGATATACAGATTATTGAAAAAATATTTGGGAATTGCAAATTAAAACCACAATGAACTTTCTCTACATACTCGTACCTATGAAAATGTCTGACATAAAATATCATGATGACACAAAATGTTGCTGGAATGTATAGAAACTAGGTCAATCTTACATTGTTAGTGGGAATTTAAAATGGTATATTCACTCTGGCAAGCAGTTTGGTAGCCTTCTGTATCACTGTCCTATATATGTAACTATCACAGCATAGCAAAGAAATTCATCTCTGGGGTGTTTATCCTAGAGAAATGATAGGCTCACACAAATATATTTGCACAAATACTTGTAACAGTTTCATTACAAATAGCCCCAAACTAGAAACAACCCAGATGTCTTTCAACTGGCAAATGATTAAATTGACTATGGTACAATTCTACAGCATAGAGTATTAATCAGTAATAAAAAAATATTTAACTGTTAAGTCCAACAACTTGGATGAATTTGAGAGCATTGGGTTCAGTTGAAAAGGCCAGTCTTCAAATATGTGTTGATTCCATTCTTGAAATGACCAAATTATGAAAATGGAAACTAAATTGTCATCAGAGGTTAGGGTTGGTGAAAGGAGGTAGATATGGCTATAAAATAGAAACATGAGGGATCCTTTTTGTGATAGATCTGCTTTTTATCTTGAATGTACCAATATCACATCCTGATTATAATATTGTAGTATAGTTGTTCAAAATATTATCTTTGGGGGTACATAGAATGTCTCTGTATTATTTCTTATAACTACATGTGAATCTATCTCAGAGTAAAGAGTTTAATTTTTAAAAAAGATATTGTGAAAAACAAAAATATAATACTCTCTTAGGTGATAGAATCAATATTTAGCAATGCTCCTGCTTTTATTTGTCAGAACAGGTTTTTCTCTCCTTTGTTTTTGGAAGATATTTTTACTGAGAATATTTAGTGACTTTTGTCCCCCCCCCTTTAAGGATGTCACTCTATTGTCTTCTGGTCCCCATGGTTTATGAAAAGAACATTCTTCCTTTATACATAAAGTTAGTTTTTTTTTCTTTCTCCGAATGCCTTTATAAAACTGGTCCCCAACATTTTTGGCCCTAGGGACCAGTTTCATGGAAGATGATTTTCCACAGATGAGGGAGCAGAGGAACATCAGATTCTTACCAGGAGCCCACAACCTATATCCCTTGCATGAGCAGTTGATGGTAGGGTTGCCCCCTGTCCCCACCCCACCACCCTAATGAGAATCGAATGCCCCGCTGATGTGACAGGAGGTGGGCCTCCAGTGGTGATATGAGCATTAGGGAGCAGCTGTAGAAACCCACGAAGCTTCACTCACTGGCCCACTTCTCACCTCTTGCTATGTGGTCTGATTCTTGCTGGTCCATGGCCTGGGGATTTTGGGGACCCCAGCTTTATAACAGTCTCTTGACTTTGATGAGTTACTTGAATTTCATGCATCAAATGTGTTTCTTTTGTTACATTTTCTGTTTTAAATTCTCTGCACTATCTAACCAATCTGGGAAAACTGAGCTAAAATCAAATTTTGGGAAGAAAAATCAGTTGTAGAGGCACACTTTCAGGTGTAGAGTGAAAACCCTCAAAAATCTTTTCTTCCATAAAAACACTAAGAACAGTGGGAAATGGTCCAGATGAACATTTTTCTAAACTGTTCAAACTAACCAGTCTTAGAATAATTTAGACGCATTTATTCAAGAAAAGTGGCTGGATCTTCGTCCAATAAGCAAGATAATGGTAGATGAACTTGCCTTTTATTCATCTTCATTTTGCTAACTTGGTAGAAACCTTGAAAATTATGAGCCTTATAACCATGACAGCTATGAAAACCATTAGCAGCCACTGTAGGGATAAAACTTGTTTGGAGCTCTCCTAAAATCCATGTCACTAAAAAATTGTATGACAGTTCTCCCTAAAAGTCCAGTTTATAGGTCTTGTATTTATTTAACCTGACCACAATTACTCAACGGGAAAGGTCCTGTCCATAGGGTGGTTGTTAAAAATAATAAGCAACATTTGTTTGAGTTTGAAGTTTTCCATATCACAGAGGCCTAAAGTGGTGAGAACAGTTGGACAAACAAGAGGCTGACTAAAAAAAAAAAAAAAAACCAAAAAACTTAGCAGGAAATTCAGTCCATTGGGACTTTGAAAGTGTTCATATAAAAGGCCACAGGCCTGAGCAGGGCTCTGCAAATACTAAGGCAAAGTCTGAATTTAAGGTGCAGTATTAAATGCTGCTTCACAAGCCTGGGAGCTCCCCTGCTTTCACCCAATATGACCCCCAACTAGCAGGAAAGATCCCCCACCCAGCTACTTTGCTTCTCATCAGGACCAGCTGCACCTCACCAAGTCTCTACCACACAGGTTTCACTTCCTTACCAGCCTCCTGAATTATTCACACAAGCCAATCACATCCTCCTGTGGGAACCAGAGGTCACCCCACCCTCTTGTATGACAAAGCCTATTTCCCAAAGCCCCTGCTTGCTCATTCTGTATCTCTGTGTAATCCTGTGTGGCTCTGCATGGGGTGAGGTGTCCTCTCCTACACACTGTGGAGTATATGGCACTGATCAACTCCTGTCATGCTCATCTGTCCAGTGTTGGCTCTCATGTTTTCAGGCATCTTGTACTATTCAGGGTGGGTAATTTCTTCCTCGTCGACTGGGTGAATAGAAGGTGATCCAGACTACACATGCTCTGGGAAAGCTGTAAGAAAGAACAAATCTCTCTCTCTGGCTGACCTTGAAGCTCTACAGCAAAGGTTAAGGCAGAGCTGTAATTGACAGAATCCTTCAGCAAAGAGGAGACATTGATTTAAGGCATTTAAGGAAAAATCCGTCTCGTCATTAGCTGACTTAAGCTAACCAAGCAAATAATTTGGTGACTAAACTTAAATTTGAGAATTAGACTTCACAGAATTAGCCCAGAAAAGTCACTAGACAAACAGCAGCAGCAACAACAAACCCAGAAAAAGAATTTGATTTGATTCCCAGAATTGCCACATTATATTTAAAATGTCCAATTTCTGACTAAAATAATAACAAGACAGAAAAAGAACAGGAAAATATGTCACATAAACAGGAAAAAAAAGGCTCTTAAAAGAAATTATTGTGAGGAAGTCTGGTAGTAGGAATAAAAACAAAGAACAAAATACCTTAAATTGATTCTATCAAAAATCATATTACATATAATGGACTAAACATTACAAATAAGAGTCATCAATTTTCAGACTGGATAAAATTTCATAAGCCAATTCTATGCTCTTTGAAAAGGGTATACCTTAAGTACAGAGATGCAAGAAGGTTGACTATTTTTAAATGCTCAAACCAAAATCATGAAGAAGAAAGTAACAAAAGTACAAAATGGAACATATAGAAGCTACTAGCAAGATAATAGGTTTTGGTCCAGTCACACAATAATTACATGAAATGTAAGTAGTCTAAAGCCAACTGAAAGACAGAGACCCAGATTGGACTAAAAAATGAGATCCAATTACTGTATAGACTATTTACACACACACATAATCTACTTAAAAATAAAGACAGCTTGGTAAAAATAAGCAAATGTACCATGCACCACTAGTAACATAAGAACCTGAGTAGTTATATTGACATCAGATAAAATAGAAGTTAAAACAAGAAATATTACCAGTAATCAAGAGAGACATTGCATAATGATTAGGAATTTAAATCCTAAATGTGCATGCACAAAGTAGCAAAGGTTCAACTGGCATTTCTGGTTCCCTGCCTTGTAGATAGTCTATCATGGAACTTCAGTTTGCAGTCATATGAGCCAGTTCTCCCTGACAAACTCCCTTTCCTATATCCTGTTGGTTCTTCCCCTCTAGACAACACTGACTGTTATAGACCACAATAGAGTTAAACTGGCAATCAGTAAGATAAATGCAACTGGAAGATCCCCAAATATTTTGAATTAAACTATTTGCAATCTTCTAAATAATCAGATGAATGGACAAAATAGATCAAGAAAAATTAGGGAAAAAATAACTGAATAAAATAAAAGCAATAAAACAATTTGTGAAATGCAGTGAATGTATGGCGTATAGGGAAGTTTTATAAAAGAATGGTCTCAAACCAGTGTTCCAGGACTCCTTGTTAAGAAACTAGAAAAGGAACAGCAAATAAAACTCAAAGTAAGAAAAAAATATGATAATAAATATCAGAGAAAAGATCAATGAAATTGAGAGGAGGAAAAAAATAAGGAAAAACATTTACATGGGAAACTGCTTTATTGAAAAGATCAATACAATTATACATCTCTAGACAGTCTGACCCAGATGAACAAAAAAGACAAAATTATCAGAAATAAAAGATGAGACATCACTACAGATGGTATAGACATCAAAATGATAATAAAAGAATATTTCACGTTAGCAACCTAGACAGCATAAAACAGAATCGTTGGAAAGCATAAGTTCACTCAAGAAGTATTAGAAAATCTGAATAATACCTTCTAACACCACTGCCACCACCACCAACAAAAATTATATTTTCAAACAAAGTCACTGACAATCTCTATCAAATATTTATGGAAGAAATAATACTACTTTTACATAAATTCTTTGAGAACACAAATAGAAGAAATCACTTCAGGACTCATTTTTTTTTGAAACCAGAGTTGTCTTGATAACACAGTCAGACATTCAAATCATGAAAACAACATACCAAAATTATTCTTGGAAGTAGAGCCAAATTGTTAACATAATATAAATAAATCTAATACAATCATATAAAAAGCCTTTTATCACGTTGAGAAAATTTTCCCCATACCTATTTTATTGAGAGTTTTTATTATAAAAGTATATTAAACTTTGTCACATATTTTTTTCTGCATCTATTGAAATAATCATGTGGTTTTATTTTTCATCACGTTCATATGACATATCATATTAATTGATCTGGTTATGTCAAACCAACTTTGCATCCCAGAGATAAATTCCTCTTAGTCACTGTGTATTGTTGAACTTGGTTTGCTAGTATTTTATTGAGGAGTTTTGCAACTATGCTCATCAGAGATACTGGACTATAGTTTTCTTGTGATACCAAGGTAATGCTGGCCTCATAAAATGAGTTTGAAACTAATTGCTTCTATCTCTATTCTTTGAAAGAGTAGAGAATTAGAAATATTGGTATCTAAATGTTTGGTAGAATTCAGCTATGAAGTCATCTAGTTCTGGGTTTGTTTTTGTGGGAGGTTGCTGATTACTTACATCTCTTTGTCATTATTCAGGATATTTCTTCTTGATTTAGTCTTGATAGGTGTGATATCATGAAGTATATATTTGGTCTTAGACTCTGTTTCCTGGTGTACAAGTTCTAAAATCTTTAGACTCTCCAAAGTGATTTTATTTTCTATGGTAATGATTGATCAATGGATGGTGGCTCCTATGTAGTTTCAAGATGGGCTGGTCCTCAGAATAGCCAAGGCATGATTAAAGGGTTGGGAGGGGAGAGAGGCTGAAAGTTAAGTTGATCAACAATGGCTAGTGATTTATCAATCACACCTTCATAAAGAAGCCTTCATGAAAACCCAGAAGGACAAGGCTGAGGGGGGCTTCTGGAAAGCTGAACACATGGAGGCTTACAGCTGAATAAACTCAGCCATGTGGCAGAAAGGTGGAACACCCCAAGTTCATGGGGACAGAAGCTCTTATGCTTAGGATCTTTTTTAACCTTGCCCTATGTATCTTTTCACCTGTTTATTTGTATCCTTTAAAATATCCTTCATAATAATAAATGTGTTTCTTCAAGTTTTATGAGCCACTCTAGTGAATTAATTGAATACAAAGAAGTAGTCATGGGAACCCCAACTTGGAGTGAGTCAAAAGTTCTGGAGGCCTGGACTTCTGACTGGTATGCAGGAAAGGTAGGAATAATCTTACTGGACTGGGGCCTCAAACTGTGGAATGTGACACTATCTACCTGGAATTATTGTCTACTCACAGAGTAGGTTTTATGTTTTAAGGAATTTATCCATTTCCTCTGGGTTATACAATTTGCTAATATATAATTGTTCCTAATAATCCCTTATGATCTTATTTATTTCAAAGTCATCTATTATAGTGTTTCCTCTTTCACTTCTGATATTATTTGTTGTAGTCTTCTTTCTTTTTTCTTAGTCTAAGGGTTTGTCAGTTTTTTTATTTATGCAAAAACCCCACTTAGTTTTATTGATTTTTTTCTATAGTTTTTCTTTTCTCTATTTGATATGTACTAACTTTGGGTTTTGTTTTTTTCCTCTTTTTTTTTCTTTTTTTGCATGCATAAAACTGTAAGCTTATATAGGCATACGTTGTTCTGTGTACCTAGGGGGGCAGCATGAGAACAATGCACCCTGTTCTGTTTCCCAGGATCTTTTTATTATGTACATAGCAGAGCATATGTGCAAGAATGCAAAGCAGTCAGTCATCAGTACTCAAGGTTAAGATTGAGAGAGGGGAGATTACAGCTCCTAGGAAGGTTGAGTAATGGGTAAGCAAGGATTTCTTTTTCTAATTTTAGGTTGTTTATTTAATATCTTCTTTTAACATCAGCATTTTTTGCCATAAACTTGTCTCTTAGTACTGTTTTTGCTGCCTCCCATAGTATTGATAAGTTTTATTTTAGTTTTTATCTTGAGGTATTTTTCTTTTTTGATTTTACCTTTACACCGGTAGTTGTCCAAGAGTGCATTATTTAGTTCCCATGTATTTGTGAATTTATCCATTTTCTTGTTGCTATTGATTTCTAGTTTATTCTATTGTGGTTGGAGAAGATGCTTGGTGATTTCAATATTCTTAAATTTGTTAAGATTTGTTTTGTGACCTAACATATTATCTATACTGGAGAATATTCTTTGTGCACCTGAGAAGGATATTTATTCTGCTGGTGTTGGATAAAAAGTTTTGTGTATGTCTGTTAAATCCATTTCATTTATAGTGGTGCTCAAGTCAATTCTTTGTTAATTTTCTGTCTGGATGTTGAATCCATGATTGAAAGTAGGGTATTAAAGTCTCCTACTATTATTGTATTGCTGTCCCTTCAGATCAGTCAATGAAAGAATAAACACACATATGGAACTGAAACAGAATACAAAGTCTAGAAAAAGGCACTTATATATGTGGCCAGTTTATTCTTGACAAACGTACAAAGGCAATTCATAGAGAAAGGCTAATATTTTCAACAAATGATATTGGAACAATTGAAATATCTATATGCAACAAATACAATATTAATCTACACCTCCTGTCTTATTGAAAAAATAGTAAAAATAGATCAAAATGTAAATCCAAACCCTAAAAGTATAAAACTCTTAGAAGTATAAAAGTATAAAACTCCAATGATTTAGTTAGGCAAAATTCTTAGGATAAAAACAAAATGAAAAAATAAAAGAAAAATCCATAAAAGGAAAAACTGATCATTGAACATTAACAGAATTAAAAACATCTGCTTTACAAACAACACTGTTAATATACCAAGAGTTTTAACCACAGAGTGAGTTAAAATATTTGATGGACTTGGATCCAGAATATATAAAGAAAACAAAAAAGTGCAATAAAAACTGGGTAACAGATTTAAACATATATGTTACCAAAAAGAACATGCCTGTAGCAATTAAAACATGAAAAAATAGTCAATATTGACTTGGCCACCTGCCGGGGTGAGGGCCGCAGAGGCTTGGGCATCCTGGAGGATTCGGTCTTGGTCGCTGAGGCGGTATTGGCCCTGACCCTTGCAGATGTGTTTGTCGTGGTAGATGGGGGCCCAGTCTCTCCTCCGCCACCTCCCACGCATACCAGGAGGTTCATCTGCTGGTCCAGCAGCAGATCCAGCCTGCTGTGCCAATTATAACAAGGCCTGGAAGCTTGACACGCATCTGTGCAAACACACTGGGGAGAGACCATTTGTTTGTGACTATGAAGGGTGTGACAAAGCCTTCACTGGGGACTACCATCTGAGTCACCACGTCCTGATTCACACTGGAGAAAAGCCATTCATTTGTATAGCTATTAGCTGTGACCAAAAGTTCAACACAAAATCAAACTTGAAGAAGCATTTTGAATGCAAACATGAAAATCAGCGAAAACAATACATGTGCAATTTTGAAGGTTGTGAGAAGACCTTTAAGAAACATCAGTAGCTAAAAACCCACCAGTGCCATCATACCGATGAACCACTATTCAAGCTATATTCGTCAAAAAGGATGTTCTTTTGTGGCAAAAACATGGACAGAACTTCTGAAACATGTGAGAAGAAACCCATAAAGAGGAAGTAACGTGAAATATGCCAGAAAACATTTAAATGCAAAGATTATCTGAAGCAACATATGAAATCTCATGCTCCAGAAGGGATGTGTGTCGATGTCCAAGAGAAGGCTGTGGAAGAACCTACACAACTGTGTTTAACCCCAAAGCCACATCCTCACCGTCCATGAGGAAAGGCGCCCCTTTGTGTGTGAACATGCTGGCTCTGGGAAAACGTTTGTAGTGAAACAAAGTCTCACTCGACATGCCATTGTGCATGATCTTGACAGGAAGAAAATGAAATTCAAAGTAAAAACATCTCATGAAAAACAAAGTTTGTCCTCTCATCTCAGTGGCTATATCCCTCCTAAAAGGAAACTAGAAGAGCAGGGCTCATCTTTGTCTAAAAATGGAGAAGCGCTGAGCTGTATGAAAGACCAGGTGCTCTCGACAGTTGCAATACTTACCCTCAACTAAATATCACATTGCTTTGTTTAAAGGGCTATAGACCAAGGAGCTCAGTACTTTTCCTTCAGAAGCATGTTTTTCTTTATTAAAATCACAGATGTAAAACATTTAAAAAAATAGTCAACATTAGTCATTAGAAAATTATTTAACAAATGGTGCTGGGCGAACTGGCTGGCAACCTGTAGAAGACTGAAACTGGACCCACACCTTTCACCATTAACTAAGTTAGACTCTCACTGGATTAAAGATTTA
>NW_003852555.1:3220181-3245136 GCF_000181295.1 Otolemur garnettii | reverse complement strand
TGGTGATGATGAAGTAGTTTCAGGCCAGTTGGAACCCTCACACATTTGTGGTGGGAATGTAAAATGGTATATTCACTTTGGAAAGCACTTTGGCAGTTTCTCATATAATTAAACATATGCTTACCACACAACCTATAATCAAGTCCTAGGCATTCATCCAAGAAAAATTAAAACTTATGTTTTCATAAAGTCCTGTATGTACGTTTCTGGTGGCTTTACTTACAACTGGTAAATACCAAAAACAGTGCAAATGTCCTTCAACAGGTGAATGAGTAACTAATACACAGAAAACTGATCAACAAACTTAAAGGATACATTGTTGACATATGTACTGATCTGGGAGAACTGCAGCTGCATTTTCCTCAATGAAAGAAGACAGACACAAAAGTCTACATACTATATGATTCCATTCACGTGATATTCTGGAAAAGACAAAAATGTAGGAGCTGAAGATTTATCAGTGATTTCCAGAGTCTGGGGGTCAGGAAGGATTTACTACTCAAGGTAGTCACTCAAGGCACTTCACCAAGGGACAGAAATGTTCCATGTCTTGATAGTGGCGGTGGTTACATAATGCTTTGCATCTTCCAAACTCATAGGTTGAATTTTATTCAGTATAAATTATATGTAATAAAAGAGGCCTAACCAACAATATCAAGTGTTGGAGCTATGGCACTCTCATGCATTCTTCTTGGCAATGTAAAATGTTACAACCCCTTGGAGAAAAGTTTTGACAGATTATTTTAAAATTAAATATATGCCTGTCCTTTAATGAATTATTTATACTCCTGGGTATATAGCCAAGGGAAATGGAAATAAAAATGGGTACAAAAATGTACATAGTCACTTTACTAATTAAAGCCAAAATAATGGAAACAGCCCAAATATCTAAATAGGAAAATGCAATCAATTAACGCAATGGACTACTCTCTTCAGCAATAAAAGAATGAAGTTCTGGTACAGGCAACATGGGTGAATTTTTACAGAGATTGTGATGAGTGAAAGAAAGCTACACAACAGAATATGTACTTTATAATTTCTTTTATAGGAAATTATAGAAGAGGTAAAACTCTTCCACTCTTTTAAAAAAATCAGATAAGCAGTTGCCTCGGGGACTGAGGATTAATAGGTCTACAGAAGACCTTGGTAGTGATGCCTAATGTTCTACATGGTGAGAAGCATGAGGTTATGCAGCTGTATTTTTCATAATTGTGCAGGTAACATTTGTGGATTTCAAAGTATACTACATATAAGTTTCACTTCAAAAAGTATTATAAAATAATAACTGGATATATAAAACTAAAACAATATAAGAATGGCAGAATGACAAGTAGACCCCAAAATGTGAAGAGAGCAAAACCTAGCTGGTGAGATGTTACAGAAGAATGGGAAAAATATACATGTAAGTCATCAATTATGGAATGTCTGATTTTGAATGAAAAGTATAGTTTATTATATTTCAAACATGAAGCAGTACAACTGATCGAAGTATGTGCCTAAATTATCCACACACTTTTGCTATCTCAACAGTAGGCTGGTATATGCCAGTAGAGAAGTCTGGAGAGCAAGTGGTGATGAAATTACAAAAGCCATTCTCCACAGCTTGCTGAAAATTGAATTTTTTCTTCACAAAAAGTGGTCCAATGCCTGGAAGAAGCATTCCACTACAACTTTCATCTCATCAGTATTCACCTTGGTCTCAGGTCACCCACGTGACTCATTTTCAAGATTAAAATCACCAGAATGGAACATCTCATACCATCAGTATCACAAATATTTTGTTGATATTGCAAGCTGTCTCCACTGCATTGGTTCCACAGTGGAATTCATATTCAACAATAACATGAATTTGTGACTTACCCAGGATTTCACAAGTTGCTCTACAGAAAAAAATTTGAAAGATAATCAAAAACCAAAACATGCACTTGAAAGAATGAGGCTGTATCTTCACAATGAAAATAGAACAGAAAATGTTAAGTGAAGTGTCATCTCTATCAACTGGCAAACTTCATACTTAAGGAAATTGGACATTTCAGACTTCATAACCTAAATAATTCAGACAACCTTAGAATCATGCTACTTTTGATCTCCACAGAACCGCTTCATTTTGTAGATGTAGAATAAAAACCCCAAGATACTGACCACAAAATGCATAGTTCGTCGGCGGGAAAAAGAGAACTAGTACATTTTCTTACTATTGTTTTAAATCCTTTGTTCACACAAGAGTGCCTACTTCTGGAGGGGGGAAGAGTAAATTACTTTTTTTTATTATTGGTTGAAATCAGAAATTAGGACATTTTGAAATAATATGTTTTTCCCTTGACCTAGACTAAGTAAGCTACTATATACTATTGTATTGTATTGTATTGTATTATATTATATTATATTTTCATTTCTCACTTCCCTTTTCCCATACCACTCTTTTTCAGAGAGATGGCAGGTGATCTCCTTAGCTGTCATTATGCAAATACAATCTTCAGCTCTGCTTTGAGTTAGGAATGCTAGAAGCAAAGTACAACTTCATTTTTGGATTCTGGTTACTTTTTTGGTCATGGACCTTATCTTCCAAAAGAATATTATCTCTGGTTCTTAAATCTTTTTCTCAGAATGAATTGAGTTTGTTTGAGAGTAATGAAAATTGAATTTCTCTTTTTACTTGAATTCAAAGTATTCTGAAGGCCTCTTCCTCCCTACCTCGTTCTCATGTTTGCTCTTCTGCAGAGAATTTAGGCAGCTGAATAATATCAAATTTTTATCTATGTCATCACCCCAGCTCCACACGACCTCATAGAAGAAAATGAAAAGAATAATCCACGTTGGTCAAGGAGCTAAAGACTGAACTTGATCCATAATTAAACATCACGTTCCGAAGGCTGAGAAAAGAGCTCCCAGCGACCACTTATCTCGGCTGTGCCTTTACAAGACTTATCTCCATTTGAAAAATTATTTTAAAAACATTTCCATGGAAAATGATCTAAATTATTCACCACTTTAAATATTAATTTTTGTTCTATATTCCTGTGGTGTATTCTATACAATGGGGTAGATCATTTTATGCAGATTTTTAATTAAGGTTAGCCTAAGCCACTACACTAATAATATGTTGACACATACCACAGATATACACTGTGTAACTCTGCCTCATTAGCTACAATATGTAGCAAATAGCAATCAAAGCATCATCTCTTACAACATTTATGTTAATTATAATACCATATACTACGTATAAAATTTATTCCAGGGGTGTGTAAAAGGATTTTAAGACGAAAAAGTATAGTTATGGTAATTTGGGGGCTTTTCTTTTCTGCGTATTTCCTCTGGAGGTGTGCCATGAAAAAACATTAAGTACAAAAAGGCTCTGGGCATGAACAAACACTTCGTTCTTAATAATCCTTAATCATATTCAAGGCTGCTGCCGTATCAGCATATTGTCCTTTCTGCTTTTTACTTTTATAAAAAAAGACCTATTTGCATAATTATGTAAAGTGCAGTCTCTCTTTCAGTTTGTTCCTGGATATGGAGCACTTAGCGTTGCATATTGCTGCCGGAGATAAGCCTCCGTAGGTAGTCATGAGGTTTGGATCTGAAAGAAAAAAATGGGTGTGTGTTTTCTCTCGTTTCTTTATGAAGAGGAAAGCTATGGCATAATAGAACAATGAATGCAAAATTGTCTTATTTTCTTCTGCAAACGCCATATATGTCATAAAAATATATGCGTGTACACAGGTTTGAATATGTGTTGAGATGAGAAAGAGTCATGTGAAATTATGACTTCTACCTTCCTCAATTTCTATTCAGATACGTAAATGCACTATGAATCCAGACTAAGGAACAGAAAAAAAAAATTAGTTAAACAGTAAACTAGTTTCCTAAGTGACTGGCAAACATACTCATATGCACATATATATGGTATACACATTATAGATGATGAATGGTTCACCCAGGGAGAAATTTTCTTAGGTGTGTAATGAATATTCTGAATGAAGCTGTTCATTTACATCAATGTTTAGTTTAATTATTTTATTCCCTTTATAAAAATGCCGGCTAATGTACTTAAAAAGCCAAAAAAGGTGAAGCCAAATGGAAAGCTACAGGAACGATAACAACAATTTACTAGAACTCTAACCACCCAGCCTTCTTTAGGTTTTTTTTTTTTTTGGCTGGGGCTGGGTTTGAACCTGCCACCTCTGGTATATGGGGCTGGCGCCCTACTCCTTGAGCCACAGGAGCCACCCCATCCTTCTTTAGTTTTGAGAGACATCAACATAGACTTTCTTTATCCACACTCAAACAGCCTAAAAAACAGGGACAGATGGACAATGAAATAGTAGCATGTGAAGTATTTTAAACTTAAAAGTAAGTTTCATGTTACTTGATTTTGAAGAAAAGGAAACTGAGGTGACACTTAAAATTGCTAAAGTTTGGGGGGCACCTGTGGCTCAAAGGAGTAAGGCACTGGCCCCATATACCAGAGGTAGTGGGTTCAAACCCAGCCCCAGCCAAAACTTGCAAAAAAAAAAAAAAAAATTGCTAAAGCTTTGCACACACCTATGTGTGTCTGTATGCAAGACATACCTTCTAAAGACAGCTTTGTAGCTGAGAACAACAGAATTTAGGGGTCTTTTTTATGCAAAAATTTCCAGCATACTAAATTATATCACAGAATAGATGGGAGAGGTGGAGGACCAGTTCATGGGTAATATGCAGTGAAAAATACGCAGAACTATATTAAAGATCCAGCATGACTCACAGCAGACTCCCACCGATGTCATTCACATCTGAGAAGCCAGAGACATTAGCTGATAACAAGCAACCATCCACTCTAAAACAGAGCAAAACAAATAACAATAATAACACAACCAGGTCTCTCTCACCTCTTCATGAGAGGGACTCAGCCTCTCCTACTCCTTTTGGAAGTAGTGCTCTAAACTTTCCCTTGTTCTCAAATAAAATTCTCTTTGTTATACTGAAAGCTGTGCAGGTTACTTTTGCTCTCTATTTACGCTGCCTGTGCTGCTCTTGGTTTATTTTCTGTTTCCATTCATTCTGGCCTTCAATTACCGCTAGGCCTCAGTTGAGCTTTCTAGCTCAGCGGAGTAATTGAATCAGGTCCACTGAGTTGGGGAACCCAGACCCCGGACCCACATCATCTTTTCAGGTGCCAGGAAACCCAGAAAGAAAAATTGATACCTTTTTCCTGGTGTGGAAGCCCCAAGAAATAGACCTCCTCCACCAAAAAAAAAAAAAAGCAACACAACTCAATAGAGATAGGTTTGTTACATGTCTTGCTCTTACTTTGGAATTGAGGATTCCCAGGAAGGAAAACTCTGTTTAGTAGCCTGGCCATGTGCCTCCAGCTTCAAGGTAGCTAGCGAAGTATACATCCTGCATTCGACATCCGGGAGGATGGGACTCAGAATATAAAAACATATCCTATTGTTGGGGCATGAAGGGTCGTGAGTCATATATGACAATTCTCTATGGCATGTCTCGTTTCCTGATTTCGATCATTTCTTTTTCATCTTGTCCTTCCTTCTCTTTGTAGAGCACATCTAGTAATAGTAACTGAGAAATTAGACACGGGAGAAAAAATGTTGAGCACTTATGTGTCTAAAAAGAGTTATTTTTAACTACGTATTTTAAGTATGAAAAATATTTGACTCCTTGCTAAGAAAGATGAGGAAAATATCATTCATACTTCCTCCCACATTTGCTCTTTTAGCCTCCACTTTTAATTATATTGTCATTTTGACATTTCCAAAAGTATAATATTCATATTAGATTATATAACTATAATTACTTTAGTTCTTTAGACTTCAATATTGGTATAAATGGATTTAACTGTTGCTCAGCCTGGTTTTCTATAGTTTCTATTTTCCTAAATCTTTTTATTTTGTGTCATTTCCTGTTTGGCTAATTATCATTGCATAGGAGTCAGAAGCTCTGCCATTTGCTTTAAATATAAAGGACAACTTCACTAAATATACCTTTGCAGTGATATTTAATTATCTTAGAAATTTGCAGCTATATCTACACTAGTTCTGCCACTGTATATTTCTTTGGAGACCTCTAAAAACCACTTGCTGTTCTCCTTTCTATATAACTTGCTTTTTTTGTTAATTCATGAATGTCAGTATGATTCTTCCTCTCTCTTTAACAGACCCAGGAAATCAGTAAAAAATCACTAATATCAGTCTCTGTGTCTTCATTTTTTTCTGGAACATCATCAGACTCAATCTATAGTTGGAAGCCCACCATCTTTCAGGAAAGTTGACTTTAACTGTGTCTAAATTTTGTAATACTCATTCTCTTCTTAGAAACACAAGTTATTTGTAGTTCTATAACTTTTTCTATGTCTCTAATTTTCTCCATACTCACATTTATGTTTTGTTTTCCTTTTTACTGTTTAGTTTGTGGGAATTAGCACTGTCCATCCACTGCACTGCTGACTTCAATTTCAATGCTTGTTTATTTTTATGTGCTATCTTTAAAGTAGCTTTTAGAACCATCGTATTTTTCTTATTCACTCGGACTTCTTTCTTAAGATTCAGAAACTCACTTTTGACCATTTCTGTTATATTCCTTTCTCTGAACACTTGCAACTCTTTGCCTATTGTTTGAATTTAAAGTATCAACTATAATTTCTTCCTATTTTTCTGACTTGTGTTTCTTTAGTTATTTTTATATCTCTTCTTCATCTGCCTTTTTAAAATGATATTAATCCTCTATAGCAAGCATGTTTTGATAAGTTGCTATTTTACTGGAACTTTTGAGATTATTAGTTGATAAGAGACACATCTGGATGGCTCTGGAGGCTCATTTCCTTCTTTCTTGTGGTATCTTAACTGAGAGCTGGCTCGGTGGACTAACTGGTTTTCAAAGAGCCAAGGCCTTTGGCTCATGTCTGCATTCCTGGCATAGAAGGCTGTTTCCAGGGCTCTTGGTTTGTGCATCTTAGACTTTAATATGTAAATTCCCTGGTGCATTTCCAAGGACTAGAGACAACTTGATGTATTCGTCATTGTTTAGTGTAATGATCTGCAAACACAACCCATAAGCCCCGTCCAGCCTGCTGCCTGTTTTTCTTTGACATATGAGCTAAGAATGGTTTTTGCATTTTTATGTGGTTGAAAAAATTCCAAAAGATAATAATTCATGAATCAAAAAAGTTCTATGCAATTCATATTTTAGTATCCATAAATGAAGTTTCACTGAAACACAGCCATGCCCACTTACTTCACACACTGTCCGTGGCTGCTTTCCTGCTACCACAGCTGGGTTGAGTCGCTGCAACAGAGACCGTATGGCCTGTGGAGGTTTTCTCCATACAAAATATGTGCTATTTGATCCTTTACATAAAAAGTTTAAGAAGCACAGAGTTCTGCAGTCCCCATCTTCTGTTAATCCATGAACACATCTCATGGTGCTAGGTATGTGCTCACTTCCAGAGCACTTCGTTGTGTGCTCAGCATCCTGAATTGGTCAGACCCTTGCTCTTAAAATTTGGTTTTAATGAGTACACAATATCTGTTTCCTATGTTAGAGAAACTGGGAGGTTGAGGAATATTCTGACTCTACTATGTTTCTGACTATAATGTTTCCCCTAGTAAATTCTATGCTATATTGGGGCTGTATGATACCAGGTATGTGTCTATGACCCTCTTGCATGATGTGGCTCGGTTTTGAATGTTTATATTGATAGTTGCTAATAGAATGATATGTGAGGGTCAAACTGGGCATGAGATGGGCTGAAAATCAAGATATATCTGAAAACCTCAAGAAGTCTGCCTGCAAGCTTTATTTTAATGCACATTTTTCTTTTTTTGTCTTTTATTTCCGACTTCCCCATCATTCTCTCAAACTAAATCTCTACTAGGACATTTGTTCCCATCTTTCTAGACAACCCTAGACCTCATATTATAATTAACCTAATTAATGATGATCAATTTATATGCCATTTTAACTTCAGGAAAATCTATACACTCCCTGTAACCTCTCATTTTGACAATGATATGGCAAGTGATCATAAATATTTGTTCTCAAAAATTTGTTTCTTGTTCTTTTTATGATGAGATGTTTTCTCCTATATTTAGTTGTTTTTTAAATTATAATTAGGATTGGAGAAGCATTTAAACCATTTTAAACTAGAAATTCCAGGTTCTTTTACTCTGAATTTTTTTTTTTTTTTTTGTATCATGTTTAATAGACCTTGCTACATGCTTCCAGGTATAATTTCTGTCCTAATACTAAACTACTGTTTTCAGCTGTTCAAGAAAAATCAATAAAACTTATTTAAATGTTGTGATTTGACATTCTTAGGAGTAACTTTTAAATAGGATATATGAGACTTATCCTAATGAGAGTGGACAGCTAAGTCTTTTGTAAATACAGCATCCATTATCTCTTCTAATAATAAAAAAAAAAGGTTGACTTTCAGATAAACCTGAATCATAATTATAAATACTTCTGTCAGTTCCTCAAAACCAAGAAGTTGCTTTTGTTTATTCTTTAAAATCAGGCTTTTATTGTGAATTTCTACTTAGAAAAGGATATCAGGATTTTCCTTTCTTCCTTTTAAAAAAAATTTAATTCTCAAATATGAGACAAAATGTTTTAGGCATAGTAAGCCAAGACAAAAGGAATAAAAGGCTTGGTGGTGTCAATTTGCTACAGTATGACAATTTGAGGAGCATAAAGAGAGAGCTTCTCTGGGAAAATTACTTCAATAACAATCAAACACAATATATGAAATCATGTAGACCCTAGACCTAGTAGCATGCTTGGAAGTCAGGACAAATGCAATCTTTAGAGACTTATTTATTCTTGAGTACATAAAGATGTGAGCCAAGCTTGGAAAAAAAAAATTTTTTTTTTGAGACAAAGTCTCACTATGTTGCCCTCAGTAGAGTGCAGTAGTATTACACCTCACAGCAACCTCAAACTTTTGAGTTTAAGTGATTTTCTTTCCTCAGCCCCCCAAGTAGCTGGGACTACAGGTGCTCGCCACAATACCCATCTATTTTTGGTTGCAGTTGTCATTGTTGTCCAGCTAGCCCTGGTCAGGTTTGAACCTGCTAGGGCTAGGTTCTGTGACTCTCTAGTTGAATAGAATCTGTGGATATAAAGGAGAAATTATCCAAAATGGTACAACATAATTTGGAAAAATTTCTCATGAGTATGGCTAGTAAAAAAGCAGATTTCCTGTGTGTTGACTCATTAAGAGCATTGTATTTTTTCCATATTGCTATGCCTTGGTGAAGAAATAATCTCAAAGAAGACAATGTTGATACCAGAATTTCATCTTCAGTGGGTTCTTGGTCTCAGTGATTCCAAGAATGCTTCCACAGACCACAGATCAGTGGTAAGACAGGATTTATTTATAGAAAAGAAAAGAACACAAAAACACTAAATGTCCTGGCAGAAAGAAAAAAAACCAAGTGGGGGGTGAAGAGGGGAGGAAGCTCTCTTTCTCTGGGCTCTTTGTCCAGGGGTATATATAGTATGCACGTGGGTTCCTTGTGTACAAGGCCAGGAAATAAATGGACACAGTCTCTTCCGCTGGGACAAGGTGAATGAATGTACTAATGAATGGACACAGTCCCTTCTGCTAGGGCAGGTGAATGTATTAATGAATGTATTCCATTCATGGAATTGAGGCCTAGGGACTTACATGAAATTCTCCTAGTCATGGGAAATGGGGGTTTCCTGTTTAGTCATCAGTGCAAGGGGAAGGAGACACCAACCCGCCAGTTTCTCCCCAGCAGTTGTCCAGCCCCTCTGGCTACTAAAGCCTGGGAGGGGAGAGGTCCCCCCTTGCCTACCCTCCAGCCTGCTGGTTCCTCTGCTGGTGGCCACAGCACCAACACCTCCGAGGCACAGATGGCGGGTCCTCTAGCTCAGCTCAGCTGGGGCGCCACCTACTGAATTTAGTTTTTCTTTCTAATTCTTATGTTTCCTTTATGCTTACATTACTGCATTGGCTATGACTGCCACTGAAATGTGAAGAGAAATGATGATACCAGTTAATCTTGTATTCTTGTCTTGTTTCTGGTCTTATGGTAAAGGTCTCCATACAGCACAGCTAAATCTGATGTTTGTTGCAAGCCTTTTATTAAATCAGATCAAAGATGTTTCCTTTTATTTCAAGTTTCTAAGAGTTTTAATTTTGAATGGATAATGAATTTCACCAAATCTTATTTTCTGCATCTTTTCCTCTCATTCTGTTAAAGTTGCAAATTATACTAATAGAATTTTGACTATTAAGTCAACTTTATAATAGTAGAATGACTCACTTTGACATGAGATATTTTCTTTAGGATTTTTGTGACTGTGAATTGCCCTGTAATTTTTCTTAAGTAATATCTCGTCACATGTTAGTATTAAGGTTATGCTGGCTAGTAAAGACACCTTTATGCCTTTTCTACTGTTTGTCCCATTTTTCCTCTTAATCCTGTGTTTTTTTTTTTTTGTATATGTGGTAAATTCTGATTAAATATGAGATAGTATACATAAAAAACTGTTGAGGATCTTGATGACAAGACAGATAAAGATCAGATCATCTCAGTCAAGCCAAGGATTGTGTTGGCACCAGGCTAGAGTATATATATATGGGGGGGGGATAAAATCTCTATCCTGGGTTCACACTCTCCCTTTGTTTACTACACTTTACCCTGGGTTTTAACTGAGATTCTGGTCTGTTTATTAGGGACTCTTTGGAAGACTCAAATCTTCAGTTTTCTCTCTTTAGCATACTGAGACTATAGAAATTTCATTCAGCTTTTCAAAAATGTATTGCTTACCTTCTTAGCAATTTTCTCCATGCAATTGATATATTCAGAAAATGTTTGGGAAAAACCCATATTCCCCACATCTTTCTGGATCTTAGTCTCTTAAGTCTTAACATCCTACACAAGCCTAGATTTTAAACTAATTTTTGTCTAGCTCTGGGAGATTGTCAGAGGTATTGCCAGCTGCTTCTTTCCCCCTTATATATGGGCACATTCCCATATTCTCAACCTTTCCATCTTTGCCAAGTATCAGTAGGTGCCACTATGAGCGGGCTTGTACAGTGTCAATTCCACCCTCTTTGATTTCCTTCCATCTGGAGTCTTGGCTGTCTAATTAATGCCTGGCTGCCCCAGCATTCCTCTGAAGCCTTCAAACAGAAGTTTTTTATTTTATGTTTTATTTAACTTGTACATTTTCTCTGAGAAAAAACTTTATTCTGCTGAATGATAATTCATTATATTCAAAACTGAAAGACGTTTAATACAATAATTTAATGCCTTATTGATACATCCAAATAAATGTTTGTTATTGATTACTACGACCTAGAATCAAACATACCTTTTGGAAGAATGGCCTGATATTATATATTCTGTCTTGTGGGACATAAAATATCTGTGGAGAAAAGTAAGTTTGGAGCCCCCAGATAGCATAATTTTTCATGAGTAGGATTGTAGTAATTCCCAGAACTTCCAATATTCATATGTCATTTCATTCCCAATCATTTGCAAACTTTTTTCCTCTCAATTTTACACAGTTTAACAATAGCACAACTATTTCAATATTCCTTCTTAAGATAGGAAGGAATACAGCACTGTCTTATGGCATATCAGCAGTACTTTACAGCATACCATTGACTATCTTCTCCATTCCTTCTTTCATGTTTTCTTGTAGAGATTGACTCCTAAAGGGAAAATATGGCCTCATAAGTTAGTTACATGGAAAGAGGGAATGTAAATGATGATAATAAAACCTTTATGACTAAGAAATGGCATAGTATTTATGTAGTGTTATAGTATTGTGTGACTAAATAGGCAAGGTGGGATGTTTATTTAAGCAATATATCCCAGTAACCATACATCACACATCCTATTGACATGAGGTAAACTAATATTTTTTCTTAACCCAATATATAAAAGAATTAACATGAAAGTTCTTGAGCTATATAAAAATATTTAAAATTCTAGTGATAAATTAAGGAAGTAGTTTTTAAGTATATTAAAAACTTGCTTAGGGTGGTAGCTTATAACAAAATATAAGGTACAATGCTATAAATACCAAAATATAAGCTATATGGAAAGAAGTAGTATTGTAAGAATTATGACCAGTAAAAATGTGAATTCTTTTATGCCTTTGTAATGTGTATTTTTTTTTATTTCATTTAAATCATTTGTCACTACAAGAGCAGGGAATAAAAAATAAGTGTCAACTTTGAAAAATCCATGTATAGGCTGGGCACAGTGGCTCATGCCTGTAATCCTAGCACTCTGAGATGCTGAAGTGGAAAGATTGCTTGAGCTCAAGAGTTGGAGACCATCCTGAGCAAGAGTAAGACCCTGATTCTACTCAAAATAGAAAAAAAGGGGGGACATCAAGGTGGGTGCCTGTAGTCCCTTCTAGTCAGGAGGCTGAGGCAGGAGGATCACTTGAGCTCAGGAGTTTGAGGTTGCTGTGTGAGCTAGGCTGATACCAGGGCACACTGGCCTGGGGCAACAGAGTGAGACTGTATCTCAAAACAAACAAACAAACAAACAAACAAAAAATCCCCAACCCCTCCCCCAAACTTCTATATATAACTTTGTCTCCCTCAAAACTCAACTACTAGTAGCCTACTATTAATCAGAAGGTTTATCAATAACATAAATAGTTAATTAAGACATTTTTATTATATACTATATTTTTTCAATAAAGTAAGCTAGAGAAAAATTGTTATTATGAAAATTATAAGGAAAATAAAATAGAAAATATATTTTCTGTTCATTAAATAGAAAAGGATTATCAATCGTCATAAAGGTCTTTGTTCACATCATCTTCAGTTGTAGGCTGAGGGAGAGGAGGGAGAGATGGAATATTGGTGTCTCAGGGGTGGCAGATTTGAAAGAAAATCCATCTATAAGTTAATCTATGCAGTTAAAATCCATGTTACTCAACCCAAGTACTGTAAAGAAAATTAATACACTTCTGAATCTATAAGTCAAAGAAGAAATAATAAAGGGAATTATAAAATGTAATGCTTGAAACATTCTTCAGGCCCAGTGTGCTTCAGCTGTTCCTGGTAATGTTGAGTGCCCATACACCCATTCTGTTTTACACTTTCAATATAGTATTCAATACATTACATGAGATAATCAAAGGTTACATGAGATTTATAATAGACTTGGTATTTGATGATTTTACCCAACTGTAGGCTAATGGAAGTGTTCCAAGCATGTTTAAGGTAGACTAGGCTAACTTATGATGTTTTGTAGATTGGACAGATTAAATACATTTTTGAATTATTATATTTTCAACTTATAATGGGTTTATAAGGTTGCCACCCCAGTGTAAGTCAAAGGGCATCTGTATTTCTTAGCCTGTTCTGTGTTGGTATAATAAACCACAGACTGGGTCATTTATGATGAGTAGAAATTTCCTGGCTCACAGTTCTGGAGGTTGGGAAATTCAGTGTCAGGTTATGGACATCTGGTGATGGTCTTCTTGCTACGTCAGCACATGGCAAAGATGGAAGTGTGGAGGGAGAGAAAGCAAATTCCATCAAGTTCTTTATAATGGCCTTAATCCATTCAATGCTATTGCATTGGGGATTAAATTTCAATATGAGTTTTGGAGGGGAGAAAATCATTTAAATCATAGCTATGTCTTAGAAAATAGAGGTTTAAAATGAATGATTTAAATATCCATTTTAAAGTAATAAAAATAGAAGCACATATTAGTAACATAGAAAACATAAAGCAAAATTAAAGCTAAGAGATAGTTCTTTGAAAATATTTAAAAATGCATATACTTCTAAAAAAGTAATCAAGCAAAAAAGAGGGAAGCAATATCTCAATATCAGAAATAAGTGGTGATGTAATAATAAATCCCACAGGCATTAAAAAGTTAATAGGAAATATTATAAATAAATTCATGTGCATAAATTTGATAATTGAGGTGAAATGGTCAAATTCCTTGAAAAATTCAGCTAACTCAAACTGCTGAGAGAAAGCTAAATTCACAATCAAAGTATTTTTCCATAAAAAATTTTAGCCCCATATATTTTCAGTAGAGTGCTATAAAACATTTAGGAAGAAATAAAACTATTCACTTTACACAAAGTGTATAAGAAAATAGAGAAGAAGGGAGTACTTCCAAACTAATTTCAAGAGGAAGTATAACCGTGAAATAAAATCTTGACAAAAATATTACAAGAAAATAAAAGGACAGATTTTTGCATGAAGATACAAAAGTCATTTAGGTAATGAAATCCAGCATGATATATTGAAAAATACATTAAAAGTTAACAAGTCATGACCAAAAGGGTTAAACTAAAAAATGCAGACTTAGTTTAAGCTCTGAAAATAAATCAATGTAACTCAAAATCGAGAAAATGATCATATGATCACTTCAAACTCTTTGTAGCTCAATAAAATAAATGCAAACAGCTGAATACCAAATGGGCCTATGATTTGAAAGGACACCTCACAAAACAAGATTAACAAATCTCCAATAAGATGTTTAAAGTCATATGTAAAATTTTCAGCATTATTAATCCTGGGGAAATGCCAACTAAAACCACAATGAAATAACAATTTGTACAACTTGAATGGCTAACATTAAACCACCCAAGATACCAATGTTGGCAAGAATGTGAAGTACTTAGGATCCATCTATTGATGATGGGTGTCTAAAATGGTGAAATCACTTTGGAAAATAAGTTAGACTCTTCTTATAAAATTAAACATACCCTTGTCATAGGATGAACTTACAAAGATGACCATATGGCAACTTCTGTGTGAATGTTCATAGCAGTGTTATTCTTCATATATCAACGTCTTGAAATAATTTTAATGTATATCAACAGGTGAGCAGATAAACAACTGTAGTTTATATTTGTGTAATGGATTACTACTCAGCAATACAAAGAAATTAATTACTGATACACCTAAAACCAAAGATCAACTAAAACATTATTTTTAATAAAAGCAATAGACACAAAAGAGTACATACCGTATGACTACATTTATGTAATGCCGAACAGCAAGCAATACTGTTCTACACTCACAGAAATCAGGTCATGGTTGCCTGGGGCTGGGAGGGAATTGACTAAAATGGGGCACAGGGGAATTTTCTGGGACTGATAGAAACATTTTCTCTTTTGATTGATATAGTAATTACACAGACGTATACATTTGTTTTCAAACATATCACTTTAAATGGTTGCAATTTATTGCATGCAAATTGTACCTCATTAAAATTGATTGAGAATTAAATTTAAAAGAAACATGGTAATTCACAACATATTGGCAAAATTTTTTAAAGTGACAGAATCAAGTGTCAGCATGTGGAGCAATTGGAATTATCTTACACAGCTGGTGAGTAAATTGATAAAGGAATTTGACAATATCTACTTTATTGAACTTTCTGCATGTCCTAAGACCCAGTGATTCTACTCCTAAGTGAATACCCCAAAATAAACATACAAGAATGTTTGTGAAATGGCAGGACTGTTTGTGAAAGCCAAAAAGTGTGAACACTCCAATGTTCATGTACAGTAGAATGGATAAAATTACATGGCAATGTTGCAGCATAGAATAGAAACAAACCATTGTTACACATACTGGAGGTGAGTCTTCAAAAAATAAGTATCAAGTGAAAATACTCTCAAAAGAGCCAAACAGAGACAAGGGACTATATCATACTTGTAGAATTCTATTCTGTAAATACATGGTCTAGAAGTAGAGATAGTGGTTGACTTGGTGGGGATAGTGACTGGTAGGGGTACGGAGGAATTTGTACTAATTATATTTAAATTTTGGCTTTTGATCACCTGCTATGTTTGCTTTTTGAAAATCAGCCAATATTTATGCTTACATTTATGTACTTATCTATGCTCTACTTCAATAAAAAGCTTACATAAATTGTCAAACTGGATGAAAGTAACATGCTCAATTATCTAGCTGTTACCTTTATAAATCTGCAAATTTTGTGATATCTAACAAGGATCCATAACACTTGGGACCTACAAGTAGTCAGAGCTTTTGATGAATACCTTCTTTTTGCCCAGTGATACACTAATTTCTGGGGGAGAAAATGTAAAACAAAACAAATAAAAATACTACACAAACCAACCTTATTCCAAAGGTAGTAAACAAATCGTTTTTGAAAGACAGAACAAAAAAGGACTTGAAATTTTAATAATTATCAATGGTGTCCAAATATGTAGCAAAAACCAATAATATGTTGGTTGGGATTATATATATGTCTCCAAGCTGAGATTATATATACGTCCCCAAGAATAAATAATGATAGCCAACATGAGTTTAACTTTAAAGTTTTAGAAAGTAACATCAGAGTACTTGTTAGTGTCATTCATAACATTGTGACAAGTGAAGAGAATGCCCAATAAAGACATTGAGACTTCTTGTCTTTGAAGCATTGAGTTATCTCTCTCCCCCATCTCTCTCTCTCTCTCTCTCTCTCTCTCACACACACACACACACATACATATGTACACGCAGATGTAAATAACTAAAAGACGTTCTCTCAGAATGAAAAAAACCCAGCATATCAACTTTTAAAAGGTAGAGTAATACAATTATCCTATTTCCTTCCCTGGGTTGTGGCAAGAGTTTTCAGAAATAATGAGTGAAAATCATGTAATAATTCCCACCACATCTTAATTATTATCTTTAAATCTTAGCTTTCACAGTAGCCCAAATCCAGCATAACTCAAATGTTAACTTTGATGTAAATATTATGCTTTTCCATAAAGCTTTATGATACTGGTAATTTACCATATGTGCAGCTTAGTGGCTATAGTCCTACTTTATGGACTTGATAGTAATGAAAAATCAGATGTTGCTGTTTGTTTATTAAGCTGATATTTGCAGAAACACTCCTGGAGGTACTCAAAAGACCAACTTCAAAGGTTTATAGATTTAAATTTATGCCCACCTACACTTCCAAAGGGATATGATGCAGCCACACACTTCAGTAAGTTATAAATTTGGAAAATCCAAAACAGCATTTTTCAGAATATATTCTGCATAATATTAGCTCCATGGGAGGTTCAAAAGTGTAACAAAGGGGAATGAATAAAAGAAGTTGTGTGGTTAAATGAACTGAGAACTAGTCAGTAGGTTTAATTAATTACACCGCGTAGGTCTTCATGAAGGAATTGTCACTTTGTAATGGGGCATGCCACGTTATAATACCTGGATGCTGAAAGAAACTTTTTTTCATGGTGCTTCACTTAGGAATAACTTTCCGTGCGTCAAATTTTAGAAAACATTACTTTAAGCCATAATATAAAAGAATATCATTAAGAATTTTGGTTACCCTGTGTAAGAATGTTTAGTGAATGACTTTTTTCCATTGATACATAGTAATTGTCCATATTTATGGGATACAGGTGATAGTTTGATGCATGTATACATGAATACAATGTGTAATCATCAAGCCATATACATCATCTCACACAATTATCATTTCTTTGTGTTGGGAACATTTCGAATTTTCTCTTCAAGTACTTTTGAAATACACGATAAATTATTGTTAACTATAGCCACCCTTCAGTGCTATCAAATGGTAGAGTTTATTCCTTCTAGCTAGCTGTGTTTTTGTGCCTAGCAGCCAGCCTCTCTTCATCTCCCTCTCCCACCCCACCCACTGCCCCACTTCCCAGTGTAGCAAGCTTCCAGCCTCTGGTAACTATCATTCTACTTTCTACCTCAATGAAATCAATCTTTTTAACTCCCATATATGAGTGAGAATATCAATATTTGTCTTTCTGTGCCTGGCTTACTTTCTTAACATAATGACCTCCAGTTCCATCTGTGTTGCTGCAGATAAACTACTACTTTTAATTTTAAACACAGCTACCCTGGATTTCGTCTGATGTGTGGTCAGAACTGCAACTAACAGGCAAAACTCACACTGGGCTACCAGAGCTGTTCTTATGAGGTCTACAGTTAGATGGCATGGCATGGGAGTGAAGAAATGTAATTTTGGAACTTTCTGATATATAGGGGCTCTCTCTCCACAACCTTTGCCACCATCACCAAACAAATCTTGGGTTAAGATCCTGGTGCCCAGAACATGAAGCTGTACTTTCTGTCATCAATCTGCAGTCAGCTTTAATTTTAATGCTTTACTTTGCTGTCTTTTATTTTTCTCAAGTCATTGTGGCTGTCTGAGTTAGTGACATGAGACAAACATTTCTGAAAGAGGCCATAGTGTGTAAGTGCAAGTGAAAGTACCAGTAAAGAGCATTAAAGTAATTACCTGGGATATGAAATTACAAGTGCTAAGGCAGTTTGAGGTCAGTGGAAATCTCCATCATATTATAAAGGCTTTGGGGCTTACTTTTACTCTGTGGAAGTATTGTGATAATAAAAGCATAATGCAATCCTAAGGACCTTTAAATGCTATTAATTAGTTTCAACATAAAAGGATTGCAAAATTACAATCATCATGCTCTCATTTCCGATTTAATTACTTTGGGATGACAAAATGTTGTTTTACAATGAAGGTTCAAGACAATCTACAAACAATGATCCAAATTAAAAAAAAATGTTTTATAGGAAACTGTTCAGAAAGTAGGATATTCTGTATGAAGAGATAGCTATACCACAATGAGCCACACTCACACACAATTACACACATACAGGCAGGAATGTTGCCTTTGATATGAGATTTGAAATTAGATTGTTATTCTTTTTCTAAGAAAGACTTTTATGTAGTTAAATGTGGAAAAGGGGAAGATACAATTTTTAATGTGATTGATTGCCACTTACAAACATCTTATGAAAATTCATTATAAGAGCAAGAGATAGAAATTATAACTCCTCAGTGATCACCTTCTAAAATTGCTAACAAACATTTCCAGTTCTGGCTTCTGTTCAGAAAAACTTTTGAATACTTAAAAATTATCACAGCTTAAAAAGTGTTCTATGATGGATGCTTTGGTAATCTTTAGTGTAGACTTGTCAGCTTTAGTTGGAAATAACACAGAAAACTAAGGTGCTATATTAAGAGGATTAACATAAAGCCAGGCTTGGAATAATAAGAACACTTCTAAACATCAAAAGAAGTACTCAGCCACCTGAAAGAAAGAGGGAGAGAGAGAGGGAGAGAGATCAGTGGAAGAGGGAAACAGATCACACAGTAAGAAATCAGGTATTTGTAAGGCTTAGCACCCATTACTCAGTGGCGAGGGCTCCGGCCATATGCACTGGGGCTGGTGTGTTCAAATCCTGCCAGGTGACAACAGTAACCAACAACAACAAATAGCCAGGCATTATGGTGGGCACCTGTAGTCCCAGCTACGTGGGAGGCTGAGGCAAGAGAATCATTTAAACCCAAGAGTTTGAGGTTGCTGTGAGCTGTGACACTGTGATACTCTACTGAAAGTGATATAGTGAGACTGTCTCAAAAAAAAAAAAAAAAAAAAGAAAGAAAAGAAGGTATTTGTGTTGTGTTGTATCTGCATGTGGAGGGAGGGGTGCTGAGTACACAATTATAAGACTATGAATGTATGTGTGTGGATAGGAAGATAACTTTTAATGACATTAATTTTCCCTAAATTAATTTATGAATTGAACATAATCTCAATACAAATATCTATTCTCCTCCCCCACCCCGGGGCTACATTGATTTAAATGTCCATATGGAAAAATAAGCAATCAAGAACATTCAATAAAATCTTGAAAAAAGAAAGCAATGCTCATACTGGGGAAAAGAAGGACTTATCCCACCTGATATTAAAATATATTATAAAGTCATTGTAATTAAAATGGACTGACATTAGCTCATTAATAGACAAAGTCCAGAAATAGATATTTATTTATGAAAACTCTGGATGTGATAACAAGTTTTATCTCCAGTCAGCAAGAAAAAGATGAGTTCTTTTTCTTTTGAGACAGAGTCTTACTCTATGGCCCTCAGTAGAGTGCTGTGAGCAATCTTAAACTCTTGGGCTTAAGAGATTCTCTTGCCTCAGCCTCCCAAGTAGCTGGGATTACACGCACCTGCCACACTTGGCCTTTTTTTGGTGGTAGTTGTTATTGTTGTTTGGCAGGCCCAGGCTGGGTTCAAACCCACCAGCTCCAGTGTATGTGGCTGGTGCCCTAGCTGCTGAGCTATAGGAGCCAAGCCAAAAGATGAGTTTTTCAATGAGTGATGTTGGGAGGTGGCGTAGCCATGGTAAAAGAGAGGAAGTTGCCTGTAACAACTGCCTTGCAACATATGAAATTAGGATTGGACCAGGATATAAATATTAAAAATGAAACCACAAAAACAATAGCAACATATGAGTAAATATATTGATATCCTGGAGGTGGAGAAAAATTTTTCTATTTAGAATACAAAATCTGGAAGCAAAAGTAAAGATTAATACATTTAATAACATGCTATTTAACCAACATGCTTGGTATTGATGTCAAGGTCCATTATGGACATCAATATAAGCAAAATGCCTATATGCCTTTGGCCAAAAATGCTGTTTGAGAGAGAGCAGTGCAGAGACTATGTGCAGGCACACTTGTGAGAAACTGAGCAGAATCCCATATGGCCGGGTTAGTTGTGGGCCTAACGTGACCGAGGCTTTGGCTGGAATAGCATTTCCAGACTGTGTTAAGGAATTAAGGTTGACTTTATAAGGCCAATGAAAAAACCCTTTGGAAAATTGGCCAGATACCCATCAATAGCCTTTCCTGATCTGTGGTATGTGGTAAGTGACGAAGGTCATTTGCTGACGGGTCCAGGAATGGAAATGTGCTAGGGGACCTCAAGAGAAGAGGAATTTACCCAATGCATACAGGTATCTAATGGCACAGATGAAACCTGGGCTCATGAAAGGCTTTTGAGAAGTCCAGCCTGAGAATTCCTCATAAAAGCTCCAACAAAACCCCCCTGACTTAAGGCCTACATGGGAGGAGAGGTTTGCACACAAATTCCTGTATGTCCAAGAAGTTTCTCTATGTTTTGCATAAAGATTCCAAGTAACTACCTCCAAATGGCATGGTCAGTAGAACAGACATTCAAATTGTCTCTTTCCCCCATAGCCTCAGGCTTCATCAGATAAGAACAAAGAAAGTAATGACTGACATGTTCTTCATTAAGTTATGTTAAACTGGGTTATGTTGAAAGGGTTATGCTTCAAGGTGTATGTTGGGTGGATTATCAGATTACCAGGGAGAAGCTACTTACTGGGCAAGTGGTCATAAGATGTTTAAAATGGATTAATGAAGTCACTGATGTCCACTGCACATGTGCAGAGGGATTATAATGAGGTCATTGCTGCATAGTGCACATGCACGAGATTGACTATATAAACCAACAGTAAATAAAGAAGGATCGCCATTTTGCCTGAGCAAGCAGATGGTCACCTTTATTTAAAACACAATTTCAATAAATGTACTTATTCTCTGCAACATCACTTTTTGGTGAGACCCTTACGGCAAAATCAAGACAGTAGGCTGGATTATTATCATTTTTTTTTTTTTTGACAGTTTCATTCTCAAGACCTTATACCTTTTAGTACTTTTTCTTTAGATTAATCTTCATTAAATATTTTACAAGCAAAGTCCTTTGCTTATAACCTAAGTGCTATTTTTTTCTATCACCATAGTTTTTTGCTAATGGGTTTCTAAATTTTATTTCTGTTATTTAATTTTTATAGAATATAATTCCTTTACTATTACACTAACTTTTTTAATAGGTACAATATTTTCTTTTTGCTACACAGAACTAGACTTTAGATATTTTTCCCATTTACCCTTAAAAAAAATGTTCCTGATTCAATGTATAAGTAAATAAATAAATAGCTTTTGTGTGGCAAAAAAAAAAATAAAATAAAAAATAAGCAAAGTTAAAGGCAAGTATCAAGCAGATAAAAATATTTGCCACATAAGCCACAAAGGGTTACTGTCTTCAAAGAATAAGCAGCTCATTAGGAGAAAAAATAAAAATGTCTGTTAAACATATGAACATGTCCTTGATCTAACTCACAATAAGAAAAAAATAAATTAAAACTAAAACTTTATCTGAATACCACTTCTGACAGATCAGATTAGCAGATATCCAAGGATTTACAATATAGTCAGCTGATAAGACCTCTATATGACATATACCTTCATGAATTTCTGGTCAGAGTGTAAAGTGTTACACTCAACCCCTTGTGAGTTTGGCAAAAACTAACAGAATTGCATGTCTTCATTCTTTAATATAGAATTTTGCTTATATGATTATATCTCAAATATATGCTTGAAAAACTATCAAGGAACTAAGGAATTAACTGAAGTATTATTTGCAATGGCAAAAGTTGGTAAATAACTTGTGTTTTTTAATATGGTACTGTGTGAATAAACTGTGATATGCCCATAAAATGGAATACTATTTATCCATAAAAGGAAATAAGGAAGGCCTCTATACTGCATAATTGCTCTCCAGAATATAGGCTTAAGTGATAAGAGCAAAAGACATATGTGTGTATGTGTGTAGCTGTTGTCCTGAGTATATCCCCTATATAGGTGTTGACCAGGCATTGCTCTCCTAGTATAATATGTCATGAAGAACATAGTATCACCTATTGAATGTTCTTGTTCATCTGGAACATGAATTCAATCCAGCTTTAAGTACTAACATTAATGCATATGAAATGCCTGGCATAGAGGATTATAAAACTGTCGACTTTTCTCCAGCAAATGATATAAGAACAATTAATAAGAAGAGGAAGTACTTTTACATTACAGAAACTTAATAGTCATACAAACCTAGTCTGCACCTCAGTTAGGGAAAACCAATTTCAAGACATTGTAAGGCAATCAGTGAACTTTTAACGTTGAACTTCTTTTAGTTTGTCTTCCCATATGCAGAAATGCATGCTAAAGAACAAAGGGATGAAATGCTGATGACTCAGATTTGCTTTAAGATACTTCAGCCAAAACTCAGGACTCATTAAAACAAGAGGAGCAAAACCAGACAGAACCCCTGTTCAGTGTTGTCTAGGGTCCAACCGTAGGTAAAGAGAACCTTGCGATGTTTCCCTGATCCTTGATTATGCCGATTTCATAGGAAAGAGTTTTGAATGCCATCTGTTAAGAAACAATTTTCCACCAGCTGGAAACTTTCAGGAGATGCAGAGCTAAAAAATTCTTGCTTCAGATGCTTCTTTTGCTTTGCTGGTTTCGCCTAAACAGAAATGTTCTGTTTGCTTGCATGAACTTTCTCCCCCCAAGTGACTGCAAACTGAGTGTTGGCATCTGGAGCCACTGAAATAGAGTTTCATTTCCAACCTGCTCATCAATACTCCCACTGAGACATTTTCCTTTGAAGAAATGTTTTACATGGAAAGAAATGATAAAAAGTATAATGAAGTGAGTGAGGGTAATGGAAATCTGTCAAACAATAAACACCAACAGTCTGATTAAGTTAAACTCAGGATAAAAACTGAAATCTTGGCCTTCATCATTCCATTCTTTTTACTGTGAAAACAAAATAATGAGCTATATGTGTGTGACATTACCATCAAAAAGTGGAAGTCAGGTCAATTTTAGTAATTATGTAAATTGCCATATTCTTTCAGTAGCTTAGTGAGGGGCTAACTTAGCTATTTGAATTAGGTGGAGAAAAGATAATGACAATAACCTAACAAACTTTGAACTATGGACATATCCCCTTCCAATTGGGCCACATTCTCACACAAGAAACTCCAATATTATTAGTGAGGTATGTATCCCCTGTACTACCCGCCCAAACACATTCTTTTACCTGTATACACCCTATGGGAGGAGAGGCTCTTTCCAGAGCCTGGTACAGGGTGAAGACAGCCCATTTATGTATATTCATGTGCAAAGGAAAAGTAAAAATTCGTCCTTTTTTTGCACAGAATATATACAAAAATAACTTTGAATAATTATGCATTATGTTAAATGTAAGGATTAAAGGTTTATGAGTTTAAAACCTTTAAAATATAAACCTCTATAAGACAATATTGAGAATGTCTTCTGTGATCTTACATTAGCAAATATTTCTTAGGTAGGATTCACAATCCAGAAATGATAAAAATAAATAAGACTTCATAAAAATTAAAATCTCATTCTCTTCAAAAGATAATGTTAAGCAAATGGACAAGCACATCACTGCAAACTATAAGAAAATATCTGTAAAACCTACATCTGATTAAGGACTTTTATCTAAGTAGGACAAGATTTTATACAACTCAATTACTAGAAGAGAAACAGCCACTATGGGTTGAGTTGTGTTCCCCTCAAAAGATCTGTTGAAATCTTAACCCCCAATAAATAAAAAGGTGGCCTTATTTGGAAACAGAGTTGTCACAAATGTAATGATTAAGATGAGGTCATACCAGAATAGGGTCAGCTTTTAATCCAAAAGAGCAATGACTTCAGAAGAGGAAAAGAGACTAGGTGTACAAAGAGACATGTCATGTGATGACCAAGGAGAGATAGAAGTGCTGCAGGTGCGAGCTAAGGAATGAGAAAGATTGTCTGAAAACCACCATAAGCTAGAAAGAGTAAGAGAAGATTTTCCCCCACAGATCTCAGAGGAAACACAGCCCTGCCAACACTTTGATTCAGCACCTCCAGCCTACAGAATAAATTTCTGTTATTTCATGCCACCCAGTTTATGGCACTGTGTTATGACAACCCTAGGAAACTATTATCCAACTCACAACCAAATAGCTGCCTCCAAAAAAATATCCAAATGGCAAACAAGCACATGAAAAGATAATCAAAACATTATAGAAATTATAGAAATTAAAAACATGGGAGGAGGAGAAAACTACCATACATTCACTAGAGTAATGAAAATATGAGAGTATTCTATGAAGCAAACATCACCTTGATACCAAAACCAGGTAAAGACCCAACAAGAAAAGAAAATTATAGACCAATATCACTAATGAATATTGATGCAAAAATATTCAACAAGATCCTAACCAACAGAA
>NW_003852555.1:3202932-3217706 GCF_000181295.1 Otolemur garnettii | reverse complement strand
AAAAAAAAAAAGAAAATATGAGAGTATTATTAAAGGTATGGTGTTAATAGATTTTCCCCACGTTGCTGGTAGAATGTCAAATAGTACAGCCTTTTGGAAAAACAATGTGAGTGTCCTGTGAAGTTAAATATGTCTATGCCATATATCCCAGAAATACCACTTATTGGTATTTGCCCTTATGAAATATTTGGAAATTCACCTAAAAAAGGACATGAAAGATCGCTATAAAGAGAATTGTGAAACTCTGAGAAAAGAAATAGCTAAAGATGTTAACAAATGGAAAAACATACCATGCTCATGGCTGGGAAGAATCAACATTGTTAAAATGTCCATATTACCCAACACAATTGCATTAGAAATTTAAAGCAATCCCTATCAAAGTACCACCATCATACTTTAAAAATCTGGATAAAATGATACTTTGTTTTCTATGGAACCAGAAAAAACCTCGACTAGCCAAGACATTGCTCAGAAATAAAAACAAATCAGGAGAAATCACAGTACTAGACTTCAGACTATACTATAAATATATAATGATCAAAATAGGATGGTACTGGCACAAAAATAGAGTGGTAGATGTGTGGAACAGAATTGAGAACCAAGAGATGAACCCAGATACTTATCATCATTTGATCTTTGATAAGCCTATAAAAATGTAAATTGGGGGAAAGATTCCCTATTTAACAAATGGTACTGGAAGAATTGGCTGGTGACTTATAGAAGACTGAAACTGGACCCACACCTTTCACCATTAACAAAAATTGACTCTTACTGGATAAAAGATTTAAACTTAAGACAGGAAACTATAAAGATTCTTGGGGAGAGTGCAGGAGAAGCACTTGAAGAAATAGGCCTGGGAGAATACTTTATGAGGACAACCCCCCCAACTCCCTGCCACCAGTCAATTGAAACACTAAAAATACATTACTGGGATCTGATGAAACTAAAAAGCTTTTTCACAGCAAAGAACACAGTAAGTAAATCAAGCAGACAGCCCTCAGAATGGGAGAGGATATTTGCAGATTATGTTTCTGACAAAGGTTTGATAGCCAGAATCCAGAGAACTCAAACTTATTAATAAGAAAAGAACAAGTGATCCCATTTCATTGTGGGCAAGGGACTTGAACATAAGCTTCTGAAGAAGATAGGCACATGGCTTAGAGACACATGAAAAAATACTCGTCATCTTTAATCATTAGAGAAATGCAAATCAAACCCCCTTTGAGATATCATGTAACTCCAGTAAGAGTGGCTCACATAACAAAATCCCAAAACTATAGATGTTGGTGTGGATGTGGAGAAAAGGGAATACTCAGGGATCTAAAAGTAGACCTGCCATTTGATCCTTCAATTCCTCTACTAGGAGTATATCCAAAAAACTAAAAATCACTTTATAACAAAGATATTTGCACCGGATTGTTCACTGCAGCTCAATTCATAATATCCAATTCATGGAAGAAGCCCAAGTGCCCATTGCCCCATGAATGGATTAATAAATTGTGGTGTATGTATACCATGGAATATTATGCAGCCTTAGAAAAGATGGAGTCTTTACCTCTCTTATGTTTACATGGATGGAGCTGGAACATATCCTACTTAGTACAGTATCTCAAGAATGGAAGAAAAAATATCCAGTGTACTCAGTACTATTATGAAATCAATTTACAGTCACTCACACATTCATATGAAGAATAGATCACAACTATGGCCCAGGATGAAGGAGGGAGAAGAGGTTCAGAGGGGAGGGGCAGGGGAGGGGGGAAGGTCAGATTGAGGGAGGGTGAGTGGTGGGATCACACCTATGGTGCTTATTGCAAGAGTACATGTCAGATCTATTAAGTATACAGTATAAATGTCTTAACACAATAATTAATTAAATGAGATGAGGTATATATTAACCAGTGTGATGTAAGCATTCCTAATTCTATATGAAATCAGCACATTGTACCCCATAAATGCATTAATGTATACATGATGTAAGTGTTTAAGATTTAATAATAAATAAATACATAAATAAAAGATGTCAGAATAAAAGGTACTCAGGATTAATAGTCAATTCTGAGTGGCATAGTTTGAAGATTTATTTTTTTAACTGTAATATTTGACCACATGACTTGAATTCTTTGTAACATATCTTTCCATAACAAACAATACTTACCATTTTGGAATAAATATGAGAAAAATGCTCATTTTATTTTTATGTATTGTGGTAACATATGCCTTTAAAAGTTTTATAGTTAACCCTCAAGTGCCAGGAAATTAGACAAAGGAGCACATGATACATGATATTCAACTCTGCATTAGTGACTTAGGAAGCATTATTTTTTAATGTTTTAGGTACGATCTGTTCTTTGTTGTGTGAATTATTTTATTTTAGCCTCTATTGGTAATATTATCTGATTATCAAATGAGGAATGCTGTTAAGCTTTACTCATAGAAATTTATTTATCTCTGAAATCATTATTGTGCTCTCAACTTTAGCCAAACATAGATCATATTTCATCGTCCCCTTTCATATTGCAGCAATGTATTGTGGTTTTAAAGAGATTCCATGACAAAATGAATTTAGGAATCTCTATCTTTGAAAATAGGGCTTATATCCTAAACTATACACTATTATTAAGTGTAAGCCCTTTTAATTTTACTCCATTTTACAAATGGTAGCCTAGAAAATTGGGAGTGATCTCATCTGAAATCTATATTCTCAGATCTTGGGATATGTTATATATTAAAAATTCTTATATTAATTTGTAATAAAAATAAAATAAAATGAATCATACAGCTAAAAAAGAATAAAGATTATGTCTTCTGAATAAAGGAAAAAGGAATTTTTCAGAATGTTATCACCTGTTTGTTAAGGTGTTTCTCTCTCTTAGAGAAACATATGTATTTCCATTATCTTCCTCATGTCTCGTTTGCAGACAAATTATTTATCCAGTGTCTCCTTCAGTGGGTAATGCTACCCATGGTGCAGGTTTAATTTTTTTTTTTTTTGCCTTTTTAAAATTATGTTTTCTGTCTCCATTCAATTACCCAATTTGACCAAATTTTGTTATCAACCACGGCCTTATTTTGTCTTGCTTCTTTTATCTTTTACAAATTCCACCCTTGGAAAGTTTTATAGTTTTAGATTCTGTCAGAAAAGTTTTTAACACAGACTATGTTCTAAAATAGATTATATTGAACACGTGAGAACAGTAACAACTTATGATCAATGACTGTTTTTAAATTGTTGTACAATAGTTTTTCTCATTTTAAAAAATTAAAATGTTAATACTAGGATATTTAAAAGCATTTATAAGCATTGACTAACAGTCCCTTGAAAATGAGATTTCAGAGTCCATACTGTGTTGGGCAAGGGTGATTTTTATACGTGAAATGCAGACCACATACATTCATAGACATATGTATATTCATTATAGATGCACAGCGAATATGATGGGGATTTAAAATGCACTTACATGGGAAATGGATGTATCTAAGTTCTAACAAAATCTGTGCTTTAGTTAAGACTATTTGTGCTTCATATGTAAGTATATTCCCATGACGTTATATGTGACTGAAATAAAAATACTGATTTGAGTGTAATATTTATGTACTATATTTTTCTGGTCTATCTTTATACAGTATTCCCCACTTATCTGTAAGGGGATACTCCCAAGACCCCCAGTGGATGCCTGAAATGACAGATAGGTTTGAACCAGATAGAGGTGTTGTACTTTTTGATCTTATAACCCAGGCAGCTGCTAATAACTAAGGGACAGGAAGCATACAGTGGGGACAGGGCTGAACAGGGCAGAATGGCACTAGATTTCATCATGTTACTCGGAATGGCATATAATTTAAAACTTAGGTATTATTCATTTCTGGGATATTCCATATAAGCTTTTCAGACTGTGACTACAGAAACTGAAACCACAGAAAGTGAAACTTTGAACAAAAGTGACAACTGTAGATAGAAATACATTATCCATTTCTGAGTCTGATCTTTAATGTAGCCTTCAGCTTAATGATTCAACTGGGTAGAATCCCAGGCTTGTTTTCAGGGTTCAGGGTCCTAAACACATCTTTGTTCTTTTTTTTGGCCTTTTGCCCCATTTCCGTGTCCCTGCTTGATGAAGTGGGCAGCTCCCTGATTGGAGCTTTCCTTCTTTGGAGGAATGACATCTGAAAGTGGAGGTGTCATCATTTTGCGTTCCAGAGTATTTCCATTCTGGAGAGAACGTACGCCATTGATGCTGAACCCACAGACAGTCTCTTTGTGAGACTGCTTCTTGTAAAAGTTGTATAGGGATTTTGTGTGTGTGCAAGGGCCAACTTTCAACCATTCTAATACAGGAAAGAGTATCTTTATCCTGTACTGGCCGGAAAACCTGACAAGGTTAAAACTTCACAATTGGTAAAAGCAGAAACGTAACTATTCTTTGCTTTATTGGAGATAGAAAAATAATGAATAACTAGGCACTGACATAGGAGGGAAGAACGGGTGCCATCTTCTAACCCAAAACAGCACGTCTAATGCTTTCATGAATCCATGTGTCCATACCAATTATAAAGTTCTTTTTTAAATAAAAGTGAACAATACTAGCATAAAGCAGTCCACATATCAAGCATGAAAAGATTTTACTGAATATGCAGAAAGACAAATGATAAAACCAGAAAGTGAGACGTGCAAGTTCAGCTAGTGTGCCTTTGGAGCTGGCTGCATATGTAAACCTTTCAGCAGAATCATATTACACTTTACTGACAATGAAATGTCCATTACATAGAAGAATAATCATTATCATTAAGTGAATTTCTTGCTGAGTACATTTTTCACTGTGAGCAGCTCATCTCTTGGGACATTTGCAAGGTATTCTCTGTAAAATTATTTAGATCAGAGAAAGAGTAAGATCATCGGTTATTTGATTTAGTTGTCAAATATGAAAATAACATAGAGAGAAATTTTAAAGCAAGCCAAGGTGGGTTTTTTCCTGGGCCTTTGGGACAAAATGACATATGTATACAATTCTTTCTAATATTTTCCTTGAATTAATATAAAAGAGAAAAGCATAGACATTGAAATTTTATTTGAAATAATCAAGTCCTATTACAGTTGGGTATTTTCAACTAGTGTGCCCTGGAGTCATACAAAGTTTTATCTTTTCTAAGTTAAGAATACTTGGAGTTTATTTCACATCTTTTGTTTATTTCTAGCCTTTGTGAGACTTTCATAAATACTTTACATAAATACCTTTCAAAATATTTCCACATGGTACTTCACATTCCAGTTTTTCAAATTTCCCTTGGCAATAACAATGCTAAAGGATTACAGGAACAAAGATCATGCTTATTCACCAAGCTCGCCTTTCCCTTGATAAAAATCTATTTGGAAGAACAAGGAATACTTATCTTTGGTCAAAGAGAATATTCATGTATATTGTAGATTCATCACCTCATCCTATTCTAAAGAAACATATATATTTCTGAAGAAAAAGTTTAATAATAATAAAAATACTAAGTTAACATTATGGTAACATAATAGTATCTCGATTATTATGTCCAAAGGTATTATTATTTTGAATGTTTTAGTTGAATTCATGTTGAATTCTTGTATTTAATGCTCACAACCACCCTGTAAGGTACTATTATTATCGCTAGTTTAATGAAACAGAAATTGAAGCCTAGAAAAATTAGATGATTTTCATGGAAACAGAGAAGCTGGAGTTAAAATCCAGGGAGTCTGATTCCCAAATCCACACCTTAAATCAGTATATGACATTGCAGTGTTTTTCAACCATTTTTTTTTAATCTCACGGCACAGTTGAACTTGCAGCTAAACTTATGGCACACTTAAATTATGTTGCTCAAAATAAGGTAGGGGAGACTATACTTACTGTGCTTTGAACTTCTTCCAAAACTAATTCAATTAATGATCTTTAAAAATTTCCAGAGCGTACCAAATATCCTCTCACAGCACATTGGTATGCCAGGGCACACCAGTTGAAAATCACTGCTCTGTTGTCTCACTGTGAGTGAGGAAGCCGTGACTGTGTTTCCAGTGCATAAAGGAGAAGAAAGGTTAGCTGAGTCTGTAGCTGCACTGATGTGATGTGTTAGCAGGATTCTTTGGTCTTGACCTATGTTGGGTTTTTCGCTTGTATTCTATCATGGAGTTGTAGGGAAAGTAGATATAAACAAACTTCCCAGGTATCCTAGAGTAAGTGGCCTTTATATTGACCAAACAGGTTTATTTTGTTACATTACTTTCTCTTTCTTTAAGGAAAATATTAATAGTAACAGCCAATAATGATTATTCTTAATCTGGACCGGGTGCCAAGCGAAGAACCAGGTGCTGTACTTCCACTAACTCACTTAACTTCACATCCATGTTTGTGGTCCAGGGCTCCAAAGCCCATACGTATTTCCAAATATTATGCCATAGCTTCTTTCAAAGAGAAGCATATTTTATAAGAATCAAGATTGAGTAGAGAAAACCAACTTGATCAATTGTGGGTATGTGGTGAGGTAAAGCGTTGGAATGAAAATACTCTGTAATTAATGCATACATCAAGCAATTAAGTTAAAAGATGATGAGAATAACCAGCTCAGCAAATAGCTAGTTTTATTATTTCAATCAGCCACTGAATTAAAACCACACTGCAATTACCTAATCAATTTCTCAGCAGTACACTACCTAATAGCTAAAAACTACTGGCCATTTAGTTAGAGCTACATTGATAGGTATCATTTTAATTACACATCACTAGCTCATTTACCAGGATGTAAACTGTACTCTTTTTTTATCTAAAATATGCATGGGTTTCATTATGTAAGTTTTGAGATACACAAAAATCAAGAAATGTAACATCTGTGCAGATGGAAACAAAGGAAGCTACACAACCCCACCCCTCCCCACCCCACCCCACCCCACCCCTGCAGCACTGATGACCCCAGCAAGTTGAAATTTGCATGAATCAATCAGAAAGGACACTGCCAACTATATTTCTTGGAAGTGAAATAATGGACCATAGTACAGTCTGTCTCAAAACTTTCATAGTAACCTACATATGTCCTGGTGTCCAAAAAATCAATCTGTTGTTTAATAACTTTCAAGTCTTTTTTGGCAAAAAAGAAAAAAAAATTAGTGTATTCCCTAACTGTTTATTTTGAATCAACTCTCAGTTTGGGTACACAAAGCTGTGTTCATGATTACACCTTAAATCTGGTCAACGATTACTCTATATCTTCTCTCGTGGAAATGGCTGTGTTTCAGTGCTCCTACCAAGTTTTATTATACTTTTCATTTCCACTATATCCATTGCCTGAGAATTAGCGTTTCATGAATATTAGTAAATGTTACATTTGGACCTTCAGACAATGGAAGAATTCAGTGCATTAAAAACCCATTCCTAAAATTAACATAGTGGGCAGTATATTGTGGTTAAAGATGTTTAAGCTGAGCAGATTGCTTGTCACAGAACTAGTTCTATACCAAGCCCCTCCCTTTATGCACACAAGATTTCGGTAAAAAAATATGCAAAGGACACATTTAATCTGCTACATCAGAGGCATTTCACAGCCTCAAAAAGAACCACATGATAAAGATGGTTAGTCCTAGATTACAGAGACAGAAAAGAGTCTCAAGGGCTTATCCAAATAGTATTCTAACTTTACCTGTGCTTGTTCTTTAAGGTCACTAAGAGCAGCGTGATGGGGTAATACAGAATACACCAGTCTCCTTTATGTTCAGAATGCTACTCGCAGTTCCTGGAAATCTGTGTTTAAATTCAGTATTCAAATTGATCTTCAATGGAAATCTAACATCTCATGTTCCATGTTCCACTAAATCAGGGGTTTTCAACCTTGGAGGTCACGACCCACAGGAACTGTATTAAAGGATCGCGGCATTAGGAAGGTTGAGAATCACTGCACTGAATCCTTATTCTCTATCAAATATTCCTGAGACAGTTACTGCCTCGTTGAAATCTGCCATCAACTCCTTTGCCAGACTTTCCTCATGTCCACTATTATTCTAAATGAGCCCCGAATGATATTTTCCCCACCACACATTATATATGCTCCTATTCTGGCCTAAAAGACAATTCCTCTAAGCCTGCTCTGCTAAAATCAAGCCTATTTCTTTTTTCTTTTTATCGTTGGGAATTCATGGAGGGTACAAAGAACCAGGTTTCACTGATTGCATGTGTGAGGTAAAGTCGCTCTTAAAATGATGTCCTGTCCCCAAAAGGTGTGTCACACCCTATAAGCTCCCACCCCCTCCCTATTTCCCTCTCCGTACCCCACGTTTCTCCCACCCCCACCACGTTCGAGATCGTCAATTGTCCTCATATCAGACTTGAGTACACAGGATTCTTGCTTCTCCACTCTTGTGATGCTTTGCTAAGAATAATGCGTTCCACTTCTATCTAGCCTATTTCTATGTCACCTTCTCTGTAGAGACTTCCTTTGCCATGCCCTGTCCAGAACTGGTATATAGTCTTTTCTCTTTTGGCACTGTGCATTTCTATGTTTCATTCATCATTTACAGGACTATATGCCATTTGAGTGCAATTTGACTGAATATGTACACAGTAAAACATAAAAAACAAACGACAAATATTTGTTGAAAGCATAATGGGAAGTTGGGGTTGCTGATAATGGGCATCACAGAAGCCACCATTTCTTGAAGATGCATTCTTGGCATTGGTAATGGACAGTTCCCTTTTGTAACCCGGAGTGTAATTTAGAGCAGAGTAAGAACTGCTCTCACTCCATCCAATAAAGCCCCAGGGGGTCCCATGGTTAGAGCCTATTTCAGCATTGGCTTTTACTAACAGCCCCTCATTTTAGTTTCCAGGACAATATTTCCTATAATGTGGCCCACAGAAATCTTTCATCAGAATCCATTTGAATGCTTGTTAGAAATGAAGTTTTTTGGCTCCTACCCAAACCCAAATCATCTGACTTGCTGAAGGTAGGCCCAGAAATTTGAAATTTTAATAAGCATCGCATGTGTACTCAGCTGATTCATACTCATTTCAAGTTTGAGAAGCATGATTTGAGCTCAAAGTTTCGCTTAGTGGATGTGAATAAGAAGTGATTTTTTAAAGAGGGTGTGTTGTGAGATACATTTACGAAACCCTATGCTAAAAGCAGTTAAAAGTGTTCACTGCAATGCTTCTTAGCACTTTTAGTAAACTATGGGTTGTGAATATTCATGAGGGGAACATGGTTCATAGTAATTTTCTAACTTTGGTAGGGAGTATCCTCTCCAACTGGTTTTGGGAAAAATAAGCCCCAGGAATTTGGCTCTGGTAGATGCTTTTCAATTGAATGCCAACTGTGTGTGATTTGCTGCACCAATGAAACTGGTCCATCAAAGGTGATGAGATTGCTGGACTACCTAAAGATCTTGCTGTTGGTATGGAGATGGGATGACTGAGACAGACTGGATAACTATTCTCTTTCCTTTTTTATGTAGTCCCTTTAGTCCCTTTCGGCTCGTTTCTTCATAATGTTATGCTCTTTTCTTTTTTTTAATCTTACCTTTGTAGTATTTTACTAATTTTTTTTTTCTTCAGTTTTTGGCTGGGGCTGGGTTTGAACCTACCACCTCCGGCATATGGGGCTGGCACCCTACTCCTTTGAGCCACAGGCGCCGCCCGTATTCTACTAATTTTTTAATTTTAGCAATACTGGCTGAAGTGTGCGTGTGTATGAGAGAGAGAGAGAGGCATTGAGAAACTGTGTGGCCCCAGAATCCTAATAGTATTAGACTTGAATATTTTAAAATAGAAAACTTGACTTATATTCTCACTTATGTATTATGCAAATGAGTCAAAATTGCATAGCTCTTCACATCAAAAAAAAAAAAAAGAAGTCACGAGACCTCATTACATAGGCAGAAAGTGGAATAAATGTAGTTCCTAAAAACGTCAGAATAAAATTTTATAATCTGATGATTTACAGTTCATTGCATGGCTTTCGTGTGTAAAGGATAAGACTATCTAGTGGAAATGGATGAATTGGGTCAAGTAAAATTGGAACCCATTATAAATCCAGCCTGAACCTGGAGGTACTGAGAGGCTTGGCCACCCAAGTGATATATTATACAGACCATTATTTGCATCTGAGTTTCCTGTGTTTTCATCCAACCCCCAAATGGAAGGCTTGAAAGTCTTCTGCTGAATCCCGTCATTTTGGGATCGACATTGGAACATGTAAGAATGGATTTCAAATTACTGAGTAATATTTTCCTATTTGAGACCTCAGACAAATCCTTAATGCAAAGAATTTCGAATAACTCAGATTCTTACATTATCTTGAAACTCCTTTTGTCTTGTGATGCCTAAACGCTAAAGGTGTGTGTTCCCTTCAAGATCATCACTTTTTCATTCAAACAAAGGCATCCAAAGGAGCCTTGCATTAGCTAGCTATTCAGAGGGAAATCTGCATGCTTCTCATTTGTTTGGAACAACTTGTTTCAAAAGATGCAGGGTATTTATATGCACAAAGCAGTATCCCCCTAATTATAATTTATTTTTGCCTACTCAAGAAAAACACAACAGATGTATTTCTCCCAACTCTTGGACTGTGACATGGCAAAAGAACAATTGCATAAATGCTTCCAATAAATGTTCGAGCACTTGGACATAAATACGCTTTAAGCATACCCTTGTTGGCACATTACAGCGTTTAACCCTAATGCTGTCTTTGTTGGGAATGCAGATGATGAACAAGATGGTTTACATTCTACTCAGATCTCTTTCCTCTGTCATCAGTAAGTATCAGAAACAGAATCGAATCGTCTACAGATAGCAGAGCAATTGCATTTTAAATGTCACATAGCTGCCTTTATTATTCCAGCTGGCGTGTGGAAAGAAAGGTCTCTCTGTTAATGAGACTAACACTGCCAGTCCCGTTATAATAGATTTAAGCAAATAAATAACATGTTTGCCATTTCTTCTCTTGTTTCTCAAGCACTATTTTTGTCACTGATCTCATTGCTACAGACATTTGAGCGGAATAGCTATAATTGTTGCAGGGCTTAGGAAATGAAAATTACACATGGAGTTCCTATTTGTTTTAGATAATTCAGCATATCAATCCAAATTGTTCCTGAAGCCTGTCCTCCCTGTGGTTCTTGCTCACATTTGCCATTAATGCTAACACGACAAAAAGCCACAATAGGTCAGGTTCAGTGGTTCCCTAATGCGTGGTGGTACCTATGGCACACTCGACAAGAGAGGAATAATAGCCACATTACTTTAAAAGGAACAAAGTCTCCTGCAAGCTGGAAAAGGAATAGTACAAGATCCATCTAAATTATCGCCAAAATTGATTCAAAATTAGAGACCACTGATCTTTGGTCTTATGTAATTGAGGAAAATTGAAAGTCCACTAGAAAAAAGTTCCCATCTGCATTGAGAGGCTATAAATATGGTTTTATAGGAAAGTCATGCTTTTCTAATTGCTTCAGTAAGTCAGCATGTTTGGGCACCCACTCTATGGCCAAATGGGCAAGTTGTAATAGTGGAAGAGACGCTTAGCATAACTAACTCTATTTTGTTTCTGGCCCCTTGCAGTAATATTCTTTAGGTTAAATGCTTCTGCTTAACTCTGCACGTGGGCTACAGGAAAGGTGACAACTGTTCCTTTCCCCAAACTAGCTCCCTTGGAGATAAGGAAAGCATCCATCCAAGAAACTAGACTATGTTAAAGATTTGTAGACGCATCCTGACCTGACCTTCACCTTCCAAAATTAACTAATGACGAACAGAGAAGTTTTATAATCTCCTCAGACCCTCCTGAGAACCAGGTATCAATCAGGGATCCTTGATTATCTCTTGCAACCCAACGCCCCCACCTCCCCTTTCCCCTTCCCTTAGGGTAAAAAGGGCACTGAAGTTCATGCTAACCTAAGATGGTTCTTAAGCTCCAGTCTGCCTTTTTCTCAGTTCGCTGGCTCTCTGACTAAAAGGGAACCAGCAAACTAACATCTTGTCTCTCCACCACTGTCCCCCAGCAAGTGGTAGAAGCTCAGACTCAGTTACAAAGCCACACTACATAATCCATCCTGTGTTACTCCTTTCCAATGTAATCATTCTAATCTAGGCAGCACATGAGTCAAATACAGTTCATTAATATATGGAGCTTCCTTCTTTTCATTAATAGGCTGCCTGTGTGTGACCTAATGAGTAGCATTAAAGCTTAGGGAAAAAAAATATCTTGTATACTCATTCAGTTAAATGGAGGTTTAGGGAATATAACAACAGATGTCTTGATGTGCATGAACCTGAAAACCCTCCTAGATTAAAAAATCTAAAGCATAAACTGTGCTAATTCTAATTACTTTTAAGTCTATTGCATAGTAATAATTAGATAGCTAATCATAATATGTATATGGCTAAATCATGTGTTATTTTAGTTTAGTTTAATGCAGTGGTTCTCAACCTTCCTAATGCTGCGACCCCTTAATACAGTTTCTGTAGGTTGGACCCACAGGTTGAGAACCGCAGGTTTAATGACAATATGTGCTCTGTATCGTTCTAAATATTTAAGGACTTTCAGAGTTACACATCTACCTGAAGACTGAGAAACACAATGTCCTCTCAATTCTCTTTACTGCTCAGTAACTAATGCAATTTACAATTACTTAATTTTAAAAAGAAAGTTCACATTATCTCATTTACCTGGGATCAGGCAAGAGTAAAATAGGTTTACAAAAAGTAAGTCGATAGCCTGGAGGAGACATTTTTAATGCAAATATAATAAAGTTTTTTCTAATTGCCTTGGCTGTTTCGCGTTGTTGTATTTATATTGTTTTGATGTATTTGTTCTCAGGCTCTGGGGAGGCGGAGGGGAAGGGGAGCCACAAACAGAGACACTGGTCTGGTGCATATTCCAAAGCTGAGAAGTGAAATCAATATTACTCAAGAAGCAACTTGGAGCATGTTTATCTGAGCATATTTCTTTCTAAGCTTCCGTAATGAGCCTCTAAAACTGTTATAGTATACACAGATAATAATCAGGGAGTTTTTTTCACATCACTTCTGGAAAAACTGCTTTGTGTTCCAGTTTTAATTAGTGTATTATTATCCATTGCTAATTTGAGGGGTTTAGTCTAGAATTAACGCACAGCTGCAGAGAATGCAAGCACATGAATTGCTGGATTAGCTGGAGTTCATACAAAGGGGAAGGAGTAAACGAGGGGAGCTGTGACTGACCGACCGACCGTAGCCTTCAAATAACTTCCCGAATGTACTAGCGATTCCCTACAATTTAAAAGCGAATTCCTCCGTAGGAAGGAAGCTGTGTTTCCAAATTTGGCTTCTTATATAATATAATAGGAAAATATACAATTGCCTTTTTCTTTTTTTTTTTTTTAAGTTAAAACATTCAGGAAACTAAAGAGAGTAACTTAACACAAACTCATTTACCTACTATTCAGCCTTAACCATTGTCAAAATCTGGCATATCTGCTTTAGATTTTTCTGAAACCACAACTCTGAAGCAGTAGTTTTAGCCCTTTTATAGCCTCCTAGCCACCCCCCTCCAGCTCCACCCTCCTCTTTCCCAGAGGTGACCAAGCTTCCCAAACTGGTGCAAGTCCTCCCCATCTAGGTTTGCCCTCTTTTCCAAATGTTTGTCACTTGACAACGTACACAGTACTTTCTTCATATCGAAAGCCTACATGACATGCTAGAAATCATGTGTGGCTGCCTTGTATCTTTCTTATTTTTCTCACTCAACAGTATGTTTGGATGACTTCTGCATCATGACTGTGATATGCATACAACTGAGTCGGCTCATCTCAATTAATAGCTGCAATAAAAATCCCGTCTTCCTAGTGTACATGTAGTGGGACAAGAATCCTTTAAAGCAGAGGTTCTCATGCAGGCACAATGCCACCCCAGGAACATTTGGAAATGCAAGTCAGGATTCTTTCTGTTCCAGTGCACTGGTTATCTAGGGATACCATAGCAAAGTGTCACGGACGGGATGGCTCAAATAATGGAAATTTGTTTTCTCATAATTCCAGAAGTTGGAAGTCTGATGGCAAGGTGTGGGCAGTATTTATTGCTTCTGAAGCCTCTCTTCCTGGCTCCTAGATGGCCCTCCTCTCTTGGTGTCCTCACAAGTGCCCCCTGCTGTAATACGTCTTTGCCCTAGTCTCCTCTTCTGAGGAAACCAGTCACCTCAGAGGAGAGGCCACTCTCATGACCTCGTTTTGGTTTAATTACCTCTGTAAAGACCATGTCTCCAACCATATATTCATCTGAGGAACTAAAGATCAGGACTTCATCAGACGAATCAGGTGGTGGGGACACAATTCACCCAATAGCAGAGGTTGCTGTCAGATGAGGGCAGTGCCAAGGGACCTGAACATCTTGCACTGAAGGAAGTGGTGGTCCCAACGCTCTTAAATGTCGGTAGGACATTCCTTTAGGATATAAACCAACCAGCAGAATTTCTGGGTTGGAAGTATATTTTACTAGATATTACCAAAATGCTCTCCACATACTTGCATCAAATTAAATTTCTACAGCCAGCATAGAGAAGCTCAAATTTCCCCTTCTCCTTGCAAACAATTGAAGTGTTCTCAAACTTTTAAAATATATGCCACTATCAATGGCATGAACTGTTGTTTGTGCCTTCAATTTTCATTTGCTTGAAAATATACACATACAAATTAAACCATATATATGAAATTAAACCGTGTATGTGTATTATTCTAGTTATCTGATCTGTAAATTGGTTCTTATAACAGTTACTCATTTTTCCTTTTATAT
>NW_003852555.1:3201263-3202912 GCF_000181295.1 Otolemur garnettii | reverse complement strand
CCATATATATGAAATTAAACCGTGTATGTGTATTATTCTAGTTATCTGATCTGTAAATTGGTTCTTATAACAGTTACTCATTTTTCCTTTTATATGCTTGATATTCTGGAATATTTTTGTTGCTTTTATAGTTTTCAGATACCTTCTCCCAGCATGTAACTTATGTATAATTTTGTTTCTGGAGTCATAGTGAAGAATAGTTTGTTAATAATATAATCAAATTTATCAGTACCTTTCTTTGTGTAACTGGTGTTGAACTATAGTTAAGAAAGCCTTCCCTATCCAAAGGTCATGAACATTTTCTCTTCTATGTCTTCCTAAGAGTTTCTAAAATTTGCCTTTGCAATTTAGATCTTTATTTAAATTTTATTTGTTATTAATATACAAGGTAGAAATTTAATTTTTCAGTATCAATTGACAAGTGGCACATCACTTAGTCAATTTAGTGAAGGTATAATCACTTCCCTACCTACCTCAAATAATAATTTTCCAATTAAGCATGGTTCTCCCTCAGAGCCCTCTGCTTGGGCTCCCTTGTCCACATGTCACGCTATCACTTAGAATGTTATAACTCCCATCACTTTTGGTAAGTCTTGATATTTCCTAGGGAAATTATCTCGCCTTACTGTTCTTCAAAATAGCTTTGCCCCTTTAGTCTTCTATATGAACTTTTGAATTATTATAGCTTGCCATGATGATGAAAGGAAAAATGATGAAAAGGAAAATTTTCCTTAAAGTGCATTAAAGTTATAAATTAATCTGGGGAAAAATTCCATCTTTAAATATTGAGTCTTTCCATGATAACTGTATCTTTTAACAATATATATTTTTGGGTGGCACCTGGGGCTCAGTGGGTAGGGTACCAGCCCCATATACCAAGGGTGGTGGGTTCAAACCTGGCCCCGGCCAAACTGCAACAAAAACATAGCGGGGCATTGTGGCGGGCACCTATAGTCCCATCTACTCAGGATGCTGAGGCAAGAGAATCACCTAAGCCCAGGAGTTTGAGCTTGCTGTTGGCTGTGACACCATGGCAGTCTACTGAGAGCAATAGAGTAAGACTCTGTCTCTAAAAAAAAAAAATATATATATATATAATATGTATATTTTACATACACATATTATGCATATTTCATAATGTTTGTTGTTATTGGGGATGACATCTTTATCTTTTCTTTCTTAAGTTATTGGATTAGGTTTTAATAGGTTAGTATAGGAGTAATTTTGACTTTGGAATGTTGGTTTTAGGTTCTAGAAGAGTTATTAAATTCTCATTTTAATTTTAACTATTCATCCTTTCAGCTTCTTATATTGCATATATAATCATATTGACCACAAATGATCACACATTTTATATCATAAATTCTTCTCCCTTTTCTTTTTTTCTATTTGTATTTCCTAGGGCCTTTGTAAAAATGCTGAATTGTGTCATTGGTATATATAATTTGGTCTATATTTTAATTAGAATGCTTTTCAAGTTTAACTGTTAAGTGTGATGTGTATTATCGGTTTATAATAGATACCTTTTAGCAATTTCTTATTCATAGTCTACAAATGTTTTTAAAAGATTATCAGTTTTAGAGCTGGGTACACTGGCTCACACCTGTGCTCATGCCTGTAATCCCAGCACTCTGGGAGGCCAAGGTGGG
>NW_003852555.1:3164432-3200471 GCF_000181295.1 Otolemur garnettii | reverse complement strand
ATTGTAGTCACTGAAATAATTTGTTTAAGGATAATCTACTAAATGTTTGTTAGCAATCTTCTGTAAATCCTTTGGCCTCCAGTATATAGTTTTCTTCCTCCTTGGGAAAAGAAGGCCAAGGTAATTATGGAGTTACTATTCTCTAACATTCAGGAAAAATGAGATCTGAGTGGCCTGGGGGTGTGTGGGGCTTCATGGAGGTATACAGCTCTGATTCGTCTTTAAGAAACAGTGCTGGGGAAAGCACAATTGATGAACAGCCTTCCTATGCTGCAATTTTGGATCCACTGTGGTGTTTATGTCTGAGACTCACTTATACCAAATCACTACCAACCCATGATGGAGCAATAGGACTATGCTAGACCCTTTTCTGCCTAGCATGGGACTGACCATAAACCTCTACTCAGGAACTCCCTTTTGACTTGCTTGAGACTTACTCAGAACTTGAATTGCAGTCCGAATCTCTTTCTCCCCTATACTCCTTCTTTTCCCCTCCCCCTTTCCAGGGGACAGACCGCCATCATGAGTTGAAGGCATTCCCTGCCTATACCTTTCTCCCTTCTTTAATCTCTCACAGCATTTCCCTCTGTACTGTCCTACATATTTGGGTTTTAGCATCTGCTTTTCAGGGAACTTACATTAACACAGGCATTAAAGATGAAAAAGGGGGCACTACCAAGTAGGATGGAATTAATCCACTTAGAAGATAATCCAGATAATCAGTAACAAAGCCACAGCATTTCAAAGGTATGAAGTCAAAATAGAATTATAAAGAGACCAAGAGATTCAAAGCCACAGTAGTAGAACTGTGATATCTTTGTCTGTAGTTAGCCCCCCTACCCCGTGCACTAGCCACTTTGTGCTCTTCCCACCTTGTCAGCATGATATTGTGGATGAAGTGGCTTAATGTGATGTTCTGCAGGGCCTCCATGAGATGGGCCCCATACTGAGCAGAAATAGTCATGCCCTACCACCTCCACCGTGCTCAGGCCTTGGCTGGGGGTAGTTCAGAGAATACATTGCCTGGGCATGAATCCCCCTGAGAAATCTGAAGAGGCAGCAGCTGCCGGCTGGCAGATGACTGTCTCACCCCAGCCCTGGCAGTAAGTCCTCAGGAAGGAAAATCTGAAAGACACAACTACCTGAGTGTCACAGAGCCTAAACTGCATTTTGCCTAATATAGTATTGGAACATCTAGATACAAATACTATATAGATTGGTGCAAAAATAATGGCAGTTTTGGACCGTGAATTTTAAATCGTTATAACTAGACTCAAACACATCTTTACTAATCAAAATAGGCACCATTATAATCAATACACTGTTGCCAATTAGAATTATGTTTATTTCTCCTGGTAGCATAAAAATCTATGCTTTAGGATACAAACAATTCTTGGAAAGCATTTTCTGCATCTTGCATGTTGTGGAAGCGTTCTCCCTGCAAAAAGTTGTCAAGATGCTTGAAGGAGTAGTCATCGGTTGGCAAGAGGTCAGGTGGATATGGCAGATGAGGCAAAATTTCATAGCCCAATTTGTTCAATTTAGGAATACTTGGTTGTGCGACCTGCAGTCAGGCATTGTCATGGAGAAGAAGTGGGCCCTTTCTGTTGACCAATGCTGGCTGCAGGCATTCTAGTTTTCAGTGTATCTCATTGATTTGCTGAACAGACTTCTCAGATGTGGTGGTTTTGCCGGGATTCAGAAGGCTGTAGAAGATCAGACCAGCAGCACCACTTAACAGGCACCATTACCTTTTTTCTTGGTGCAAATTTGGCTTTGAGAAGTGCTTTGGAGGTTTGTCTCAGTCAAAGAGCTATCACTGATCTGGTGATAGCCAGCTGCCATATGTAATTCACTTTTCATTGCATGTTGCAATCCCATCAAGATATGGTGAGCTGTTGTTGCATAGAATAAGGGATGACACTTGAAAACCATGATTGCTCTGATTTCCAGCCAGCTCATGAGGCACCCACTTATTGAGACTTTTCATCTTTCCAATTTGCTTCAAATGCGCCATGACTAAAGAAAGGCTGATGCCGAGTCCTTTGCCAACTTCTTGCTTAGCTGTCAGACGATCAGCTTCAAAATGGTTCTCGATTGGTCATTGCCACTATACTCCTCATCTTCAAGGTTCTCAGCTCCTTTGCAAAATTTCTTGAACCACCACTGCACTGTGCATTCATTAGCAATTCCTGGGCCAAATGTGTTGTCGATGTTGCGAGTTGTCTCCGCTGCTTTCCCATCCATTTTGAACTTGAACAAGAAAATCACTCAGATTTGCTTTGTGTCTAACGTCATTTCCATAGTCCAGAATAAATATACACTAAAGAGCAAGTAATAAGTCATTGGCAAACAAACAGAAAGAGAGAAATTCACATTAAAATGCTGTATAACATAACCACATTTATTTAAGAATATATTTCAGTATCAAAAGGCAAATTTCAACAATACAAAAACTATGGTTACTTTTGTACCAATCTAAATATTTATGCTGTATCTGACATTACATTTGAAGTTAAAACTGCTATTAATACCATGAGTTATTGGTTATTAGGTTATCGATTATCTAGATTACTTAATTAGTGAATTGCTGTGTCATCCTGCATGCTATTTTATTATTTCTTTTTGTCTTAAATTCTATTTTCTCTGTTATTAGTATTAATAACATTTATTCAATATCAGCTTCTTGGAACTTTATAAACACAGCACACTTTTTCAGCAGTAAATCTAGGATACTTTATTTTCAGAAATGTATATAAAAGTCAAATATTTAAGTAGCAAAGTTCTTACAGTCAGGCATATTCAAATTGAATTGCATAAATTAGAAAAATAACTCTTAGCAAATAATTTGCAAGTATTAAAGATATGAATGAAGAAGGAAAGGGAGGAATCATTGTGATACTAAAACATCTATCTCCCGTTGTCTTGTACTGAGCGCATGGAAAAGTATTTCTGTGCATACATGCAGAAAATGTGGGAATTAACAAGATGTACACTTGTCATCTTTTTGTGCCTCCATCAAAACCATATTTTAGTTTAAGAAACTAAACGACACGTCAAATCTTAAAAGTCATTGGCAAACAAATGTAAAGTGAGAAATACACGTTAAAATGCTGTATAACGTAACCGCATTTATTAAAGAATACATGTCAGTATCAAATGGCAAATTTCGACAATACAAAAAAGGAGCCTGTGTTCTATTTGCGTTAATACCTGTATGGTGGCAGATTGCAATAAAACCAGCAGTCTTGAGTAGGAGTCAGAAGATGGGAGATTTGTCAAAGGAGGTTTTAAGTTCCCGTCTTGCCTCTTTCTCACCTGGCTTTGGAACAGTCTTATTTTCACATAAATCAGGCCAGCACTACCTGTGCTAAAGGAATGTTAATAGGATTACACAGAAGACCCACTGGGTAAAGAGCTAACAGAAATGGCAAGGATCTACAACCCTTCAGCCCTCTGCCAAAATTCCAAACCTTGTCTTTCATTTACAAAAAATATATTACGTATAGACTTTTAAAATTATGTCTCTGTTCATGCTATAATCTAGTCCTTTTGAGTATATTTCCATCGTCTTCTCATTTTTCTTAGTTTTCTTTAGAGTTGAATTATTTTCTTGTGACTATAGTCTTTTTTTACTGAATACCAGACATTGTTTAGGAATAATTATCTTTCAAAAATGATTTCTCAACAAAATAGTGGCAAATAAAACCAGCAATATTTTTAAAAAAAGGATACTATATCATGACCAAGCAGGATTTAACCTTGATTCAACATCTTAAAATAATCAATGTACTTTTACTCTATCAATAGGCTAATGAGGAAAATCATAGAATCTTCTCAATACATGCACAAAATGCATTTGACAAAATGCAATATCCATTAATGAGACCATCTAAAAATGGTCTCTCAGTAAAAATGAATGGAAGAAAACTTCAACCAGATAAAGTACAGCGTTCGTAAAAACCTGCAATAACATCATACTTAAGAGTGAAATATGGAACGCTCTCCGCTGAAGGTTGGTAACAAGGCAAAAATGTCTACCCTTCTCACTTCTGTTCAGTGCAGGTACTAGCTAATGTGCTTAGTAAGGACAAGAAATAAAAGGCATCTAGATTGAAATGAAGAACTTAAATAGTTTCTATTCACAAAGGACGTGATGGTCTGTATTAAACATCCCAAGGAGTCCATAGAACAGCACCTAGAACTAATGGGTAAGTTCAGCAAGAGCGCTGGGTCAAAGTCAATATACAAAAGTCAATTGTTTTCAATTGACTAGCAAGGAGAACTTAAAGTCAATATATGAAAATCAATTGTTTTCAATGTACGAGCAAGGAGAACTTAAAAACTGAAATTAAACAAAACAGTGTTTTTTACAATAACATCAAAATATGAAACACTTTACTTTAATGTAACAAAATACATGCAAGATGTGGAGGGGAGAACTACAGCACCATGGTCCTAGATTAAAGGTGTCGATAGTGATGAGAAGCTAATTCTCTTCAAATGTGTTCTATAGATTTGATGTGATCCTAATTAAAATTAGAAAAACCTTTTATATAAAATCAATCAAACAGCTGATTATACAACTTACATTGAAAAAGTAACAAAGTTAGAATATTACCCCCCAAACTGAAAAGAAATCAAAGCTGATTAGACTCACCACAGTACTTGCCAATAAAATCTACTAAAAATTGACAGTAATTAAAGACAGGGAGGTAAAGCAAAGAGACAAATGTATAGGTCAATGGAACAGACTAAACCAATAGTCTAGACCAGGCATCCTCAAACTATGGCCCGTGGGCCACATGTGGCCCTCTGAGGACATATATCTGGCCCGCCAGGTGTTTTTGCCACTGCTGCTTGTCCTGTTTAGCAGCCGACTTGTCCCGGGGCCCACAGTCTGGCCCTCCAATGGTCTGAGGGACAATGAACTGGCCCCCTGTTTAAAAAGTTTGAGGACCCCTGGTCTAGACATAGACCTACCCACATGTGGTAAGATGATTTTTAGCACAAGTTCCAGGGCAATTCAGTGGAGAAATTAGTATTTTCAGTTAAGTGTTGTTGGAACAACTTTTATGGCCTATGGCACAAATTATAGGAGATAAAAGTGATGGAACTTCATTCAAATTAAAATTTCTGCTATTTAAAACACACTGAGAAGACAACGAAAAGGGAAGCCACAGACTAAGATAAACGATTTTCAGGACACATATCTGATAATGGACTTGTATCCATATTATAGGAAGAGCTCTTAAAATAATAAAACTAACAAAACAAAAACATTAAAAAATTTTGACCATCTAAAAAGATAAGCTGATAGGAAATATTCACATGCAGGTAAATGGAGAATCATTAGTCATGAGGAAATTAAAAATTCAGACGTAAAGAGATACAGGTGTGTATTTAGAATACTTCTTTCTCTTTTCTTTTTCTTTTTAAGGAACAACAACAACAAATAAAAACCCTGACCACAACAAGTGCTGGCAGTATGTGAATCAACTGGAGCTCTTGCATATTGTTGGTGGGAAGGCAAAATTATTAGCCTCTTTAGAAAACAAATGAGCAGTTTATTTTATAGTTAAACATAGACTTATAATATGTTCCGATAATCTCACTCCTAGGGATTTACCCAGGGAAATTAAAATATATGTCCACACAAAAGAACTGTATGTAGGAATATATATCCGCTTTACTTTAAAATGTCCCAAACTGAAAAGCACATAAATGTCTGTGAACTGGTGAATGATAAACTGTGTCACATCCATACCATGTAATACTACTCAGCAACAAAGTGGAACAAATGATTGATTTATGCAAACACAGACATGAAGTTCAAATGCACCATGGTAAGTGAAAATATTTAGAATCAGAGGGCATACTCCAGGATTCCATTTATATGATAGACTAGAAAAGGCAAAGCCATAGGGCCAAAAATTGAACCAGTAATTGCCATGGGCAAGGAGTGTGGGAGTAGATTGATCACAAAGGGATATGAGGGAACTTTTGGGATAATAAATGTATATCTATGTCTTTATTATGGTGGCAGTTATGCAGGCATGTTCGCCTATCAAAATTCATACAGCTGTACATTTTTAAATGGGGAAAATTGAACTGAATGTAAATTGTATCTCAATACTACACTTCACTTGAAAAAAATCAACCAATTAAAGACAAAGGTAAAATAAATTTTTTTTCATTTATTTTTAGCAGACAATTAGTGCCACAAGCAATATGAGATCTCTGCTGCCACAAAAATGGATTCAAGTGACTTGAGGCTGGGGTCAGTCCTGGAAACAACTGGGCTATTACCAATACAGCCTTTCTCCTGGGCACAGCCATCAGAGCCCTGGCTCACGGTGCTGTGGGGTCCCTGGACTTCACGTTTTTGCCCCTCTAGTTTTGCAGGTCGAGTCACAAGCCCTACTCAGCTGCTGACTTTCTCACTCAGCTCTCCCAGAATTGGCTGCTTCCCTTGGGAGAAACTATTTCCAACGAGTGGGTCCTTTTATCTGCTTTTTTTCTCTTTTATTAATTATTCATCTTATTCCTATAGTTCATCATTGCTTTGTTAGCTATGAATTATTTGCAATCAAATTTAATATATTTAAAAATATCCAGTTTTTCTAGTCATTCTCATAGTGAGAGTAAATTTTCCTATTCTACCATGGTTGAAAGGAGCACTGCCATTTCCAATATTCCTCTTCTAAGGCTGCGTATTCCTCACTATTTCTAATCAATAGGAAAAATAAATAGAGGGTCAGGGAAAGACTTTTATGTGATTTTGCTTCATTTTTAAATCCAGGAACGTCTATTCACTGACCTTCCATTTGGTTGAGAGGTCTGAGGAATGTAGTTGCAGGGCACAGCCCGGGAAGAAGGAGCCACATGGACCCACAAACGAGATTCTAGACTAGTATTCTGATTCTTGCAGTTCACTGACTCAGAGGTCTGTCTTCATTTGAGTCCTTAAGATGATAAACTGTTTTTTCCTGTTATATAGTTTTGTTGTTGTTGTTGTTGTTGCAGTTTGGCAGGGGCTGGGTTTGAACCTACCACCCTCGGTATATGGGGCCAGTGCCCTACTCACTGAGCCACAGGTGTTGCCCCATATAGTATTTTTTTATATGCCTCATGATGAATTTTTTTAAAAATTGTCCCATAACAAAGAAATATCTCTCTAGGCTTATCCTCTGTGCAATCTCAGGACATGTGGCCTATTCCTCCCCCTACAGAGAAGATCAGACTCAACTAATCTAATTCCCAGGGTTTATCAGGTTTTAGCTCCTACGGTCCTGCTGACCTGAGGTAGATTCTTTGCTCAGTCCTGACCCTGCATTTGTGTTTTAATTCCTGAATGTTTGACACCACCTCCCAAAGCAACCCACCCACTCTCTGCCTGGATTTTTGTGAGTTCCACTGGACACTCTCTTTCTGTCACAGTCAGAAATCACAGATGGTGTGAAAGGCAGAAGGAGACAGCTTTGTGCAGCCTCAGAGGGGAATACCCTTGGTCCTGACAGCAGCTGCCTGACTGTTTTTACTAAAGACAGTTTTCTGAACCAGGAATAAAGCAGTAGGGAAGAAACGAGGGTCTTTAAACCATTTTCAATTGGACTGATTGCCACAGTTTCTAATCATTTGGAACCTGGAAGACATTTTATTATTACTGTTTTAATTCTTAGACAGTCAAAAGCTCTGAGATTCTAGTATCTGTAAACTTCAAGTCAATTTTGGTGACAAGATTGGATTTCTGAATTGCTGAATTTTTCTTTTTAAAAAATATTTTAGTGGGAAAAGTAGGATAAATTGAGTCAATGATTACTTCCTAGGCCCCATTTCAAATCAGAATATTGTTGTGTGTGGCCGTATTTTACATGTTATTATTTTCACCACTGAACCTTGAATTGTCTTTAAAAAGGTTTTAAACTTTTCAGCCTTCTGTATCCAGTTTAAAATGACTCAACATAACTCTGTAATGTCTACAGTACTTGGACAAACAAAATAAATAAAATCAAGGGCATAGCCCTGGTAGGTGAAATGGCATTATGAACGCGATGATCCAGTATCTGACAAGTCATATGAATAATACAGAAAGATTAGAAATACTTTCCTCTGGTATTTTCACAAACTCAGAAGACCACATCACATGCACCAGTGGCCACATTTTGTGCCAGTCTGTTCAACTCTAGGTGCAAATTTTTAGGCATAAAAATGAAACAGAAACAGAGTTATGCAAGTATGTAACTATGTAATATAATCTTTTCTTTTGTTTTGCCTTTAAACTGAGTGAGTTAGTTTAATATGTATTACTTGGGATAAAAGAGGCAGAAAATAGTAAGGCGAGGTTGCCTCTTAATGCATTCCAAAAAAAAGAGCAAAAGTGGACAGAATTTTTACCATTCATAGTTATTACTTGTGGAGCTATAATTATGTTGTGCAGAATAATCATTACAAACTCACATATTACATATAGTGACTCTTACTATTTTGGTGACATAAAACATAACTATCCCTTATGTATCTACATGAATAAACCTCCCCACTCCATATCTCTAGAAATCGCTGTGACATAACTCCAAACTAGACACATCATTAAATTGATGAATAAATAAATTAAAAAGACCAGTAATCCTTCCTAATTTATATGCTCCTTAAGGGGGTCATAAACTTGCAAGTAGCCTTTCCCAGGCTCTCCACTCATCAAAATTAAATAAAATTTACATACTTGATGCTTAGAATATGCTATTTATATTTATATATCAATTTCTGCTTTCTTTGCAAACGGAAAACTCATCCTTAAATAAAGGAACCACCAAAAATGCATGATTATTCCACATTTTCTGCAAACCTATGGATGCATTTTCTTTCACACACATTGGCAGAATGTAGCCCTTATGTTTTGGAATAGGAAATGTACAAGCCGCCAAAGAGGAAGAGATTGTTCTCATTTGGTCTTTAAACATAGTCTGTGTTATTTTTATGACTCATCCAGGTTTTTGTTTCTTATTTGGATTTTGTTTGTTTGTTCCTCTAAGAGTTGGAAGTTTTGTTTTGGTTTCTAACACCCACAGGATGTCCTTAAAAGGTTTCATTCCCAACCAAAATACTTCAGCTCTGTTTTTCCCTTTTCGGAACAATATACCATTCCATTTTCCTAAATTCACTCAGCTTTCGTGGTTTTGCATGTGTGTTTCTTGAGAATGTTGGCAGATCTGGAATTTTATGAGGAGACCTGCACCACAAGTTCCTTTTTTCAAATCTTACTCATACGAAGTTTCTCTCCGTAGCTCTCCAGGCCCAGGTCACAAGCTTTCTCAGCCCCACTTTGGGAGCCAATTAGAACACTTGTCCAGCCCGGAATGCCCTCTTCTCACAGGCTGCTCTTGCTGAATTTGTTGGGCTTTGAATGTGATGTGGAAATCTGCTCCCGCGTGACTCCTCCAGCTGGTTTTGATCAGGCTCCTCTGAAAAGGAAGTTTCAATTAGCACAGCTCCAAATGCGCTCTGGAGGTATATTTTTATGACTACTCAGCTAATAGCACTCTTTGTTCCTAGTGGTGTGTGACTCCTTAACAAACACAGCCATTCGCGTGAGTCACGGAGTGACTTTATAGCAAGACTAGACTGTGCCAAAACCAGAAGAATGAGACAGCCAAATTGAATTAGTAGTTGAAACACATTAATTTATGCTAGATAAATGTTATTGTGGTCCCGTGGGCAAGCACTCAGGTCATAGGCTTTATGAACTCTTTGCAGCAAGAGGGCTTCATGGCAATAAATCAGCTCTGGAGCGGGACTTCACAACGGACTCACAGCCACTTACTCTCTCTCGTTTCCTTGAATGGCCCCTGCTTTTTCCCTTCTCTTCCACAGAGGCAGCTGACCATTTTGCACATGTTTTGTGATATTTAACATATAAGCAGTTGGATTGATGATTTGTGTAGGCTTCGCCTGACTCTGGTTGAGACGTGGCCATCTATTATGCCTGTGGCCCTCGCCACAGGCAGCTGTGTGTTTATCATTCCAGACTACAGATCTCCATGGGCACAGAGCTCTGGCTTAGCACCAGCTCTCAGAGTCTGTGCAGCTGTGCCATAAATGGAAACCTTGATGTCTCAAACACAGTGCACACCACCAAGTCCTGACAAGGCTGTTTCTCTTCTGGGAAGGAATTAGACCCACTTAAGGCTGGATTATTTCTAGAGTAAGAAAAGTAGAAATAAGTGTTTTCTGGCTGCAAATTGTGGCGAGTGAGAGATGATGCCAAGAAAGAATTATGTATAAATGATAGTGTTTAAACTTGTTTTTATGTATTTAGATGTGTCTCTGCCAAAAAACTGACAAGGCCTCTCTGTTGGCATTTTTTCAGAGAGAGACCACTCACATACTAAACGTTTTCTTAATAAAGAAATAATTGTAAATCACTGGTGTCTAGGCAGGTGATAACCAGTTTACCTTAAACATGATCTCTTGCAAAACCCAGGGAAAACAACTGGCTGTGTAAAGAGCAATGAATCACGGTCTCCCTCGCTCACTCCACAACCACCAAAAAATGCCCGTGCATCAATCAAGACCTTGGCAAGTTTAGTGCAGCACACAAGAGCTTGGATTTCAGAGTTGGTTCTAGGTTTATATACTGATTCTACCTTTTATTGGCTTGGCAATCATGAACAAATTCCTATTCTCTCTCTGTGTCCTTGCATATAAAATAGAGAAAATGGTAATACCTACTTTGGGAGGGTGGTTGTTAAGATTGAAGAAGTCCATGAATGAAACCATTAACAAGGAGGAACGGAGAATGCAGTGTCTTCAACAAAAGATAGCTTGCATTAATTTTTGGTACTGCTATTCTTACTGCTATTGATCCCAAAGAAGGCAATCTCTGCCTTTTATTTCAACTCCCCCCTGGACAGCAGAGGTTGTCTTTTCTAGGCATAATCTATTCTTCTCACTGTAAGAATACCCAAGAGCTACCCACCATATTCTGTTCATCCATTGACTTTGACCAGCCTAACTAACCCTTTGGTCCTGTTCTACGCCAATGCTCACTTTTTATAGTCGAAAACACCAGCTGTGACCTTCATCTTGAATATTTAGCATGGAGTAGAGAGGCTGGCACATAACAGGTGCTCATCACATTGCTTCTGAATTCAGTTTCATGTTATTGAATGTCCGTGCGTGTGCTTACAGCTCTATGTGCAGACTTAAGGGTGAAATTTCTTTGAGACTCGGCACAAATTTCTGATTAGACAAAAAGATAACTTTTTCAGATTAAAAAATAATTGCTGCTATCCCCTTTCATCCAGGAAAAAGCCAAAAGAAAACAAAAATACAATCAACCCCCTGGACTTTCAAGTTTTCTGAGTTAGTTTAATCCTGTGTATAGTGCTCTAGCTGAATTCCCAGCTGAAGCCAATTCAACTGTTTGAATTTAATGTATTGGTTGCTATGCAGTCTGTACCCGGTTGCTTGACTGATTTAAAAAAAAAAAAACTGAGACAAAACTTTATAACCTATTTGTGTATATAAGCACATTAAAAAAGTCTGTATGTGCTTCCCATTTCAAAATGGGGTTCGTTTCCTGTGTCTTCTCAAACTCCAAAAAAAAAAAAAAATGTAGTACTTTTTCAATATGTACCTAACTAAATGTTATATACAAATGATGTGTTTGATTTCATTTCCCATGGCCAATTTAACATTCTAAGTCATCAAAAAGAATTTATCCTATGGGCTTTTTCTAAGTAAGAAGAGTATAATCTAATGTGGAAATAGTCATTGGGCCTCAGTACCTGAATTTTTCAAGAATATGTCAATTTCAACATTAAAAACTCCAGAAGAACAGGGTCACTCCCTTGTTCTCCCTTCCTGGTTTATCCCAGCACTGGGGATATAACTAGGACTCTAAAATACTTGTTGAAATTATTATTCAATGAATAAAAAGTTCTCAAATAGTAAATTAATCCTCATTTCTTCCCCACGTTTCTGATTTCATTGCAGTCATGTTGTCTTCGCTTTAAACTCTGCTTCTTAACCACATACTTTTTCCTGCAGAATCCACTTCTTCAAGGATCAATTCTCATGGAAAAAAAAAATTTAGAACTAATAATATTAGAACAGTTTTATAGTAAACAAATGGTGAAATTTGCATAAGAAGTTGTCCCATGCCAAAGATACTGATTTCTAAACTATGACCAATAAACATGATTTCTTCTGGAACTTTCTAACAAGTCCTTGATATAGTAACACACGGGAAGTCCAGTGTGTACGTCATGAAGAGCATCTGTCTTGGGCCAGAAGTCATGGGGCTCATAAGCTCCCCATAGAGATGTCCAATCAATAAAAGTTCTGTGGTTAGGATTTTGTACATTTTGTTAATTAGGCCAAAGCAACAGGCCTTTGTGGCAATTATTCAGACAGTGATGTAAAAAGATAGCCTGACAAACAAACCTCCATAATCCACTTACGTCTCACAGAAGCCAAAGGGTTGGAAAAGCCTATTAACAAGCTCTCTGCCTGTCTGTTTGGAGATGTTAAATGGAGAGTCTGCTCAGCACCTGAGGCAGTCTGTTAATAAAGATCGTTTGTAGCAGATTTCTGTTCTATTAAGAATGGACATAAAACAGCATAATTTAAAACATGTCAATAACTCAAGGCAAAAATGCCAAACATAGTCTGTTCTGTCTTTATAAAATGGAGCCAAGTGTACACAGGAAACTGCCAGGAAGGCTTCTGCTGGCTGCGTTGAGAGATTGTTTGTGATGAATAATGTGATCCTTCAAGTTAGAACAACCTTGTGGGTGGGTATCTCTGTGTCTTTTCTGTAGTAAACTCAAGGGATCTTTTCTATTTAAGGGCCAATGAGATTTCTGACCTCCAGCCCTAGAAGATGCCTTCAAACTCGTGTCCTTTGTCAGCCTGGTGAATTCATAATAGCTTGTGTTTCATTGTTTGTATTTTTGTTTTTTTCTCATTCTTTCTGTCTTTCTCCTGAGTGGTATTTATAGGCTCTTTGGGAACAGATCTTTATAAACACTGAGCTAGAGTTAGGATGTCTCAGGAAGATTCAGTAAAGAATTACCTAAAAGCCATCAAGCACGCCACTACTCTTTGTTTTCTACATTTGATTAAATGCACTAGTCTCTTTTCAATGACTGTGCTATATTTTTAACACAAAAACAAGGACCAGAAAGTCAATATTCCTACAGCTTCATGTTGCACTTACTGTATGATAATGGCAAAGGCTGATGGATAGCATTCTAAATGAGTGTTTCAGGATGCGAAGGCTTTAAAGGGATGGCAGTGCGTCACTGCAGATGGACGTATACTAAACCTCCCCATGTTTAACAGGCTGTAGATTAAAATTCAACATACTGTGTCTCCCATGTCAGATTTGGGTGGATGGTTGAGCCTGAGTGATATTATCTGCTCTGTTAGAAGGCCTCTTAGGAACCAAGTGGTGGTTTTAATTAAATCCAGTAGGTTGAGAGAAGTGGTTTGGCAGTTTGAATTGATTTATTGTGTTTATGACATCTGGGCCTGATTTATCGTATTGACTTGCAGAATTGTTTTTGGCCTCTCACTCTCCATATTTTCATTCTGGTCTGGGGGACTCACAGTCGATAAAGTATGGAGCATTTGCATTTGATAACTATTTTAGTTTCCTCTTCTTGTTTTTATTTTCATTAAGTTGATAAACTGTTGCATTCATCTTGCAGAGATTCTGGGGATTTGTGTGCATGACCAAGGCTTCTTGAACAGTAGTCCTTGGTTGGAGTTCATTATATCATCCAGCCTAAGTTTTTGTGGAAAGACAGAGCAAGATTGGTAATTTTTGAGTTTAGCTTATAAATTGTCAAACTATTTGGTGCACATTATGATTTTTCTACATGTTTAGGTTTGGGTCTTGGATATAAATACAAACATCATGTCCTTGAGAGTTTCTTTACCATTATCCAAAAGCGGTGAGCATATTCAGCTGGACGTGATAGACAAGTGTCCCGCAATCCAAACTTTATTGCATGCAAGTCTCTGCTTCAAACTTTATGAGACATGTCAAAAGGGGAGGAGAAAAGAGTCAAGCCACAATTTTTGCCCAAGAGGGAAGGCAGAGAAGTAAGCAAGTCTCAGTCAGCGTAAATGTCTTTTTAATCTATAACTCAGTGGTTGTGCATCTCAGTTACTGACACTGTGATGATACAACTATTTCCCATAGCTGGAGCCACTTAGCCCCAACCTGAACCCCAAGCCAGGGTTCTGGAACAAATCAGGGAGAATTTCCAGAAGCCTAGGTAAGTATCTTAGGCAAATCAACTTCAAGGCAGCCTGTGGCTTAGCTGACTGTAATGCCAGTGTTCTAATTTGGCCAGACTGGAGAGAAACTCAGGTAGGGAGGGCAGGTGTAACATGCTTTATTCAGCTCACAGTGGCTGGTGAGGTAAGTTACATGGGAGGTCCAGTCTAGCTCCCAGCAGCCAGGGAGTGAAGTTACACATCTCAATCTGTGATCCACAATCTGTGGTCAGCACTGGGGAAAGATCCTGTGCACCTTTATACCCAGGACACCAAAAGTGACAACATGACCAGCCTTGAGTACATAAGCATGACCTCACAGTACGCAGTTGTAGCTAGCTAGGAACACAAGGCATTTTCCCAGGGGAAGAAAGTGGAGGCAACTGCTCCTTGTCCCATACCCAAGGGAATGGGAGAGACAGCCCAAACACTTTTTCCTATCTGTACACTGACATTGACCTTCTGCCTCAGAATTAGAAGCTAGACTTTGCCATTGTTCCTGGTTGTCAGCCTCTACATGGTGTTTCGTCTACTTAGAATGATCCCTAATTTTTATTCTTATGCCTGTTTCTGTATCTCAGTAGATTATCATGTTAGTCATCTTAGACTGATTTCCTAAATACAACATTACTGCTTTGAACTTAAGTTTGGGACATGATGTACTGACTCTAACCACCTGTCCATCTAGAGGTTTGCCTCGTACCTGTGGTAAGACTTCCCTGATGACCACCTCCTGCCCAGATGTTTGTTGATGGCTCTGTTGAGTCTACCACTTCCCTGTGGTCTACCCTGTTAAACTCTGTTAAGAAGTATTTATACATCTCAATATACAGAATTTTCCAAATTCTTTTCTTTAAATCCCTGACTTTGTACTCATTTTATTCTGGGAAGAACTCTATCAGTTTCAACAGGGAATTATTGCTCACTACTGTATAGCTATTTAGCGTTCACTTTAAAACTTCACCTTATTCTGCATTTAACAAAATTGATTCAGAAAATATTTAAACTTATTGGATTTTGGGGGGGCTGTTTGGTGGAATCCTCCAAACTAGGTAAGATGAGATATATGAAAAAAACTCAATCCCAGGAAGCACTTACGCACATCTACCTGTGTTTGACATAGATGGACATGAATTTTAGCCTAGAATGAGATCTTCTTGGGAAAACCTCCTTCACATGAAACTGAAGTAATGATGCCATAATACCTTTAAAACAGTTTTACAGGTAGCTCAGTGGGTAGGGCACCACCACATACACCGAAGCTGGTGGGTTCAAACCCAGTCTGGGCCAGCTGAACAACAATGACGATGGCAACAATAACAACAACAAATAGCCAGGCGTTGTGGCAGGTGCACAAATAGATTTTGGCAAATGTTTACAAAGTTTGCAAAGTTTACCAAAATCTAAGTTCAAAACATTTTATCTCCCCAGAATAGACTGGTCTCAAAGAGATAATTAGTTATTGTTTTTTGTGTGAATTATCTTCAATTAGGTTAATCATGGAATGATATTCTGTGTATAATTGAAGAAGAAAGCGTAAAGAATATTATACATTGAAGAACTTCATATTCAAGTGCTCACACGGATGGCTAATTCACATATCCTGGTTGGCCAGATTCCCTCAGGATATCCAGGGGTTTTGGAGTGCAACACAGCCTACGTTTTATACAGAAAAAAATCTCAAAAAATTTTAAAAATAACTCATTCTTAAGTAGAATATGTCTATACGTGGGGAAAAAGCCTAGAACATATTGGACAGAAAGAACTGTGACTTCTGTGCCAAGTTCAGATGACGAACGCTTCCTCACATGGCACATCATCAATCTGCTGTAACTGTGCTATGAGCTTCCAGATCCTGTACCTGCAAGGTAAACACAAGATTTCTAGGGCCCTCATTCCCTAATAGACTGCAGAGAGCTGGCCTTGAAGGTACAGCATAAAAAGAAGCTGGAAAGAGCATTCCCGTCAGTGTTAAGTGTGCAGGTCTTCCCTGTCAAAGATAAAGATCCTAATGGTGACGGTCACACTCAGTAGGCTGGAGAGCTCCATCCAGACATAAAGCATTTAAAGGTTTGGTCTGTGAACTATGTGTGGATTTAATGAAGCATCCCTCTGAGAAACTACGAAATTCATCTGAATTATTCAAAATAGAAAGCTGACTGCTTTTGCTTTTATTAAAAGGTACTATGACTCTAAAGAAACAGCCGTGATCAGGGAGAAGAGTTTGGTCTGGCAGGCTCTCCAGTCTAGTTTACGAGTGTTTTCTAAACCGTTTTCTTTTTATGAACAAGATTGTTATTAGACCATAGGGGGAACTGTGTAATTAGATGTTCAATGTCAAAGGATTTATAATCTAGTTGAACAAATCATGAGGGTCCATTCTTACTCAGGCAGTACCTTCCTTTAAGGAACTCTGGTAGGAATTGTGTACACTAGATCTATCCATAGCATCTAGTAAAGCGGACATTTGCTGGTGCCTGATGAAGTGGTATGGACACAACCTACCGAGATCCACCGCCTCTTCCTCTTCCTCTTCACTCCTCACCTAAATCCTCCATGGCCTCTGACGAGACGGAAACTTCCCCATGATTGGCATCATCAGATAAGTAGTAATTCCTTTATTTTTACTGGATTCATAATGAATTTTCAGGAGAATAGGAAAGCAGAAACAAAGGGGCTCGATGAGGGGGACAACAGTATGCCCCTGAAGTAGCCGTACATTTTTTTCTGCAAAATGTTCATCTCCTTCCTCAGGCCTGTGTATTTTCTAAGGAAAATGACCACGCTGTTGTGGTCTTCATAAAATCACAGCACCCTGTGTTTCAAAGACTTGCTCATTTCTGCAGTTAGTTGAAACACATCAGCAGCACGTCCTCTCCCTCCTCTCGGTTGTATTAGTCACTGGCTGGATGTGTGCCGAGCCCCCAGAACATCACTAGTACACAAATTGAGTCTCCTCTATTCTTATCCAACCACTAGAACATTTATTTTAAGAGTGACAAATGATATCTATAGAGCTGTGGATGCAAGGGTTATATAATATAGGGCGCATGCTTTATCTACAGCCTTTGGTCTTGTGCACCATGGTATTTTATTTGAAAAATTAGATTGATTGGGTTCTGTGCAATCTTACATTTTACCTTCATAGAAGTAACAGTCTAGCTCCATTAGATGGAGTATCTGCCTACATTCTTATGCGTGGTGTAATGGGGTGAGAGCCTGCCTTATCTTGAGTTTGTTTCCACATATCATTTCAGGTTCAGCAGGCAAACATTTTAAGGAAGGCATGCACTTGAGGAAAGGCCTTGAGGTACTTTTTCCTCTAGTGAAGTGTTCCTGCAACCACCTCCTGATCACACTTTATTGTTCCAGCATTTTCTGTCTTCAGCTGGAGTCCAAGATACTCTTATTGGCATGATCATGATGAAAGAATTAATGGATACAAATTTATGTCTGTGTATTGTGAGCTCATTCCAAATTTACGAATCTTGCTTTAATATTAAAGGGGAAAAACAAGTATGGGGGTATTTGAGAAGGAATTTAAACTTAGAGATTATTAAGTGTATTTACAATTTAAGTGTTTTACACTGTCATATTATTTGTTAGTAACTTTTAGATTTGGTTTTTGGGGAGCTTGTTTTTTTGGGTTTTTTTTTAAGATTTCCATTTAACTTATAAGGAATAAGTGACAAATGATATCTATAGAGCTGTGGATGCAAGGGTCATATAATATAGGGTGCATGCTTTATCTACAGCCTTTGGTCTTATGGACCACCTTAAGCTCAAAAAATGTCAAGAAATACGGCAAAGATTTTTTTTTTTTTGCGGTGGCGGGGGGAGATAGCTTTTCAACTAATTGACACTAAAGTTACCCATTATAAGAGGACAAGGCAGCCCTTAACTGGCCTTCTGATTGAAAACCTTTTATCCTGTCAGCCTGATTTCTTTTCCTGCCTTTATGTGCTTCTTCTCTGCAACAATTTTCCAAGTAGGTTTCCCTGGAATGTTGTTAAGAATCAGAAGCCAATATCTCCTGAGATCAGGCTTTCTACTTATGAACAGGTAGGATTGCTAGGAAGCACTTCCCTGGGATGCACTAAAATCCATGTCCCCTGGCTTCTACCAACAGAGAGGCAACTTCTGTGCTCTGAGGGTCCGACAGTCTTTACTCATCAACCCACTTTCGAGAACGCTTGTGCTAGAGCCAGATTTCCTGTCCAGCTCAAAATCCTTCTCTTCACTTTACCTCATCTCCTCCCCTTCTGAATTCTCTCAAGACTAACCCTCCTCTCTGATCCTTGATCTTATCTTTATCCCACTTGGTAAAGAAACTTAATCCAACTATTACTCATTTTTTCACTTGTGTCCCTAATTACTTTGCATCTAGTATACAACCCCCTTTATGAATTCACTCAGGTCCCACTTGCACCACATAGAGCCTCCCCTTACTCTTGCTACCTCCAATGACCATACAATTTTGTGCCATTCTTTTTCTGTCCAAGTCGGTTTCCCTGGAATGTTGTAAGAATCTTTCACAAAGTAAAAATCTTTTACTTTACTATTTTGCTAGATTTCTATAATTGATATATGTTCTCCATTAATAGGCTTTAAAGGTTCTATTCAGCACATTTTTTATGAATCTGAAATAAATCTAAGAGTTGAAAGATATCCAAAAACTAGCAATGGCTAAGTTTGATAAGAGCTAGTTCATCAGATTAAGACAAAAAAGGTAATACTGTCTACTGGATATATATAGGTATCTAATCCTTTTGTATTTGAGAATAATTGTCTAGGAAGATTTTGGTCTTTATGTCACATTTAAATAACACATAATAACAATGCACACATAACACATTCCTAAATTCAACTATGCAGAATGGGAGGATGGGGTAATATACTAGTAAAATATATTGTAATTTATTATTTTTGTGGTGAGCAGAACATATGCATATAGTGTAATTTAAAAGAAAATTCCAAATACTAGAAACTTAATAATCGTGGTGAGCAGAACAGAGTATCTTACCTCCTTCACACACTCATTTACTTCTGCTTCTCGCCTTTAATGAGATAGAGTTCTTTTTAAGACACAGCAAAGGGACTTTGATTGTTACAATCAAAGCATCAGCAGTTTTCTTGTCTTTTTTTGAAACAGAGTGTCACTTTGTCACCCTCAGCATAGTGCAGTGGAGTCATAGCTCACAGCAACTTTAATCTTCTGGGTTCAAGTGATCCTTTTGCCTCAGCATCCCAAGTAGCTGGGACTATAGGTACCTGCCATAATGCCTGGCTATTTTTAGAGACAGGGTCTTGCTCTTGCTCAGGGTGGTCTCAAACCCATGAGCTCAGGCGATCCACCTGCCTCAACCTCCCAGATTGCTAGGATTACAGGTGTCAGCCGCCACACCTGGTAACATTAGCAATTTTCCATGAAAATATTTAATGGTCAAATATTTATAAAACAAAATTATTTCTTTTGTGGATATATTATTCTGAATCATCTAAAAAAAATCTAAACTCAGTTCAAGGAATATTAAGAAAAGCCATTGGCTCCTTCCTGAGAAGGCATGAAATAAAGAACAGAGAAGTTAGGAAAGACCCAGCAGAATATAAATACTAGCCTCATTCTTCAAAACAAGTACCACAGAACACAGATTTACGAAACAAATAGATGGAGTTAAGAGAATTGTTCATAATATAAAATAATTCTTCATTATATCAAATTTCTAACAGAGTTTTCCTTAATATAGAAGTCCCCAGCCATATTCAAAATTAGTTTAAAATTCTTTCTCTGATCATTTGATTCCTGCAACATCTAGGTCCCAAGACAAGCTACACCTGTAAACATAGAAGTATATTATAAAATATATATAAATAAAATTCATTTTATATGTGCATGTTAAGCTTTTATTGAAATCCTACAAATGCTAACATTCTCATATTTGAATAGATATCTGTAACTTACAGTGGTATTTTAGACTTCTCTTGAGAACCATGTAAAATAGAATTGGACTAAATCAATTTTTCCAAATGTGGTCAATTTCGCAAATTCCCCAAACTAAATAGTTAGTGACATTTTTACCAAGCAAATAAAGATTTTCCTGATGTGAATATATATTTTTTTATTTTTTAAAGGTTAAAGGAATAGGAATAGATGTTCTTTGTCTTAAAGCTACCTATTTATTAGTCTCCAGCTTTTCTGATTCCTCTTCCTTGTAAGTAATGTTTGAGTATTCACTTTTGTAAATAGAATAGAAGATTATTTAAACCTTTCTGATGTGTGACCTATGATTGCACATGTTACATGTGATTCAAAGGTCAAGTCTATCTTAAAGCCATGGAACACAGCACAAATTCATTACTCCGTTTTAATTCACACAGTGACAAACTAAAGTCCCATGAATGCCTGTGCCTCTGTCCCAGAACTACCAAAGAAATCCATCTCTCCGATGACACCAGATCACACAGGCCTCCAATGATGCAATTGCAGGGGTCCTCAAGGAAATAACAGCTCAAAATATTCACCAAGACACCTGTGGGGATACGAAATTGCTGTCTTATAATGTAAATACAGATCACACAAGAAGAAAAAGTACCATGTATTTCTCACCAACAAATGAAGCCATTAATTTATATTTTAACTTCATGAACTATGTAGTTTCCAAAAGCAAATGAGAAAAGTAGCCCCTAAGTAGATTGATAAATTCATGAAGTTTCTCAGGTAGAAGGGATTTGGAAGTTAATTCAATATAATCCCTTGTGTTAGAATTCAGGTGACTGAAGACCAGAAAACATCCATTCCTTGACATTGCATAGTTTGTTCAAAGCAGAGCTCAGGGACCCTGACTCAGTCGGCTCTATCACTAACTAGGGGCTAAAGTTGTACTGCTAAGATGCTTTTAGGTGTGGAAACTCAGCTGCAAGATGGAACGTCAACAGGGGCTGTATCACCCCACCGGGGTTGAACTTTGCTTTCAGAGCATCAAAAAGATCTTAAATATTAGGTGTTGTAATGGTTTGGGCCTCCTTAGAACCACAGAATACAATCAGTTACATGGTTCATCTGTGGCATCAAAAGTTTCAGGGTGGGGTTGGGGGGGCAAGGTGGTATGAAAAGGCAGGATTGGAACTAAAGGGCATGGTCAGGATTTGGGGGATGTTGACAAAACCCTGGCAGAGTACAAATTCTGAAGGTTCAACCTCAGTTTGTTTCTAGAGTTAAGCCAGTAAATTGGAATATAGAAGCACATTTTATTGTTCTGATCCGATTTTAGTGACCTGTGAACCTGCTTTTATATAGTGGCAAACGTAGGTATTCATCCTTGTATAAATAGGCAACAAATAAAAAAGAGGTTACATGTGGCACTCAGTACTATGAATAAAGTATGAACCCGGGGGAAAAAAAGCACAGTGTCAAGGAAAACACTCAGAAAGTTCTCAGGTCTGAATACCGCTCTGTCACTTATTAACACTTCTCTGGAAGTTACTCTACTGAGGTTCATCAAGTCTCAACTTCCTCATCTTGAATTCTGAAATTACCTCTGTGATATGATTTGGGGAGAATTTTTAAAAATAACGTACTTACCTTGTTTATATTTTATAATGTACGTGATATATGTAAGTAAGGTGATGCATATAAAAATGTATGCATAACTGAATACTCAAACATTACTTACAAGGAAGAGGAATCAGAAAAGCTGGAGACTAATAAATAGGTAGCTTTAAGACAAAGAACATCTATTCCTATTCCTTTAACCTTTAAAAAAAAATTACTCACATCAGGAAAATCTTAATTTGCTTGGTAAAAATGTCACTAAGCTATTTAGTTTGGGGAATTTGTGAAATTGACCAGATGTGCTGAAATATACTTTCTTGTCACAAAATAGCTGATGATCCACTAGCATAAATCACTGTTAAGTAATCACACACAATTCATTTGATGCATTCTGCATCTTATTTAAGGGGGAAAAAAGTTTATTTGGCCTTGATCCTTATACTTTACATGGTCAATCATACTGGGTTGTTTTGTTCTGACAGTGGCCTGTCCATCTTTAAACATGAAAAGAAAAAGCAGAGAGAAAACAAGAAGCCACAAACCATCCCCACTGTGCAGAGTGACAGCATTATAATCCCATAGAATCCAGAGACAGATGGCGGCTTATAGCAGACATCAATCTTCAATGAGAGTAAATTTAGGATAATGCCCCTCTTTGGTAATGGACATGTCTTTGCAAAGTTATTGCTGACAGCATTCTCTAACATGCTGATTTGCTAAGACAAGGTTTTTATTGCATCTAATCTTGTCATAGGGCTTGAAAAAAAATGTTTTTCATGTATAGTTTTTACAAGAATTGCCTGCATTAGAGAGGGGCTGAATTGTTTTCCATATTTTATGGCACGTTTCTAGTGCTCTGCCACACACAACATTGATCACTCAGTCCATTAGCTTATTATGATATCCTGAAAGGAAACACTTCCTTTGGGAAAAGCCATTACTTGAAATGAGATGAAGGCTTTCACTATATAAGACAAAGTGGGATAGAATCTATTGAGGAACTGCTTAATTTCATCAAGGGAAATAGTTAACCAGAAAAAAAAAATAAATGTAAATGCGTGTGTTTTTGCAAAATGTCTGACCCATCCAACCTGCTTTGCCTTCTGAGTGAGTTAGACGCTTCCCAATTTCTCAACCTATCCCCCGAAGGATAATAGCTTTTATGTTACAAAGCTTTTTTGCATTGCTATCTGCACTGAGAGATACTCCGGACATTATCAGGATTCGAATAGTATAATAGGAAAAATTTAGAGGGACTTTAGAACTGAAGAGATACACAGGCCTGGGCCATCCCAGAGATTAGTAACAGCAAAAACTGCCACCACCAGCAAGTGCAGGCATGACTGTTAGCGGGAGCTAGGACTCTTCTGGGGCTGACTTTTGGGTGCTGGGACTATGAAGGGAAGGGTTTTCCGATGGGCCTGGAATCACCCTAAAGATACAGCCTCTGAAAGAGACACCACTGAAAGTAAAGTGAGAACTTACTGGATTCTTCCAGCCTTGTACTCCCCCGTTCCCAACTGCTCCTTCCTTTGGCAAGACAACCCGGTAAATGCAGTTCCCAGCACCTCGGAGCAAAGCAGGGAATGGAGTTCCGGAGCCAACAGACCAACAGGCCATTTAAACAAGATTAAAGTCGCTTTCTTTCTCCAGGACTGCAGGTAAGATGCGTCTGAGCATTGTATATACTCTGTCCTGCACTTAAAGACACAATTTTTCCCAAACTAAGTAAACTTTGACATCTTTGCAATGGGGGTCAGGGTGGAGGTTAAGTGGTTAGAGGGGAAAGGATTCTTGGAACGTGTCTGGAAAAACGCTATGAGATGTCTAGTTGTGCTTCGGGAATGGTGAGTGAATGGGAAAGTGGTGCTTCCCTCACTGTAGTCTGTGCTGGGAGCGGTGCTTCTGCACACACCACTTCATCTTCAGCATGGCCTAAAAAGGAAAGTCAGATCTTTGTGGAGACATAAGCTATGACATCTCTATCTACTTCTGAAAACCCCACATCACATCTTCTTTCCCCGTGGGGTGTCATTTGCATCTGCTGCTGAAATGGATTGGCCATGCCAGGTTCTGCCTTGAGAAGAATGCACAGACAACTCCAGTTACATAAAGCCCCTGGTCTGGAAATGTAATAGCCCATGAGTCATTGTACTGTTCCAGGCCTTGGGTCTCATCAATTGCTATGACTCTGATCCTAGCACAGATGGCTCATAGACTCATGTTTGTTCTCTGATAAAATTATTAAATACATTTGAAGTTGTACTCCAACTAAGAACATGTTTATTGTGTGGTTACTAGATGACAGGAACTGGTGTGAGCATCCTACTTTTTATAATTCATTGAATACTTGGTGTCAATGTGTGAGTTGGTTTTGTTATTATTTTCACCTTATAAATGGGGAGAAAGAGGCAAAGAGCATTTATGTAACTTGTCTGAATGCTTCAAGCATTTAGTAAGCAGTAGAGCTGCATTAGAATCCTGGGTCAGAAGGATTGTGATGCAAGACTTCTCAGTATCCCATGATGACCTTTTAAGGATTCAGGACTCATGATTCTGATTCTTTATACATGAAATTTCCTAATGAGGAATGTGATTGCTTCACTTGCAGAAAGGCAAAATGACAGTCATCTAAGCTTGTAATGTCCAGATAGCGAGTAGGTAAGGATTTTTAATATGCTCTTTTGAGCAAAGGACTTAAATATACTTATTTACTGGTTCAACAATCTAGCCATAAGTATTTTTGCATGCACCATTAGTTAAATAAAATTCTATTTAAATAAGATAAAGCACTGGAAACAATAATATTGGGATTTCTGTTTCTAGGAATGTAAAAGCCTAGCTGAAAGGACTGATGGGTATCTGTTCTCTGCAAGAACACGGAACCCTGCTGAAGTTAGGCAGGCACAGAAGTTTTCATTAGGTTCTATTGCAGCCCTGAGCCTGTGTCTTTGTCTTCTCTTATTCAAAGCACCAGCTAGTGATGGGGGTGGGAGTGGGAGGGGATGGGGGCAGGCTAGGCAAGTTAAGGGCTAGCAAATATCACAAACAGAATCTAATGCCAGCCACCTCTATCTACCATGAAGAATCCCAGGACAAGGAATCTTGTTTTAGGGCCAGGAGTGGAGGGTGGGACAGTTTTTAATGATTTTCATTTATCTCTTTCTCTAGCCACTATAACCAACATAAGTCATATTTTTATATAAATGAAACTTGATGAACAGGTTAGGACAGTTCTAGCTTTTATCCTAATTCTTTTAGCTAACTTAGAATGTTTTAGTAGCCCTATCCTTTTAATTTGCTTACATGTGTGCAAATTATACTATTTTCTATTTTTTTTTTATTAAATGTTAGCTGTGTACATTAATGCAATCATGGGGTACAGTGTGGTGTTTTCATATACAATTTGAAATATTTTCATCAAACTGGTTAACATAGCCTTTATGTAATTTTCTTAGTTATTATGGTAAGACGTTTATATTCTACTTTTAGAAAGATTCACTTGTACCCTTGTGAGATAAACCATAGAGGTGATCCCTCCAGTCACCCTCCCTCCACCCATCCACCAATTCACTTATACTCTTCTAAGATAAACCATAGAGGTAATCCTTCCCTCCACCCATCCACCTCCCTTCCCTCCCCTCCCCTCCCTCCCATTTATTTATTATTATTCATTTATTTATTTTTTGCAGTTTTGGGCCAGGGCTGGGTTTGAACCTGCCACCTCCGGCATGTGCGCTACTCCTTTGAGCCACAGGGACCGCCCACTATTTTTAAGAATTAAACACTGCAGTGGAGGCCTTCATATTTGCCTAAAACTGCTGCATCCAAGGCTCACTTTTAAGCATACTTTGCCTCTCCTCCTTTTTATCACATTTTGTGAATTTTTTTTTAATGGATTATTCTCTTTTATCATGGATGCTATAGTTAATAGATTTACCAAATAGGTTTAATACTTTTGTTTCTTAAATCCAGAGAACTGTGAGTTTTATTTGTTGGCTAAGTGGCTTCTTTGCCCACAGTGTATTATTTTCCATGTTTACTTGTAGCCCATCCTGCTCCATCCTTACTCAGTTTTCTCCAGATCCACAGCCATGTTCTGTAACTATGCCAGAGCAATCAATTTGACTTATTTTTCAAATTAAATAAAAGATAGTTTATTATTCTTTTTTTTTTTAATTTATTGTTGGAGATTCATTGAGGGTACAAGAAACCAGGTTATATTGATTGTTTATGTTAGGCAAAGTCCCTCTTGCAATCATGTCTTGCCCCTAAAAGGTGTGGCACACACCGAGACCCCACTCCCTCCCTTTTCACCTCTCTCTGCTCTTCCTCCCCCCACCTCCTTCTTTCTCTTTCTGCTCTCCCCTTCCAGGGTTTTTGTTGTTAGTGGTGGTGGTGTTGCCATGGACCCTTAGTGAACCCATCAATTCCTGATGAGCCAAGTGAGTGAACAGAAGTGGAACAGAAGTGCTCCAGCCAGAGAATGGGCTGAATTAAAAGGCAGACACCACATAGCAAGATCCAGAATCTGATCAGATAGAGGCCTGGCTTCACCCCATGGCAAGATTTAGGATACGGTGCCTCCGTGTATTACTTCCTTGCTAGATCCAATAAGATCGCGCCTCACTACCCTGTCCTTATAAAACCTGACCCAGCCCCCAGCATGGTGGAGATATTTGAGTGTTCCTTCTGGCTCCTTGTCAGGAGGCAAGGTCTGATGTCTTGGTAGTGTCTTCTATGTGCTATCTGGCAACAAGTCCACTGATTGGTCAGTAAGTTTTTACAAAACTGATGAGCAATGGCATTTTCCTGAGTAAGCCTTTGGGCTCTGCTTACCTCACCGCTGTCCCCTTCTGAAGGCAAAGCCTAACCCTGTGACTTCCTTGAGCAGGCTCCACCATGCTTTGTCCTTGGGCAATAATGTGCAGGCTGGACTGGCAGGGAAAAAGCAGAGGGAAGAACTGATAGAATCTAATCCTTTCTTGGATGTTTGAATATGAAACACACCAAGCAAGGAAAAGAAGAGGCAAGTAGAAAGCAGTGAATAAAAGCATGAGGAACTAGCAAGGAGTGAGGAAATGCCATGAGGCGGAGAGCAAACCTGCCACAAACCCATAGGTCTGCAGTAGAAGAGGCCCAGAGGCAGAGACCAGGAACGCTGCCTCGTGAGAACTGCTATCTGATCCTTCCTGGGACCCTGGAGCTGGAATATCCTGGCTTATGTTCCAGGACTCCCTGAAACCTCTTCTGTACCAACTAGGACATTTTCTGTGCTTCCTGACTTCAGAGTATATCCTTAAAAGAAACTCATGTCATCTACTAAGCTCCTGTCCTCTCTGGTGCCACTTCTGTTCTGAAAGAGGACATCACGGACGTTGTCATCTTGGATTAAGAGTACTCATACATGCTCCTCACTTTTTCAGCAATTTAATGCAAACTTTTCTTACTTTTGACCCCAAGCTTCTGAATCCTGAAAATATGCATTAGCATACCAAAAGCCAAATTCTCTTTTACTGACCGTAAAAATACCAGATGCTCACAAATGATATAGAAATGTATTCTTAAGTTCCTAAATCTTAGCTTTTATCAGTGTATAATTGATTTTTCTATGAAACTTCTGCATTTTTGTTATATTATCTGTGCAATTTTTGTCCTGACAACAAATTAGATATCAGTAACCACTTTAGGCTCCTACAGCACCTAGTACTTCTCTTGACTGTTCTGCACTTGCAAGGATTTTGTTAATGTTTATTGCTCTTGCAAAACTCTAAATAGACAAGCAGACATGCACCTCTAAGGTCTGGCACACAGTAGGCATTCAATAGCTACTTGTTAATTGAAAAGTAAAAGAATGAATGCATTTTGACTTTTATTTACAGACCCTGATTCATCATAGGACTTTGTGACTCTTATTCTCAGGCTTTGATTCATCATGTGTTTTAAGGTTCTAATTTAAAAAAAACTGAAGACAAACAAGACATAGAGTGGGGACAGTGCTTCAGTGTTGAAGTTTCTTGTTGGCGAAAGTGCTCTGGACAATTAAATTCTTGTCCCCTCATCTACTGCACATAGCCTTCAGCCTTGTTTAATGATCTAGGCAGCTTTTCAAATGAAGTGAGTTTTTTTCCTTCATTTTTCTAGTTCTCTCTACCCGAGCCGCTTACAAGCAAATGATGAGCTGCCCTGTCCCATCCCATCTTGAATTTTGATATTTGAATTTTTCACTTAACCACCTTCTGTTGGTTGGTGGTTTGCACTGAAGTCTCCTACCTCCCAGCCTGCTTGTTCTTGTGTAAGAACCTCACATATTCTGGTGCATTCATAGCCATGTTTTCCTAAAGGTATTCCCAAAACAATAATGCTGAGAAGTGTAAATAGTTATGACTAAGGATCTGTAATCAAGTGGGTGTGAAAAATCTGGTTTGAACAAACCACAGGAGATTTAGTAAAATGCTTTCCAACTTGTTTGTACCTACATTTTTCTTGCAGTTTATCTTTGGACCATAGCTGTAGAAACACTATTTTATAGCATCCATGATAGAATTTTTTAATGTGAATATCCTGTGTCATCACCACCCACATCGAGGAAAAAAACAACAGCAACGCACAAGAAGCCCCCATTCCTTCTTCCTCCAGACACTGCTCCCACAAGTATCCTGATTCCTAAGACAGTGATTATTTTTCAACTAGTATGAGCTTTTTATGAATAGAATCATATAGTGTATACGTACTCTTTGTGTCTAGTTTCTTTGCTCTGTGTTATGTTTTTGAAACTCCTCCCGATTGTTAAATATAGCATAAATCTCTTCTTTTTCATGGCTGCATAGTATCACATTATATGACTATACCACAGTCTATCTATCTATCCTGTGGATGTTGTTTCCATTTGGTGCTAATACAGACAATGCTATAATGAAGTTTATTGTACATACATTGCACATATGTACACATTTTTGTTGAGTTTTTATTTTGGAGTAGAACTGCTGTGTTATGGGATCCACCTAGATTCAGAAAAATTTCCCCAGAGGTATTAAAATGCCAGTTGCTCTGCGTCCTTAACAACATCTGGCATTGTCATTCTTTTCAGCTTTCTTCATTCTAATGTATGTGTTCCCAGATAGCTGATGATTATTGATCGTAGAGAGGTCTTTTTGTGTTTGTGTTAACTGCCTGTTTGGGTCTTTCAGTCCATATTTTAATTATATTTTCTGCGTTTTTCTTATGGATTCATAGGAGATATTTATGCATCTTGGATATGAATCTTTTGTGAATTACTTGTACTAGAACTATATTTTCTCCTATTGTTTTGTTGACACATTTCGCCTTGTGGATGGTTTCTTTTCTTGAACAGAGCTCTTAATTTTAATGACGTGTGATTTAGCAAGTCCTCCAGCATCCTCTCATCTGATTCATAGTCATATGTTATTGCCTCGATGTTTTTATAAAGCAGTTAATACCTAGTTTCTTTGCTGAGATTAATCAATAACGTGTAGCCCATTGTCTCATTTATAAAATTAAGGCCATTTCCCCCACATATCTTTCCTCATCCTTTCTTACTTCAAAGTCCTAATGCCTTTTGTTAGATACCTTTCTTAACCTTGCTAGATTCTCTCATACTTTCTCTTCTGTGATAAAATGATTCACTACCCAGATGGTTCTATCAAACATGTGATGATCTCTTTGGTTAGTCCCTCTTCCTAACAGTCACAAGTGTCATGAATGTAACTTACACTAACACCATTCCTCATGGGACCACGTTTTTCCTCTTCTTGATTCAGAAGGATTCGTTCACTCATTTATTCAACAAGCATGCATGGCATGACTACTGTAGGTTAAGCACTATAAAAAACTTCAGTGTTTAACGATAAGCAAAATTGGGCATAGTGCCTACTCTCATGGAGTTTACAGGGTCTATGGGAAGATAGACATTTCATCAATAATCCCACACATTTTTATGTCAATCTATAATTGTGTCCAATGTTATGAAGGAAAGGTGTCATGGCCTAGGGGTGAAAGTTTTCCAGGGAGATATGTGAAGGGCTTTGTTCTTCTTTGTGAGTTGAGCATAGAAATGTTGACAAAATACTGATTCATGATTCCTAAGAGTTTGGGGATAAGAGGGATTCCTTCAGTTTGGTGGTTATACTGCATGACAGCAAATAGATGGTCTGAGGTCTGGTTAAGTGATGAGATATGGTGGCAGTAAACAGCCTAAGAAAATCCGAATGTGACTTATCTTTGGAATGTGCAGCAGCTTACCAGTCCTCATTTTTTAGAGTAAACATTCTAAAGCATGTTTTATAATCTCTTCCAGTTGCTTGGAAGTGTTTCACGGATAATTCAATAGGTATCTTTCCTGGCAGAAAGCCTGGCTCCCTTGTCATTTCACCCACCATAGTGGAATAACCCACTTCTTCTATAGGATAAGGTGCTTTTTCTTATTTTTGTTTTTGAACACATGTTAAAGTTTTTGTTCATCTCATAAGTAATGAAGGAACTGGTAAGACATTATATTAATCCAAAGAGCTTTGAGAAGCTAAGTATCTATAGGAAATTTAATGGATTGCTGGATTAGATACAAAATTAGTTAATATCCATGTGTGTGTAAGTGTGTGTGCATGTATTTTTGGTATCATGTTAGAGGCCAATTGTTCTTCAATCTGCTTAATCTAAGAGAAACCACCTAATTTTTCACATCCAGGAATACCTACAGAGGACATATCTTGCCAACACATTTTTTATTATCTTTTTATCTACCTTGTCAGTGGACAAATAATCCAGTGTTGCCCAGTGGATTGCAGATCAGTCTTCACAATATTATTTTTGTGCTTTCCTTTTATCCAACTTTTTAAACTTCTATATTTTATATAGGTATGTTCTTTGTTTATTTCAAATGCTTGATTATGGTGTTCTATTTCTTTTAGTATGGCATGAACTATAATGCCTGTGATATATTGTAAAATAATAATTAATTTTTATCTTTATTATTCAAAAGTAATACAGACTCCTTATAGGTGAAAAAATAATACAAATTTTAAAATTATCTTTTAGTGTAGGGGTCCTCAAACTTTTTAAATAGGGGCCCAGTTCATTGTTCCTCAGACCGATGGAGGGCTGGACTGTGGACCCCGGGATGAGTCAGCTGCTAAGCAGGACAGGCAGTGGTGGAAAAAACACCCGATGAGACAGATAAATGTCCTTGGCAGGCCGCATGTGGCCTGCGGGACACAGTTTGAGGATGCCTGTTTTAGAGTTTTGGTATATCTCTTTATGGTTATTTATTTATATATAAGAATGCATTCATTTATAGAAATAGTATCATACTCTACATGCTGTTATTTCATTTGCTTTTACCATTTAATACTAGATAATGAACATTTTTCTATGTCATTATATAGCCATAAATAAACAAAATTAATGACTAGTGCATATGCACTCATTTAATGTGCTATAATGTATTTAACTTGGGGTTTCTTAATCTAATTCAGCCGCACAACAATATTTAAAAGCATAATTTGTGGCTGGAAGATGGAAGGAACATGTAATGCTACTTTAGATTAAAAACACACAAAAAAATGATCACATAAATAAATCAGAAAATATTTTTTTCATAAATAAAAGAAGAAAAGATAATTAGAGAAACTGAGTTATGCATAATTTATTAGGAACAAAAATGAGCCAAATATTTTAAATACATACTAAAACTGTAATACAAATTCAATTTCTATTTAAAAAACTGTCGAAGTGGTAACATACAAGAACATTGGAAAGTGCAACTATGTGTCAGTGCATAGACTGAATAGCATTTTGTTTGAATTATTATGTGATTTACTGGTAGTCTCCAATATGGTATTTCCTGCTTGAAAGTGAAATTCTTTCAGTCTCAATTATTCTTTCATTCATTCACTCACAATTATTTGTTGCAGATCTGATGTATTCCTGTCCCTCTCCTAATCTCCAGTCTCACTGTACAAATGTGAACCAGATATGATCTTTCCTCCCATGAACTCACGGACTACTGAAAAGGTCAGAAATTAAATACATAATTACACATCTAAATGTGGTGCCCTGAGGTTTTTTTTTTTTTTACCTTTTCTATTTTCTCTCTTTCTTTTCTCTCTCTCTCTCTCTCTATTTTTCTCTCCCTTTCTCTCTCCAGACCTGGCACAAACAAAGCCAAGGACACTCTAAAAAGGCCAAAGGCAATAATTCTTGTCAGTCTCTAGTTCTTGTCCTGAAATCATACCACACTGAGGTTAAAACACAGAGCAGTCCCATTCTTCTCCCTGTGCTACACAGGGGAATCTAAAAGCCAGCCTCCTATTCCTCATCAGCCATGGAGCTGGGACAAAGAACTCCAGAGGCCACAAGGGAAGGTGGGAGATAATGATGGTTCAAAATGGGGAGATTTCCCTGTTGCCCAGAGAGAGACGGTGATTTCTGCATTGTGTCAATGTATCTATATACTCAATATTTAAATTAGGGAGCATGAGTTTCAACACTTGTTTAAAACTTTTTAGCACAACTTGTTCTACTTTTCTCCCATTTACTTAGATATGTTAAAGGAAATAAGAATCAAGTCCTTCAGAATTCTTAACAATCTTGGTACATTATAACCAAAGGACATAAATCAGCTAATATAATTTTGCATCTGGATATATTCCCAATATAATTGTGTGTCCAAATATTGCTGTGTGTGCACTTTTTAAATTTAATTTGTATTAAATCATAACTGCATACATTTATGAGGTACAATGTGGTTATTTGGTATACAATGTGGAATGCTTAAATCAAAGGGATTAACATAACCATCACCTCGCTTACTTATTTTTTGTGGTAAACATTTATGATATATTCTTAGTTGCTTTGAAATGCACCCTTGCATTGTGCCCATTAGGTAAGATCCCACCAAATACCGTCGTCCCTCTAATCAGCCCTCCCCTCTCCTCTCCCTCTTCTCTTCTCCTTCTTTCTGGAATGTATTTGTCTTTTTTATTTTTTTTGAAGTTGTTTTTTGGCTGGGGCTGGGTTTGAACCCTCCACCTCCAGCATATGGGGCCGGTGCCCTACTCCATTGAGCCACAGGTGCTGCCCGACTATATTTGTCTTTTATCATTTGTATGAATGTGTGATTATAAATTGGTTTCATAGTAGTTTTAAGTACATTGGATTTTTTCCCTATTCTTGAGATACTTTACTAAGAAGAATATGTTCCAACCCCATCCAGGTAAACATAAAATATGTAAAGTCTCCATCATTTTTACGGCTGCATAGTATTCCATAGTATATATATACCAGAATTTGTTAATCTATTCATGGGTTGATAAGCATTTATGCTGCTTCCATGACTTTGTAATTATGATTTGTGCTGTAATAAACATTCCAGTGCACATATCTTTGTTGTAAAATGATTTTTGTTCATCTGGGTAGATATCTAGTAAAGGAATTGTGGTATCAAACAGTAGGTCAACTTTTAGTTCCTGGAGAATTCTCCATACTTCTTTCCAAAAAGGCTGTGTTAGTTTGCAGTCCCACCAGTAGGATAGAAGTGTTCCCTTCTCTCCACATCTATGCCAACATCTGCAGTTTGGGGATTTTGTGCTGTGGGTTAATCTTACTGGAGTTAGGTGATATATCAAAGTGGTTTTGATTTGCATTTCTCAGATGATTAAGGATGATGAGCATTTTTTAATGTGTTTTTTGGCCATTCACCTGTCATCTTCAGAGAAGTTTCTGTTCAAGTCTCTTGCCCTCAAATAAATGGGGTTGTTTGCTCTTTCCTTACTGATTAATTTTTCTCTGTAAAAATTGAGGGTCCAGTTTCAGTCTTCTCTAGGCCACTAGCAGCTTTCCCAGCACCATTTGTTAAATAAGGAATCTGTTTCTGATACATGTTTTTGTTAGGCTTATCGAAAATCAAATGATGATATGTGGCTGGGTTCATCTCTAGATTCTCTATTCTATTTCATATACCTCTATTTTTGTGCCAGTACCATGCTGTTTTGATAACCATAGATTTGTAGTATAACCTGAAGTCTAGTAATGTGATGCTTCCAGATTTGTTTTTATTTCTAAGTAATGTATTGGCTATTCAAGGTTTTTTCTGATTCCATATAAAACAAAGCACTATTTTTTCAAGATCTGTAGAGTATGGCATTGGTGCTTTGATAGGGATTGAATTAAATCTGTAAATTGCTTTGGATGGTATGGACATTTTCACAATATTGGTTCTACCCAGCCATAAGCATGGTATGTTTTTCCATTTGTTAACATCTTCTGCCACTTCTTTTCTCAGGGTTTCCTAATTCTCTTTATAGAGATCTTTCATGTCCTTTGTTAGATAAATTCTCAGGAATTTCATAATATTTGGAACTACTGTAAAAGGAATAGCATCCTTGACTATATTTTTGGCTTGACTATTGTTGGTACATATAGAAGCTACTGATTTGTAAATATTGCTTTTGTATCCTGAAACACTTCTATATTCTTTGATCACTTCTAAGAGCTTTATAGTTGAGTCCTTAGGGTTTTCCAGGGGTAAGATCATGTTATCTGCAAAGAGTGGGAGTTTGATCTCCACTGACCCAATTTTAATACCCTTGATCCCTTTCTCTTACCTGATTGTGATGAGTAGGGCTTTCAGTACTAGATTGATTAGCAGTGGAGACAATAGGCATCCACATCTAGTTCTAGAGCTGAGTGGAAATGTTTTCAATTTAAATCCATTCAATATGATATTGGCTATGGGTTTGCTGTAGATGGCCTCTATTAGTTTAAGAAATGTCCCATCTAAGCAAATAGTCTTAAGTGTTCTAATAATGAAAGGATGCTGGATATTATCAACAGCTTTTTCTACATCAATTGATAGAATCATATGGTCTTTTTTTTACTTTATTTATATGATGAATTATATTTTTAGATTTACATATGTTGAACCAACCTTATAACCCTAGGATAAAAACAACTTGATTGTGGTGTATAATTTTTTTGATGTGTCATTGAATTCTGTTTTCTGGGATCTTATTGAATATTTTTGCATCAATATTAATTAATGCTATTGCTCTATACTTTTCTTTCTTTGCTGGGTCCTTTCCTAGTTTGGGGATCAAGGTGATATTTGCTTCATAGAATATGTTGAAGAGGATTCCTTCCTTTTCTGTATTTTGGGAAAGGTTATATAATATAGATACCAGTTCTTCTTTGACAGTTTGGTACAATTGTGATGTGAAACTGTTTGGTCCTGAACTTTTCTGTTTTATAAGCTTTTGTATAGTTGTTGCTATTTCAGTGCTTGATATAGGTCTATTCAAAATTTCTAATTCTTTCTGGGCAAGTCTAGGCAGGTAGTATGCTTCCAGATGTTGGTCAATTTCTTCCAGATTTTCGTATTTCTGAGAATAGGATTTTTTGGTAGTAATCATTGAGGATTTTTTTAATTTCCGTGGTATCTCTTGTTATTTCTTCTTTGTTGTTTCTGATTGACATTATTAAAGATTTTACTTTTCTGTTTCTGATTAGGCTAGCCAAAGGATTATCAACTTTATTAATCTTTTCAAAGAACCAACTTTTTGTTTCATTGATCTTCTGAATGATTCTTTTATTTTCAGTTTCATTTAGTTCTGTTCTAATTTTGGTCATTTCTTTTCCTTGGGTGGGTTTTGGGTTGAATTGTTCTTCCTTTTTCAGTTGCTTAAGATGACCCATTAGTCTGTTGATTTTCTCTCTGTTTTCTTGATGAAGTCTTCTAATGCTATAAATTTCCCTCTTAGAACTGCTTTTGCTGTATCCCACAGTTTTTGATAATTTGTGACTGTATTATCATTTTATTATCTGATGATTTTATTCTTAATCTCATCTTTGACCCAGCTATCATTCAGGCTGAGGTTATTTAGTTTCCATGACTTTGTTTGAGTATGAAGGTTTCTGTTGCTGTTGAGTTCAACTCTTATTCTGTGATGGTCTGAGAAGATACAAGGAATAATTTATGTACTTTTAGATTTACTGAGGTTAGACTTGTGTCCTAAGATATGATCAATTTTGGAGGATGATCTATGGGCTAATGAGAAGAATGTGTATTCAGTTTTATTAGGATGAAGTGTTCTGTAGATGTCTGTTAAGTCCATTTGTTCTAGGATGACGTTTAAGTCCATTTTTGTTTTGTTTTGTTTCTTTTCTTTTTTTTTTTTTTTTTTTTT